>NC_140930.1:18771974-19371974 GCF_045865225.1 Trachurus japonicus
CGTTCAGTTGCTGTCAGCAGTCACACCATTTCCATTCTTGGAAATGCTTTTTCTAGTTAGTGTGACTGCTGAAGCAGTCACACTATTGTTCTTCTGTTTGGCCATTTTCTTCCGCCTTTTTACGGTCTTCTTCTAGTCCTTCATACTTTGTGCTATTTCAACAATTCATATATCAAAACGTGCAGCTTCTTTTGAACTTTATCGGCATTACTTTTCTCTTTTTAACTATTTATACTTTTTCAAATATTTAACTTTTTCTGATTTTTTTCAGCTTTATAATGTGTGTGTATTGCGTCTAACGAGCAGAGCCAGAGTGGTGTCAGAGTGGAGAGAGGCAAAAAAACATTCTAGAGTTTTTCTGGCTAAACTGTCAGCATGGCCACAAATTAAACTCTAGACAAATTATTTTCTCCAGTTTTGTAGCCACACTTGTCTTCTGGCTAAAATTCTGGTCAAAAATGCAAAGAGACTTAGATAATAATTTTAAATATTTTTTAAATGCAGCCAGGGAGCTCTCTGCTCTCATTAAGCTCAATGCATTTTTTTTCACATCAGCAGGAGAAGGAGCTCAACTTTGTAACTTGCTGTTAAGTGCTTTTTAATTCATTTTAATTCACCAAAAAATAGTCACAGGTCACAAAAAAGTCCTCTTCTTACTTGGTGTAGCTAATTTATATTAATTTATCTTTGTTTTAAGCATCATTGAAAAATCTCACATTCATCAAAGTCTCAACCTCTCTACTAAAACCTCTCTGTAGTGTAGGGGTTAGGGTAACTGCCTGCCAACCCTAAGGTCACTGGTTCGAATCCAAGGGAAGAATTCTTGTTATGTTATGTTGAATTCTGCTCTCCTCCCCCGCCTTCAATTGGTTACAGGTGTTTGTTATCTCCTTGATTACTCATACCAGTTTGCAGCACATCATCACATTACAATGAATGACAACAGTCTTGAAAGCAGTGTGCTCTCTGTAGCCGAGTGGCAGAGTAAAGGTTTAGTGATCATATGGTCATGGGTTCGATTCCTGCCTCAGTCATTTCACATCATTGCTTGACTTTTGATTCCAATTATTCAGCTGTCATTGGACAGTCTTTGATTCCTCATAGTATAAAGCTCATTGTAACTCAGGTTCTCTGTGGCCATATGGTTAGTGTGTTAGGTGTTGTGCTATTTCAACAATTCATATATCAAAACGTGCAGCTTTTTTTGAACTTTATCGGCGTTACTTTTCTCTTTTTAACTATTTATACTTTTTAAAATATTTAACTTTTTCTGCAAATTAAACTCTAGACAAATTATTTTCTCCAGTTTTGTAGCCACACTTGTCTTCTGGCTAAAATTCTGGTCAAAAATGCAAAGAGACTTAGATAATAATTTTAAATATTTTTTAAATGCAGCCAGGGAGCTCTCTGCTCTCATTCAGCCCAATGCTGAGAATTCTCCACAACTCTGTCTGAAACATGCTTATGTCTGTGCTCTCTGTGGCGAAGTGGCAGAGTAAAGGTTTATTGATCATGAGGTCATGGGTTCGATTCCTTACTTTTTTTTTTAAGCAGAAGCCAGTGATCCTCTTATCAAAGGTTTTCTTTACCCCTCACATACTGTCTCTGTCTGTAGCCTAGTGGTTAGCTTGCTCGTCTGGAGACCTGAAGGTTGCTGGTTCAATTCTTGCCTCAACAACAATTATAGTGAATTATTTTCCCAGTTGTCCTCTGTTGACTTCTGATAACTTGCTTCATGTTGAAACTGCTGCTCTCAGCCTGAAATTCACAGAAATTTTCATTCTAAGTAATTCAAGCTTGACTCTCAAGCTTTCTTGATGTTGACAGTGTGCAGATCATTAACAGACAACAGTCTCTGCAACTGTGTGTGCACCGTGGCCTAGAGGCAGAGTGGAAGTCTAATGACCATGAGGTTGTGGGTTCGATTCCGACCTTGGTCAAACATTTGTATGGTGATCACTGCTTGCACTATTTGGTAATTCTGCAACAGCGTTCAGTTGCTATCAACAGTCACACCATTTCCATTCTTGGAAATGCTTTTTCTAGTTCTCCTTCATCTTCCGGACGCTTTTTCGGTTCGCTACTAGTCCTGCAACTCGAAGAGTTGCAGGCCAAATTATATATCAAAACGTGCGTCTTGATCGGGATCGGTGTGCTATTACTTTTCTCAACAGTGTACGAATTTTTCGCGACGTAGTCGCGAAAAACTGCGCAAAAATTTTGCATGTAAGTCAATGGGACGGGCGAAAAAAAAAGACCGAAAAAGACCAATCATTGGAGTTTAACAAAAGTCTACTGCTCAGGCATACTTTCACCTAGAGACTCCATTTAAACTTTAAACAGTAGACACAAGTCTTGTGTATTGTCGTATTACTCCACGTTTTGATAGGTCATATAGTTTTTGATCAATCCCTGATCAATGACCATGATCATTTTTGGAGAAATTATGAGTTTATAATGGGTGTGTATTGCATGGAATGTTCGTGTCAGAGTGCGTGACATCATCGGTTAGAGTGGGAGAGAGTGAAGAAACATTCTGTATTTTTTCTGGATAAATTGCCACCACGGCCACAATTTACACTCTACAGACATAATTTTTTCAGAATTTGTAAGACAAACTTGTTATCTCTCATGTCATGTGCTCAAAATATCAGAGAGACTTACAGAACTTACAGAATCAGCCTCTGAGTGCGGCCACGTCTGTCCCTGCTCCTCATTGAGTCCAATACAAATATTTTCTGAGAGGAGCAGAACGGCCTGATGTTTTAAAACTGCCAGCGTCGCCAAAATATTTACTGTAGAAACACCAAATCGTACCGAAATTTTCAGTAAGTCCTTAGAGCAACATTGATCTGTGTTTTGTTCTGATAGGAGTTACCGTTTTGTCATGCTAAGCCTAATTGTGAGGCCGGTTTAGAGGCAGAAAATGGCTGTTTTTCTCCACGTTTCTGTCTGTCTCAGCCTGCGGGGGCCCCTATCGCCGTGGTAACCTCTTTGATCCTCAGGCCAGGGCTCGTTAACTTCATAAACAATCCACCTGGCGCTCGTTTAAATGTTTATAAACACAGACACAGCTAAATCAGACTGACACAGGATGCAGCTACTAACTAACTATGTGTCAAGTCAGTCACACACACACACACAGACTCTAGAGCCAGCTTCATGTGATTACAGTCACACACACACACACACACACACACACACACACACACACACACACACACACACAGGTAACCTAATGTGGTTACAGCTCCTCCATATCAGTGCTTATAGAAAGATGATCATGTGTCTGTCTGATCAGCTCTGTCTTGACCTTAAGATCGTGGGTTTGATTCCCATGTTGACAGAGATGGCACAACCCGCAGTAGCTCCCGTGGCCCATTCAAAATTTCCCGAGAGGAAATTTTCTAGTTATTATTAGTGTGAATGCTGGAAGCATTCACACTATTGTTATTCAAATCTTTATACTTATTATTATTATTATTATTATTATTATTCTTACTTCTTCTTCCCTTTTTCAGCAGTTTTCTGCTCCTTCATACTTTGTGCTATTTCAACAATTCATATATCAAAACGTGCAGCTTTTTCAGGACAATATTGCTATTATTTTTCTCTTTCATACTATTTATACTTTTTAAAATATTTAACTTTTTGTGCAATTTTTCTCTCATAGGAAATGAATTGAAACAGTCTTCAAACTCTTCAAATCTTCTGCTTCATTCAGCCTCTAATAGCTTCAGCATACTTTCAGCTACAGACTTCATTCAACTTTTAAACTGTTCACAAACCTTTCAACTATTCAGCTATATCTCAGCTTATTGATATCTTCAACAGTTTCAGATATATGTATAGTTTTAAAATCATTAAAATTTCTGACAAAATTCAGATTTAACATGAAAGTCAATGGGACGGAATGTTCGGACGTTGGCAGTTGGTAGAGTGACAGAGGGTCTAAAAATCCTCTCACATTTTTCTCTCTATCCTGTCAGCACGGCCACAGATTACACTCTACACACATAATTTCGGGCATGCTTGTAGACAAGCTCATCCTTGATCTCTTCATGTGCTCAAAAAACCAGAGAGACGAACACAATTTAAACTGGGAGCCTCCGAGTGCAGCCATTTCCCTCTCTCCTCTCATTGACTCCCATTCAAAAGTAGGCGCTGATTTTCTAAACGTCCCAAAGTTTCCAACCTGCGACACAATCAACAATTTTTACTCTAGAAACACCAGAGTGACACGGACGCGTTCAGCAAGGTCTTATGGTTCGGAAAATGTAAACCTTTTGCTCGTACTAAGTACAGATTTGTCGTACATTAGATCTGTTTGAGGGTGTCACAGAGCAGTTAAAGCCTATGGTTAAAGCTGCCACCATACCTTAAAGCCACCAGCCAACAGTTACATGGTAACCTCAACATGGCAACCTCACCATGGTAACCTCACCATGGCAACGTCACCATGGTAACCTCACCATGGCAACGTCACCATGGCAACGCACACATTCTCTCTGTCTGACTGTCTGTCGGTCATATACACACACACACAAATGGACACACACTAACTACCACACACACACACACACACACACATCCAACACACACATACACACACACAAATGGACACACACACACACACACACACACACAAATGGACACACACTCACCATACACACACATCCAACACACACACACACACACACACACACACAAATGGACACACACTCACCATGCATACACATCCAACACACACACACAAATGGACACACACTAACTACTACGCACACACACACACACACACACACACACACACCATACACACACACACACGCACACACACAAATGGACACACACTCACCATACACACACATCCAACACACACACACACACACACACACACACAAATGAACACACACTAACTACCACACACACACAAACACACACACACACACACACACCCAACAAACATACAACCACTTACCAAACACATACACAATTTACACAATTACACACAAACAGACACACATGCACACACAACAAACACACACACAAATGGACACACACTAACCATACACAAACAGACACACACGTCCAACACACACACATTTCATACAGTTGTCAGGTCAGAACTTTTTGTATATCTTCCTCACTCACTCACACACACACACACACACACACACACACACACACACACACACACACACACACACACACACACACACACTTTTCCTACAGTTGTCTGACTGTTTTGTATGTACCTCTCTATCTTCCTGTTGTAGTTAATGGACTCGTTGCTGTTAATTTTGTTCTTTAGCTATTTAAACTGAAAATACACATTTCCCCATTTTGTTCATGTTGAACACATTGTTTTACACGTATCCTAAACTACTGAGGCTCTTCTCAACCATTTCACACCATTAAACCTGCTGTTTACATGTTCTACTCCTCAGCTAATGCTCGATCTATATTCTTCAACAATGTTCTTCTGCTGTCAGTTTACAATGTATTTCAGTAGGCATTAACTTTTTTCCTAATTCAGGAATTTTTCAAACTCTTCTTTGACAATTCAAGTAATTTCCAGCCATTTCATACAAAGTCTCACATCTTCTACTTTTAAATATATTCTCAGCCATTGCTTCAGCTATGTTAGTGCTGGTTCATCAGTTGTCCTTCCTGTCAGGTTAGCTGCAGATTTCAACTATTTAACCATTACATTTAAACATGCAGAATTTCAATGTTTTCTTCTCCCTTTAGCATTTCTACTGCTTTTTACCTTTAAAAAGGCATTCATCTCACACTACAAGTTATATGTTTCAGCTTTTTCCCTCCTAGGGATGAATAAAGTATTCCTCTACTCTCTACTCTACTCTACTCTACTCTAGCATTAGTCTTTTCAACATTGCTTTAGCAGTTTCGTCAACTAATTTAGCATTGATTCAACAATTTCTTCAGCTCATTCAGCATTGCTTCAGCAACAGCGTTCAGCTGCTTTCAGCATTCACACGCATTTTCTGCAGGAAATGCTATCTTTTTCTAGTTATTATTCTTACTTCTTTCACCCTTTTTCAGCAGTTTTCTGCTCCTTCATACTTTGTGCTATTTCAACAATTCATATATCAAAACGTGCAGCTTTTTCAGGACAATATTGCTATTATTTTTCTCTTTCATACTATTTATACTTTTTAAAATATTTAACTTTTTGTGCAATTTTTCTCTCATAGGAAATACATTGAAACAGTCTTCAAACTCTTCAAATCTTCTGCTTCATTCAGCCTCTAATAGCTTCAGCATACTTTCAGCTACAGACTTCATTCAACTTTTAAACTGTTCACAAACCTTTCAACTATTCAGCTATATCTCAGCTTATTGATATCTTCAACAGTTTCAGATATATGTATAGTTTTAAAATCATTAAAATTTCTGACAAAATTCAGATTTAACATGAAAGTCAATGGGACGGAATGTTCGGACGTTGGCAGTTGGTAGAGTGACAGAGGGTCTAAAAATCCTCTCACATTTTTCTCTCTATCCTGTCAGTACGGCCACAGATTACACTCTACACACATAATTTCGGGCATGCTTGTAGACAAGCTCATCCTTGATCTCTTCATGTGCTCAAAAAACCAGAGAGAAGAACACAATTTGAACTGGGAGCCTCCGAGTGCGGCCACTTCCCTCCCTTCCTCTCATTGACTCCCATTCAAAAGTAGGCGCTGATTTTCTAAACGTCCCAAAGTTTCCAACCTGCGACCCAATCAACAATTTTTACTCTAGAAACACCAAAGTGACATGGACGCGTTCAGCAAGGTCTTATGGTTCGGAAAATGTAAACCTTTTGCTCGTACTAAGTACAGATTTGTCGTACATTAGATCTGTTTGAGGGTGTCACAGAGCAGTTAAAGCCTATGGTTAAAGCTGCCACCATGCCTTAAAGCCACCAGCCAACAGTTACATGGTAACCTCAACATGGCAACCTCACCATGGTAACCTCACCATGGTAACCTCACCATGGCAACGCACACACATTCTCTCTATTTGACTGTCTGTCGGTCATACACACACACACACACACACAAATGGACACACACTAACTACCACACACACACACACATCCAACACACACACACACACACACACACACACAAATGGACACACACACACACACACACACACACACAAATGGACACACACTCACCATACACACACATCCAACACACACACAAATGGACACACACTCACCATGCATACACATCCAACACACACACACAAATGGACACACACTAACTACTACTACACACACACACACACACACACACACACACACACACACACACACACACACACACACAAATGGACACACACACACAAATGGACACACACTCACCATACACACACATCCAACACACACACACACACACACACAAATGGACACACACTAACTACCACACACACACAAACACACACACACACACACACACACACACACACACACACACACACACACACACACCCAACAAACATACAACCACTTACCAAACACATACACAATTTACACAATTACACACAAACAGACAAACATGCACACACAACAAACACACACACAAATGGACACACACTAACCATACACAAACAGACACACACGTCCAACACACACACATTTCATACAGTTGTCAGGTCAGAACTTTATGTATATCTTCCTCACACACAGACACACACACACACACACACACACACACACACACACACACACACACACACACACACACACACACACACACCACACACACACACACACACACACACACACACTTTTCCTACAGTTGTCTGACTGTTTTGTATGTACCTCTCTATCTTCCTGTTGTAGTTAATGGACTTGTTGCTGTTAATTTTGTTCTTTAGCTATTTAAACTGAAAATACACATTTCCCCATTTTGGTCATGTTGAACACATTGTTTTACACGTATCCTAAACTACTGAGGCTCTTCTCAACCATTTCACACCATTAAACCCGCTGTTTACATGTTCTACTTCTCAGCTAATGCTAATGATCTATATTCTTCAACAATGTTCTTCTGCTGTCAGTTTACAATGTATTTCAGTAGGCATTAACTTTTTTCCAAATTCAGGAATTTTTCAAACTCTTCTTTGACAATTCAAGTAATTTCCAGCCATTTCATACAAAGTCTCACATCTTCTACTTTTAAATATATTCTCAGCCATTGCTTCGGCTATGTTAGTGCTGGTTCATCAGTTGTCCTTCCTGTTAGGTTAGCTGCAGATTTCAACTATTTAACCATTACATTTAAACATGCAGAATTTCAATGTTTTCTTCTCCCTTTAGCATTTCTACTGCTTTTTACCTTTAAAAAGGCATTCATCTCACACTACAAGTTATATGTTTCAGCTTTTTCCCTCCTAGGGATGAATAAAGTATTCCTCTACTCTCTACTCTACTCTACTCTAGCATTAGTCTTTTCAACATTGCTTTAGCAGTTTCGTCAACTAATTTAGCATTGATTCAACAATTTCTTCAGCTCATTCAGCATTGCTTCAGCAACAGCGTTCAGCTGCTTTCAGCATTCACACGCATTTTCTGCAGGAAATGCTATCTTTTTCTAGTTATTATTATTCTTACTTCTTCTTCCCTTTTTCTGCGTTTAACTCCTTCTTCATACTTTGTGCTATTTAAACAATTCATATATCAAAACGTGCAGCTTTTTCAGGACAATATTGCTATTATTTTTCTCTTTCATACTATTTATACCTTTTAAAATATTTAACTTTTTCTGCAATTTTTCTCTCATAGGAAATGAATTGAAACAGTCTTCAAACTCTTCAAATCTTCTGCTTCATTCAGCCTCTAATAGCTTCAGCATACTTTCAGCTACAGACTTCATTCAACTTTTAAACTGTTCACAAACCTTTCAACTATTCAGCTATATCTCAGCTTATTGATATCTTCAACAGTTTCAGATATATGTATAGTTTTAAAATCATTAAAATTTCTGACAAAATTCAGATTTAACATGAAAGTCAATGGGACGGAATGTTCGGACGTTGGCAGTTGGTAGAGTGACAGAGGGTCTAAAAATCCTCTCACATTTTTCTCTCTATCCTGTCAGCACGGCCACAGATTACACTCTACACACATAATTTCGGGCATGCTTGTAGACAAGCTCATCCTCGATCTCTTCATGTGCTCAAAAAACCAGAGAGACGAACACAATTTAAACTGGGAGCCTCCGAGTGCAGCCACTTCCCTCTCTCCTCTCATTGACTCCCATTCAAAAGTTGGCGCTGATTTTCTAAACGTCCCAAAGTTTCCAACCTGCGACCCAATCAACAATTTTTACTCTAGAAACACCAAAGTGACATGGACGCGTTCAGCAAGGTCTTATGGTTCGGAAAATGTAAACCTTTTGCTCGTACTAAGTACAGATTTGTCGTACATTAGATCTGTTTGAGGGTGTCACAGAGCAGTTAAAGCCTATGGTTAAAGCTGCCACCATACCTTAAAGCCACCAGCCAACAGTTACATGGTAACCTCAACATGGCAACCTCACCATGGTAACCTCACCATGGCAACGTCACCATGGCAACGCACACACATTCTCTCTATTTGACTGTCTGTCGGTCACACACACAAATGGACACACACTGACCATACACACATATCCAACACACACACACACACACACACACACACACACACACACACACACACACACACACACACACACACACACACACACACACACACACACACACACACACACACACACGGACACACACTGACCATACACACATATCCAACACACATATAATTTTTATTAGAGTAATTTGAGTGTACTTAAAATGTTAATTTTTCTTTCACCACAATCTTCAACAATTCAAATAATTTCCAACCACCTAGATATTGTTTAATCTATATTAGTAATAGTCCAACAATGTATTCATGCTGTCATGTTTAAATATATTTGAGTAGACTTCAGCTTTTCAATTTCTTTATGCTAATCTTCAACAATTTAAATAATTTCCAATCATTTCATACAAAATAAACCTCCTTCTTACAGGTTCCATTTGTTAATCTATTTTCACTTATTGCTTTAGCCATGTTAGCACTTGTTTATCTGTTTTCTGTAGCAGTGCTTTTTGCAGCTGACTGCAGACTCCTCAACTGTTAGACTTAATAATGCAGGATTTTCCAACACATTCCTCTGCCTTTTCAACATTTCTACTGCTTTTAGACTAAACACACATTTATTACACTTAAACCTAAACAATTCAGGATTTTTTCCATCACGTCATGTCAATCAGCTTCCTGCTTACATGTTCCTTCTTTTTAATCTATTCTCACTTGTTGCTTCAGCTATGTTACTGCTGGTTCATCAGTTTTCCTTTCTGTGGCTAGCTGCAGATTTCAACTCTTCAACTGTTTAACATCTTCAACATGCAGGATTTTAACATTTTCTTCTCCTTTTTTTTTTTTTTTTTTTACATTTCTACTGCTTTTTGTCCTTAAAAAGGCATTAATCTTCAAGTTATATGTTTCAGTTTCAACGTTAGACTTTTTCAACAGTTCTTCAGCTAATTCAACTTTGTTTCAATGATTTCTTCAGCTTATTCAGCATTGCTTCAGCAATAGCGTTCAGCTGCTTACAGCATTCACACGCATTTTCTGCAGGAAATGCTTTCTTTTTCTAGTTAGTGTGAATGCTGGAAGCATTCACACTATTGTTATTCAAATCTTTATACTTATTATTATTATTCTTACTTCTTTCACCCTTTTTCTGCGTTTAACTCCTTCTTCATACTTTGTGCTATTTCAACAATTCATATATCAAAACGTGCAGCTTTTTCAGGACATTTATGCTATTATTTTTCTCTTTCATACTATTTATACTTTTTAAAATATTTAACTTTTTGTGCAATTTTTCTCTCATAGGAAATACATTGAAACAGTCTTCAAACTCTTCAAATCTTCTGCTTCATTCAGCCTCTAATAGCTTCAGCATACTTTCAGCTACAGACTTCATTCAACTTTTAAACTGTTCACAAACCTTTCAACTATTCAGCTATATCTCAGCTTATTGATATCTTCAACAGTTTCAGATATATGTATAGTTTTAAAATCATTAAAATTTCTGACAAAATTCAGATTTAACATGAAAGTCAATGGGACGGAATGTTCGGACGTTGGCAGTTGGTAGAGTGACAGAGGGTCTAAAAATCCTCTCACATTTTTCTCTCTATCCTGTCAGCACGGCCACAGATTACACTCTACACACATAATTTCGGGCATGTTTGTAGACAAGCTCATCCTTGATCTCTTCATGTGCTCAAAAAACCAGAGAGACGAACACAATTTAAACTGGGGGCCTCTGAGTGCGGCCAGTTTCCTCTCTCCTCTCATTGACTCCCATTCAAAAGTAGGCGCTGATTTTCTAAACGTCCCAAAGTTTCCAACCTGCGACACAATCAACAATTTTTACTCTAGAAACACCAAAGTGACATGGACGCGTTCAGCAAGGTCTCATGGTTCGGAAAATGTAAACCTTTTGCTCGTACTAAGTACAGATTTGTCGTACATTAGATCTGTTTGAGGGTGTCACAGAGCAGTTAAAGCCTATGGTTAAAGCAGCCACCATGCCTTAAAGCCACCAGCCACCAGTTACATGGTAACCTCAACATGACAACCTCACCATGGTAACCTCACCATGGCAACGTCACCATGGCAACGCACACACATTCTCTCTGTTTGACTGTCTGTCGATCATACACACACACACACACAAATGGACACACACTCACCATACACACACATCCAACACACACACACACACACACACACACACACACACACACACACACACACACACACACACACACACACAAATGGACACACACTCACCATGCATACACATCCAACACACACACACAAATGGACACACACTAACTACTACACACACACACACACACACACACACCATACACACACATCCAACACACACACACACACACACACACAAATGGACACACACTAACTACTACACACACACACACACACACACACACACCACACACACACATCCAACACACACACACACAAATGGAAATGGACACACACACACACACACAAATGGACACACTCTCACCATACACACACACACACACACACACACACACACACACACACACAAATGGACACACACTAACTACCACACACACACACACACACACACACACACACACACACACACACCCAACAAACATACAACCACTTACCAAACACATACACAATTTACACAATTACACACAAACAGACACACATGCACACACAACAAACACACACATAAATGGACACACACTAACCATACACAAACAGACACACACGTCCAACACACACACATTTCCTACAGTTGTCAGGTCAGAACTTTTTGTATATCTTCCTCACTCACACACACACACACACACACACACACACACACACACACACACACACACACACTTTTGTATATCTTCCTCACTCTCACACACACACACACACACACACACACACACTTTTGTATATCTTCCTCACTCTCACACACACACACACACGCGCACACACACACACACACACACACACACACACACACACACACACACACACACACACACACACACACACACACACACACACACACACACACACTTTTCCTACAGTTGTCTGACTGTTTTGTATGTACCTCTCTATCTTCCTGTTGTAGTTAATGGACTCGTTGCTGTTAATTTAGTTCTTTAGCTATTTAAACTGAAAATACACATTTCCCCATTTTGGTCATGTTGAACACATTGTTTTACACGTATCCTAAACTACTGAGGCTCTTCTCAACCATTTCACACCATTAAACCCGCTGTTTACATGTTCTACTCCTCAGCTAATGCTCGATCTATATTCTTCAACAATGTTCTTCTGCTGTCAGTTTACAATGTATTTCAGTAGGCATTAACTTTTTTCCTAATTCAGGAATTTTTCAAACTCTTCTTTGACAATTCAAGTAATTTCCAGCCATTTCATACAAAGTCTCACATCTTCTACTTTTAAATATATTCTCAGCCATTGCTTCGGCTATGTTAGTGCTGGTTCATCAGTTGTCCTTCCTGTCAGGTTAGCTACAGATTTCAACTATTTAACCATTACATTTAAACATGCAGAATTTCAATGTTTTCTTCTCCCTTTAGCATTTCTACTGCTTTTTACCTTTAAAAAGACTTTCATCTCACACTACAAGTTATATGTTTCAGCTTTTTCCCTCCTAGGGATGAATAAAGTATTCATCTACTCTCTACTCTACTCTAGCATTAGTCTTTTCAACATTGCTTTAGCAGTTTTGTCAACTAATTTAGCATTGATTCAACAATTTCTTCAGCTCATTCAGCATTGCTTCAGCAACAGCGTTCAGCTGCTTTCAGCATTCACACGCATTTTCTGCAGGAAATGCTATCTTTTTCTAGTTAGGGTGAATGCTGAAAGCATTCACACTATTGTTATTCAAATCTTTATTATTATTAGGGCCGCGGGCAATCGCACCGGGCACTGGTCCCAACAGCTATGAAATAGCTGCAGGGACCAGTGCCCGGGCGAAGCCCGGGCACTACTGTTATTGTGTGGATTTTTTCTTATTATTCTCCTTCCTCTTCCGGACGATTTTCGATTCGCTACTAGTCCTGCAACTCGAAGAGTTGCAGGACAAATTATATATCAAAATGTGCGTCTTGATCGGGATCGGTATGCTATTACTTTTCTCAACAGTTTACGAATTTTTCGCGACGTAGTCGCGAAAAACTGCGCAAAAATTTTGCATGTAAGTCAATGGGACGGGCGGAAAAAAAAGACCGAAAAAGACCAATCATTGGAGTTTAACAAAAGTCTACTGCTCAGGCATACTTTCACCTAGAGACTCCATTTAAACTTTAAACAGTAGACACAAGTCTTGTGTATTGTCGTATTACTCCACGTTTTGATAGGTCATATAGTTTTTGATCAATCCCTGATCAATGACCATGATCATTTTTGGAGAAATTATGAGTTTATAATGGGTGTGTATTGCATGGAATGTTCGTGTCAGAGTGCGTGACATCATCGGTTAGAGTGGGAGAGAGTGAAGAAACATTCTGTATTTTTTCTGGATAAATTGCCACCACGGCCACAATTTACACTCTACAGACATAATTTTTTCAGAATTTGTAAGACAAACTTGTTATCTCTCATGTCATGTGCTCAAAATATCAGAGAGACTTACAGAATTGACAGAATCAGCCTCTGAGTGCGGCCACGTCTGTCTCTGCTCCTCATTGAGTCCAATACAAATATTTTCTGAGAGGAGCAGAACGGCCTGATGTTTTAAAACTGCCAGCGTCGCCAAAATATTTACTGTAGAAACACCAAATCGTACCGAAATTTTCAGTAAGTCCTTAGAGCAACGTTGATCTGTGTTTTGTTCTGATAGGAGTTACCGTTTTGTCATGCTAAGCCTAATTGTGAGGCCGGTTTAGAGGCAGAAAATGGCTGTTTTTCTCCACGTTTCTGTCTGTCTCAGCCTGCGGGGGCCCCTATCGCCGTGGTAACCTCTTTGATCCTCAGGCCAGGGCTCGTTAACTTCATAAACAATCCACCTGGCGCTCGTTTAAATGTTTATAAACACAGACACAGCTAAATCAGACTGACACAGGATGCAGCTACTAACTAACTATGTGACAAGTCAGTCACACACACACAGACTCTAGAGCCAGCTTCATGTGATTACAGTCACACACACACACACACACACACACACAACTTCATGTGATTAAAACACAGTTAACGTGCAACAGAATTTAAACTTAAACCATGATTTAATCTGGTTTTAAAGTTAAACCTTGTTGGTGTCACACACACACACACACACACACACACACACAGTTAACCTAATGTGGTTACAGCTCCTCCATATCAGTGCTTATAGAAAGATGATCATGTGTCTGTCTGATCAGCTCTGTCTTGCGCTTAAGATCGTGGGTTTGATTCCCATGTTGACAGAGATGGCAAAATCGGCAGTAGCCCCGCGGCCCATTCAAAATTTCCCGAGAGGAAATTTTCTAGTTATTATTATTATTAGGGTGAATGCTGAAAGCATTCACACTATTGTTATTCAAATCTTTATTATTATTATTATTCTGTACACTTCTTCCGTTTTTCGGTCTTTAACTACTTCTTCATACTTTCTACTATTCAAACAATTCATATATCAAAACGTGCAGCTTCTTCAGGAGATCATTGGATCCATTCAACTTTTTCATTATCATTCATACTTTTCAAAATATTCAAACTTTATTGAAAATTTTTTCCCATAGGAATACATTGAAACTGTCTTCAAACTCTTAAAATCTTCTCCTTCTTTGAACTTCAACTGCTTCAACATACTTTCACCTACAGACTTCATTCAACTTTTAAAACGTTCACAAAACTTTCAAGTATTCACGGTACATTCAACTTTTTCATATCTTCTACCATTATTGATCAGTACCCTTCAACTGTTCATGATAATTTTTTGACAACATTCAAATTTAACATGCAAGTCAATGGCACGGAATGTTCAGAGCTAGAGTGGTGATGACATCAGCTAGAGTGACAGAGGTTCAAAAAATCCTCTGACACTTTGCTCTCTAACCTGTCACCACGGCCACAAATTTCACTCTGGACACATAATTTTCCCCCACTTTGGTAGACAAACTTGTCCTGTGTCTCACAGTGTGCTCGAAAACGCAGAGAGGCTAACAGAATTTAAACTCGGAGCCTCTAAGTGCAGCCAGTTCCCTCTCTTCCTCTCATTGACTCCCATTGTAAAGTAGGAGCAGATTTTCTGAGAAAAGCAGAAATGACCTCCTTATCTTTCCTGCGACGGTGAGAAAAGTTTTTGCCCTACAAACATTTAATGCACATTGGCTCGCTCAGGAAGGTCTCCTTGCCCCGATAGTCATGACCACATTCTGGTAAGAGGTACGGTTCTCTTTTCAGAGGCTGTTGTTCGGAGCTGCACAGAGCTCAAATCTCACTGCTCTGCTCTGTGTGGTGCAGACAGAGAGAGAGAGACACACACACACACACACACACACACACACACACACACACAGACAGAGAGACACACAACCACAGAGACACACAACCACAGAGACACACTGGCTTACAGCTCATAATCAGCCTCTAAATGAGTTCATATCTTTGAGGGGAATTTTTAAACATCTCTAATAATTTATTTCTCTTACATTTCAGTTTATTCTTGTAATGGAGATTTCAGGATTTGGAGCTTCTTCATGTCCTGACTTTCCTCTTTAACCCTTTACTTTGAAGGACTTGAACTTTTTCTCATTAATTCCAACAATTCAGACCATTTAAGGACTTTCACATTTTTCATTTATGAATGTATATCTTCACACTCTTTTTTTAAACGTATCTTAAACAATTCTGGCATCATTCAGTCTCTTTCTTTCTTTCTTTCTTTCTTTCTACTCCCTTTCTCTTTCTTTTTACTTCATTCCTTGTTTCCTTGTTTCTACCCCATTTCTATATATACCCCAGTTCTCATAATGGATATTTCAGGATTTGGAGCTTCTTCATGTCCTGACTTTAGACTTTTCCACCTTCAATCCTTACATTTTACTTTGAAGGACTTGGACTTTTTCCTCATTAATTCCAACAATTCAGGCCATTTCTCAACCATGTAAGGAGTTTCATATTTTTCATTTATAAATTTATATTTTCACACTATTTTTTACACTTAAACAATTCTGGGATTTGCATCCATTCCCTATCATTCAGTCTCTTGCTTACAAGTTATACACTTCAGGTATTGCTTCGTTTTTATACATATTTGTTCAACAAATACTTTCAAGCTCTTAATATATTTATTCATTTGAGTAGACCTATTTTTTCCACATCAATCTTCAAAAATTCAAGCAATTTTCCAACATCCTTCTTATAAGTTCTTCTTTTTAATTTTTTTCTCACCTATTTCAGATTTCAACCATTCAACTGTTAAACTATAAAGATGCAGGATTTCTACATTTTCCTCAAACTTTTTATTAACATGTTTAACTTTTACCCTTCAGATATGTTGTAGTCATTTTTAGTTATTCTGCCCTTTAACGGATTGTAACTACTTCTATATTATTCTACTTTTACACTTCAGATATTGTTTCATCTATATTAGTAATGGTTCAAAAAAAAAATTCTAACTGTTTTAAATAACAACAAATGCATCCATTCCATATCATTCAGCCTCCTGCTTACAAGTAATTTTCCAAACATTTCTTACAAATTCAACGTCCTTCTTATAAGTTTTACTTTTTAATCTTTTCTCACGTATTTCAGATTTCAACCCTTCTACTCTTACATGCTCGACTTTTAGCCTTCAGATATGATGTAGTTATTCTAACTTATCCTTCCCTTTAAAGGATTGTAACAACTTCTATGTTATTTTACTTTTATTCCTCAGATATTCTTTCATAAATTAGTAATGGTTCAACAATGTTTTCAAGCCACCAGTTTTAAACTTCTATGAGTAGACTCAAGCTTTTCAATTCATTCATACTATTCTTCATTAATTCAAGTAATTACCACCCATTTCATACATCCTCCATCTTTCATCTTCTACTTTTACTATTCAGATATTGTTTAATCTACATTAGTAATGGTTCAAAAAATGTTTTCAAACTGTTTAAAATAAATCTGAGTGCACTTTAACCTTTCAATTCATTCATACTATTCTTCACTAATTCAAGTAATTAGCACCCATTTCATACATCCTCCATCTTTCATCTTCTACTTTTACCATTCAGATATTGTTTAATCTACATTAGTAATGGTTCAAAAATGTTTTCAAACTGTCAGTTTTAAGTAAATCTGAGTAGACTTCAGACTTTTAATTTCTTCATACTGATCTTCAACAATTAAAGTAATTTCAAACCATTTCATACTCTTCATATATTCAAGATTTCTTCAGCAGTTTCTTAACTTAATTCAGCATAGTTTCAACAATTTATTCAGCTCATTCAGCTTCCAGCTTTCAGCATTCACCCGTATTTCCTTCAGGAAATGCATTCTCTAGTTAGGGTGAATGCTGAAAGCATTCACACTATTGTTATTCAAATCTTTATTATTATTATTATTATTATTCTGTACACTTCTTCCGTTTTTCGGTCTTTAACTACTTCTTCATACTTTCTACTATTCAAACAATTCATATATCAAAACGTGCAGCTTCTTCAGGAGATCATTGGATCCATTCAACTTTTTCATTATCATTCATACTTTTCAAAATATTCAAACTTTATTGAAATTTTTTTCCCATAGGAATACATTGAAACTGTCTTCAAACTCTTAAAATCTTCTCCTTCTTTGAACTTCAACTGCTTCAACATACTTTCACCTACAGACTTCATTCAACTTTTAAAACGTTCACAAAACTTTCAAGTATTCACGGTACATTCAACTTTTTTATATCTTCTACCATTATTGATCAGTACCCTTCAACTGTTCATGATAATTTTTTGACAAAATTCAAATTTAACATGCAAGTCAATGGCACGGAATTTTCAGAGCTAGAGTGGTGATGACATCAGCTAGAGTGACAGAGGTTCAAAAAATCCTCTGACACTTTGCTCTCTAACCTGTCACCACGGCCACAAATTTCACTCTGGACACATAATTTTCCCCCACTTTGGTAGACAAACTTGTCCTGTGTCTCACAGTGTGCTCGAAAACGCAGAGAGGCTAACAGAATTTAAACTGGGAGCCTCTAAGTGCAGCCAGTTCCCTCTCTTCCTCTCATTGACTCCCATTGTAAAGTAGGAGCAGATTTTCTGAGAAAAGCAGAAATGACCTCCTTATCTTTCCTGCGACTGTGAGAAAAGTTTTTGCCCTACAAACATTTAATGCACATTGGCTCGCTCAGGAAGGTCTCCTTGCCCCAATAGTCATGACCACATTCTGGTAAGAGGTATTTTCTTTTCAGAGGCTGTTGTTCGGAGCTGCACAGAGCTCAAATCTCACTGCTCTGCTCTGTGTGGTGCAGACAGAGAGAGAGAGAGACACACACACACACACACACACACACACACACACACACACACACACACACACACACACACACACACACACACACACACACACACACACACACACACACACACACACACACACACACACACACACACACACACACACACACACACACACACACACACACACACACACACACACACACAGACAGAGAGACACACAACCACAGAGACACACTGGCTTACAGCTCATAATCAGCCTCTAAATGAGTTCATATCTTTGAGGGGAATTTTTAAACATCTCTAATAATTTATTTCTCTTACATACATTTCAGTTTATTCTTGTAATGGAGATTTCAGGATTTGGAGCTTCTTCATGTCCTGACTTTCCTCTTTAACCCTTTACTTTGAAGGACTTGAACTTTTTCTCATTAATTCCAACAATTCAGACCATTTAAGGACTTTCACATTTTTCATTTATGAATGTATATCTTCACACTCTTTTTTTAAACGTATCTTAAACAATTCTGGCATCATTTAGTCTCTTTCTTTCTTTCTTTCTTTCTACTCCCTTTCTCTTTCTTTTTACTTCATTCCTTGTTTCCTTGTTTCTACCCCATTTCTATATATACCCCAGTTCTCATAATGGATATTTCAGGATTTGGAGCTTCTTCATGTCCTGACTTTAGACTTTTCCACCTTCAATCCTTACATTTTACTTTGAACGACTTGGACTTTTTCCTCATTAATTCCAACAATTCAGGCCATTTCTCAACCATGTAAGGAGTTTCATATTTTTCATTTATAAATTTATATTTTCACACTATTTTTTACACTTAAACAATTCTGGGATTTGCATCCATTCCCTATCATTCAGTCTCTTGCTTACAAGTTATACACTTCAGTTATTGCTTCATTTTTATACATATTTGTTCAACAAATACTTTCAAGCTCTTAATATATTTATTCATTTGAGTAGACCTATTTTTTCCAAACCAATCCTCAAAAATTCAAGCAATTTTCCAACATCCTTCTTATAAGTTCTTCTTTTTAATTTTTTTCTCACCTATTTCAGATTTCAACCATTCAACTGTTAAACTATAAAGATGCAGGATTTCTACATTTTCCTCAAACTTTTTATTAACATGTTTAACTTTTACCCTTCAGATATGTTGTAGTTATTTTTAGTTATTCTGCCCTTTAACGGATTGTAACTACTTCTATATTATTCTACTTTTACACTTCAGATATTGTTTCATCTATATTAGTAATGGTTCAAAAAAAAAATTCTAACTGTTTTAAATAACAACAAATGCATCCATTCCATATCATTCAGCCTCCTGCTTACAAGTAATTTTCCAAACATTTCTTACAAATTCAACGTCCTTCTTATAAGTTTTACTTTTTAATCTTTTCTCACGTATTTCAGATTTCAACCCTTCTACTCTTACATGCTCGACTTTTAGCCTTCAGATATGATGTAGTTATTCTAACTTATCCTTCCCTTTAAAGGATTGTAACAACTTCTATGTTATTTTACTTTTATTCCTCAGATATTCTTTCATAAATTAGTAATGGTTCAACAATGTTTTCAAGCCACCAGTTTTAAACTTCTTTGAGTAGACTCAAGCTTTTCAATTCATTCATACTATTCTTCATTAATTCAAGTAATTACCACCCATTTCATACATCCTCCATCTTTCATCTTCTACTTTTACTATTCAGATATTGTTTAATCTACATTAGTAATGGTTCAAAAATGTTTTCAAACTGTCAGTTTTAAGTAAATCTGAGTAGACTTCAGACTTTCAATTTCTTCATACTGATCTTCAACAATTCAAGTAATTTCAAACCATTTCATACTCTTCATATATTATTTCATCTCTTCAAGATTTCTTCAGCAGTTTCTTAACTTAATTCAGCATAGTTTCAACAATCTATTCAGCTCATTCAGCTTCCAGCTTTCAGCATTCACCCGTATTTCCTTCAGGAAATGCATTCTCTAGTTATTATTATTATTCTGTACACTTCTTCCGTTTTTCGGTCTTTAACTACTTCTTCATACTTTCTACTATTCAAACAATTCATATATCAAAACGTGCAGCTTCTTCAGGAGATCATTGGATCCATTCAACTTTTTCATTATCATTCATACTTTTCAAAATATTCAAACTTTATTGAAATTTTTTTCCCATAGGAATACATTGAAACTGTCTTCAAACTCTTAAAATCTTCTCCTTCTTTGAACTTCAACTGCTTCAACATACTTTCACCTACAGACTTCATTCAACTTTTAAAACGTTCACAAAACTTTCAAGTATTCACGGTACATTCAACTTTTTCATATCTTCTACCATTATTGATCAGTACCCTTCAACTGTTCATGATAATTTTTTGACAAAATTCAAATTTAACATGCAAGTCAATGGCACGGAATGTTCAGAGCTAGAGTGGTGATGACATCAGCTAGAGTGACAGAGGTTCAAAAAATCCTCTGACACTTTGCTCTCTAACCTGTCACCACGGCCACAAATTTCACTCTGGACACATAATTTTCCCCCACTTTGGTAGACAAACTTGTCCTGTGTCTCACAGTGTGCTCGAAAACGCAGAGAGGCTAACAGAATTTAAACTGGGAGCCTCTAAGTGCAGCCAGTTCCCTCTCTTCCTCTCATTGACTCCCATTGTAAAGTAGGAGCAGATTTTCTGAGAAAAGCAGAAATGACCTCCTTATCTTTCCTGCGACGGTGAGAAAAGTTTTTGCCCTACAAACATTTAATGCACATTGGCTCGCTCAGGAAGGTCTCCTTGCCCCGATAGTCATGACCACATTCTGGTAAGAGGTACGGTTCTCTTTTCAGAGGCTGTTGTTCGGAGCTGCACAGAGCTCAAATCTCACTGCTCTGCTCTGTGTGGTGCAGACAGAGAGAGAGAGACACACACACACACACACACACACACACACACACACACACACACACACACACACACACACACACACACACACACACACACACACACAGACAGAGAGACACACAACCACAGAGACACACTGGCTTACAGCTCATAATCAGCCTCTAAATGAGTTCATATCTTTGAGGGGAATTTTTAAACATCTCTAATAATTTATTTCTCTTACATTTCAGTTTATTCTTGTAATGGAGATTTCAGGATTTGGAGCTTCTTCATGTCCTGACTTTCCTCTTTAACCCTTTACTTTGAAGGACTTGAACTTTTTCTCATTAATTCCAACAATTCAGACCATTTAAGGACTTTCACATTTTTCATTTATGAATGTATATCTTCACACTCTTTTTTTAAACGTATCTTAAACAATTCTGGCATCATTCAGTCTCTTTCTTTCTTTCTTTCTTTCTTTCTACTCCCTTTCTCTTTCTTTTTACTTCATTCCTTGTTTCCTTGTTTCTACCCCATTTCTATATATACCCCAGTTCTCATAATGGATATTTCAGGATTTGGAGCTTCTTCATGTCCTGACTTTAGACTTTTCCACCTTCAATCCTTACATTTTACTTTGAAGGACTTGGACTTTTTCCTCATTAATTCCAACAATTCAGGCCATTTCTCAACCATGTAAGGAGTTTCATATTTTTCATTTATAAATTTATATTTTCACACTATTTTTTACACTTAAACAATTCTGGGATTTGCATCCATTCCCTATCATTCAGTCTCTTGCTTACAAGTTATACACTTCAGGTATTGCTTCGTTTTTATACATATTTGTTCAACAAATACTTTCAAGCTCTTAATATATTTATTCATTTGAGTAGACCTATTTTTTCCACACCAATCTTCAAAAATTCAAGCAATTTTCCAACATCCTTCTTATAGGCTGAGTTCTTCTTTTTAATTTTTTTCTCACCTATTTCAGATTTCAACCATTCAACTGTTAAACTATAAAGATGCAGGATTTCTACATTTTCCTCAAACTTTTTATTAACATGTTTAACTTTTACCCTTCAGATATGTTGTAGTTATTCTGCCCTTTAACGGATTGTAACTACTTCTATATTATTCTACTTTTACACTTCAGATATTGTTTCATCTATATTAGTAATGGTTCAAAAAAAAAATTCTAACTGTTTTAAATAACAACAAATGCATCCATTCCATATCATTCAGCCTCCTGCTTACAAGTAATTTTCCAAACATTTCTTACAAATTCAACGTCCTTCTTATAAGTTTTACTTTTTAATCTTTTCTCACGTATTTCAGATTTCAACCCTTCTACTCTTACATGCTCGACTTTTAGCCTTCAGATATGATGTAGTTATTCTAACTTATCCTTCCCTTTAAAGGATTGTAACAACTTCTATGTTATTTTACTTTTATTCCTCAGATATTCTTTCATAAATTAGTAATGGTTCAACAATGTTTTCAAGCCACCAGTTTTAAACTTCTTTGAGTAGACTCAAGCTTTTCAATTCATTCATACTATTCTTCATTAATTCAAGTAATTACCACCCATTTCATACATCCTCCATCTTTCATCTTCTACTTTTACTATTCAGATATTGTTTAATCTACATTAGTAATGGTTCAAAAAATGTTTTCAAACTGTTTAAAATAAATCTGAGTGCACTTTAACCTTTCAATTCATTCATACTATTCTTCAGTAATTCAAGTAATTAGCACCCATTTCATACATCCTCCATCTTTCATCTTCTACTTTTACCATTCAGATATTGTTTAATCTACATTAGTAATGGTTCAAAAATGTTTTCAAACTGTCAGTTTTAAGTAAATCTGAGTAGACTTCAGACTTTTAATTTCTTCATACTGATCTTCAACAATTCAAGTAATTTCAAACCATTTCATACTCTTCATATATTCAAGATTTCTTCAGCAGTTTCTTAACTTAATTCAGCATAGTTTCAACAATTTATTCAGCTCATTCAGCTTCCAGCTTTCAGCATTCACCCGTATTTCCTTCAGGAAATGCATTCTCTAGTTATTATTCTTACTTCTTCTTCCCTTTTTCGGTCTTCAACTACTTCTTCATACTTCATAACATTCATACAATTCATATATCAAAACGTGCGTCTTCTTCAGGAGATTATAGGATGTATTCAACTTTTTCATATCATTCATACTTTTCAAAATATTCAAACTTTATTGAAAAATTTTTCCCATAGGAATACATTGAAACGGTCTTCAAACTCTTAAAATCTTCTCCTTCTTTGAACTTCAACTGCTTCAACATACTTTCACCTACAGACTTCATTCCACTTTTAAAATGTTCACAAAACTTTCAAGTATTCACGGTACATTCAACTTTTTCATATCTTCTACCGTTATTGATCAGTACCCTTCAACTGTTCATGATCATTTTTTGACAAAATTCAAATTTAACATGCAAGTCAATGGCACGGAATTTTCAGAGCGAGAGTGGTGATGACATCAGCTAGAGTGACAGAGAGTCTAAAAATCCTCTGACACTTTGCTCTCTATCCTGTCACCACGGCCACAAATTTCTTTCTAGACACATAATTTTCCCCCACTTTGGTAGACAAACTTGTGCTGTGTCTCACAGTGTGCTCGAAAACGCAGAGAGGCTAACAGAATTTAAACTGGGAGCCTCTAAGTGCAGCCAGTTCCCTCTCTTCCTCTCATTGACTCACATTGTAAAGTAGGAGCAGATTTTCTGAGAAAAGCAGAAATGACCTCCTTATATTTCTTGCGACGGTGAGAAAAGTTTTTGTCCTACAAACATTTAATGCACATTGGCTCGCTCAGGAAGGTCTCCTTGCCCCGATAGTCATGACCACATTCTGGTAAGAGGTACGGTTCTCTTTTCAGAGGCTGTTGTTCGGAGCTGCACAGAGCTCAAATCTCACTGCTCTGCTCTGTGTGGTGCAGACACAGAGAGAGAGACACACACACACACACACACACACAGACACACAGACACACTGGCTTACAGCTCATAATCAGCCTCTAAATGAGTTCATATCTTTGAGGGGAATTTTTAAACATCTCTAATAATTTATTTCTCTTACATACATTTCAGTTTATTCTTGTAATGGAGATTTCAGGATTTGGAGCTTCTTCATGTCCTGACTTTCCTCTTTAACCCTTTACTTTGAAGGACTTGAACTTTTTCTCATTAATTCCAACAATTCAGACCATTTCTCAACCATTTAAGGACTTTCACATTTTTCATTTATGAATGTATATCTTCACACTCTTTTTTTACACTTGTCTTAAACAATTCTGGCATTTGCATCCATTCCACATCATTCAGTCTCTTTCTTTCTTTCTACTCCCTTTCTCTTTCTTTTTACTTCATTCCTTGTTTCCTTGTTTCTACCCCATTTCTATATATACCCCAGTTCTCATAATGGATATTTCAGGATTTGGAGCTTCTTCATGTCCTGACTTTAGACTTTTCCACCTTCAATCCTTACATTTTACTTTGAAGGACTTTGACTTTTTCCTCATTAATTCCAACAATTCAGGCCATTTCTCAACCATGTAAGGAGTTTCATATTTTTCATTTATAAATTTATATTTTCACACTATTTTTTACACTTAAACAATTCTGGGATTTGCATCCATTCCCTATCATTCAGTCTCTTGCTTACAAGTTATACACTTCAGGTATTGCTTCATTTTTATACATATTTGTTCAACAAATACTTTCAAGCTCTTAATATATTTATTCATTTGAGTAGACCTATTTTTTCCACACCAATCTTCAAAAATTCAAGCAATTTTCCAACATCCTTCTTATAAGTTCTTCTTTTTAATTTTTTTCTCACCTATTTCAGATTTCAACCATTCAACTGTTAAACTATAAAGATGCAGGATTTCTACATTTTCCTCAAACTTTTTATTAACATGTTTAACTTTTACCCTTCAGATATGTTGTAGTTATTCTGCCCTTTAACGGATTGTAACTACTTCTATATTATTCTACTTTTACACTTCAGATATTGTTTCATCTATATTAGTAATGGTTCAAAAAAAAAATTCTAACTGTTTTAAATAACAACAAATGCATCCATTCCATATCATTCAGCCTCCTGCTTACAAGTTATACTCTTCAGGTATTGCTTCATCTTTATTTATATTTGTTCAACAAATGCTTTCAAGCTGTTAATATATTTATTCATTTGAGTAGACTGAAATGTTAATTTTTTCACACCAATCTTCAAAAATTCAAGCAATTTTCCAAACATTTCATACAAATTCAACGTCCTTCTTATAAGTTTTACTTTTTAATCTTTTCTCACGTATTTCAGATTTCAACCCTTCTACTCTTACATGCTCGACTTTTAGCCTTCAGATATGATGTAGTTATTCTAACTTATCCTTACCTTTAAAGGATTGTAACAACTTCTATATTATTTTACTTTTATTCCTCAGATATTCTTTCATATATTAGTGATGGTTCAACAATGTTTTCAAGCCACCAGTTTTAAACTTGTTTGAGTAGACTCAAGCTTTTCAATTCATTCATACTATTCTTCATTAATTCAAGTAATTAGCACCCATTTCATACATCCTCCATCTTTCATCTTCTACTTTTACTATTCAGATATTGTTTAATCTACATTAGTAATGGTTCAAAAATGTTTTCAAACTGTCAGTTTTAAGTAAATCCGAGTAGACTTCAGACTTTCAATTTCTTCATACTGATCTTCAACAATTCAAGTAATTTCAAACCATTTCATACTCTTCATATATTGTTTCATCTCTTCAAGATTTCTTCAGCAGTTTCTTAACTTAATTCAGCATAGTTTCAACAATTTATTCAGCTCATTCAGCTTCCAGCTTCCAGCATTCACCCGTATTTCCTTCAGGAAATGCATTTTCTAGTTTTTATTATTTTTCATCTTCCGGACGATTTTCGATTCGCTACTAGTCCTGCAACTCGAAGAGTTGCAGGACAAATTATATATCAAAACGTGCGGTTTGATCGGGATCGGGGTGCTATTACTTTTCTCAACAGTTTACGAATTTTTCGCGACGTAGTCGCGAAAAACTGCGCAAAAAATTTGCATGTAAGTCAATGGGACGGGCGAAAAAAAAAGAGCGAAAAAGACCAATCATTGGAGTTTAACAAACGTCTACTGCTCAGGCATACTTTCATCTAGAGACTCCATTTAAACTTTAAACAGTAGACACAAGTCTTGTGTATTGTCGTATTACTCCACGTTTTGATAGGTCATATAGTTTTTGATCAATCCCTGATCAATGACCATGATCATTTTTGGAGAAATTATGAGTTTATAATGGGTGTGTATTGCATGGAATGTTCGTGTCAGAGTGCGTGACATCATCGGTTAGAGTGGGAGAGAGTGAAGAAACATTCTGTATTTTTTCTGGATAAATTGCCACCACGGCCACAATTTACACTCTACAGACATAATTTTTTCAGAATTTGTAAGACAAACTTGTTATCTCTCATGTCATGTGCTCAAAATATCAGAGAGACTTACAGAACTTACAGAATCAGCCTCTGAGTGCGGCCACGTCTGTCCCTGCTCCTCATTGAGTCCAATACAAATATTTTCTGAGAGGAGCAGAACGGCCTGATGTTTTAAAACTGCCAGCGTCGCCAAAATATTTACTGTAGAAACACCAAATCGTACCGAAATTTTCAGTAAGTCCTTAGAGCAACGTTGATCTGTGTTTTGTTCTGATAGGAGTTACCGTTTTGTCATGCTAAGCCTAATTGTGAGGCCGGTTTAGAGGCAGAAAATGGCTGTTTTTCTCCACGTTTCTGTCTGCCTCAGCCTGCGGGGGCCCCTATCGCCGTGGTAACCTCTTTGATCCTCAGGCCAGAGCTCGTTAACTTCATAAACAATCCACCTGGCGCTCGTTTAAATGTTTATAAACACAGACACAGCTAAATCAGACTGACACAGGATGCAGCTACTAACTAACTATGTGTCAAGTCAGTCACACACACACACAGACTCTAGAGCCAGCTTCATGTGATTACAGTCACACACACACACACACACACACACACACACACACACACACACACACACACACCTACACACACACACACACCTACACACACACACACACACACACACACACACACACAGGTAACCTAATGTGGTTACAGCTCCTCCATATCAGTGCTTATAGAAAGATGATCATGTGTCTGTCTGATCAGCTCTGTCTTGACCTTAAGATCGTGGGTTTGATTCCCATGTTGACAGAGATGGCACAACCCGCAGTAGCTCCCGTGGCCCATTCAAAATTTCCCGAGAGGAAATTTTCTAGTTAGGTTTAAAGTTCTGGCCAATTAGGGCGCAGAACCGTTGAGTGACAGGTCCGGCGACCGCTGCTACGAGGCCAGTGGGCGGGCTCTCGGCCGGCCAACGGCCGCACCGCTCCAAATATGGCAAGTAGAATCCAACATGGCGCGGCTCAAACCCCCGTAGTAGCGGCACAAAACAGACTCCCCCAAACCAATGGGTGACGTCACGGACGCTACGTCCATTCTTTTTACAGTCTATGATCATGTCTCTGTCTTTGATCGGGTCGGGATCTCGTAACACTATGTGTTATAATAATTACCGAGACAATTTCATAGAAATCATTTCAAACCACAGGGAATTCATGTAAAATTTGATTTATTAAATTTTTTTTTTTATCTCTCTCATGATCTTCCTGGTACTGCGTACCGCCTCTGAATCTTTTAGTGGTACGCAGTACCAGACTGTACCGGCTTACTTTCACCCCTGCTCGTAACTCATGTTTTTCCGACCTGTGAAGTCGTACCAGTTCGATCTGGTACGAGTTCACGGGTCGGAAGTTACGAGTGGCCGTTATAGTGACTTTCACAGGTAAAACAGGTTGGAAAAACACGAGTGGGTTGCCTGGAACGCTACAAAGTAGTAAGTTGTGACTTGAAGCTGTAATTTACGGTTTCAAAAGCCTGCCTGGAACGCAGTATTAGCCAAAACGAACGGATCGCTTACTTCTGCTTTAACGAACTTTAAATCTTAATTTTGAATTTGCAATGTAAGTCCTCTTAATTGTTTTAATTAGTACAAATCAATATTTCATGCTACAAACTCACTCACCAAATCACACCTTTTTCCTGTACTTTCTTTGATTCTTTTTTCTTGCTTTTAAATTTATGCTAATATTTCAAAATTTTACTATTTTGGGTTTTATTTTAATTTTTTTTCTGTTTCCAATTCTTACTGTTGAATGTTTTGTTTTTATGTAAAGCACATTGAGTTGCCCCTTGTTATGAAATGCGGTATATAAATAAAGCTGCCTTGCCTAAAACCAGTTACTCTCAATCTGACATACAGTATACACTACAAAGTGTAAAACAAACAATAACACTGGCTCAGTGAAAAGCCCACCTTCATTCTACAGTTGATGTAGTAGATGAATACATCATCTTCTGCTGTCACTGACATCTGTGCAGAGCAATCTGAGGTGGTGAAGTTACTGAGGACTTCTTCCAATTAGAATGTGGATCAGAAGATTTCATCAGAGCTACGGAATGAAGACAAAAACAATTAATCAAACGCACCACAGCTGTTTCTCTTTCATAGAGGCCGGCCTGTCACATTGCACAAACATATTTCTACAATAGCCCAAAATGGACACATCAAGCATTGCCATTGGAGAGATTGTGTGAAGCCCACTGAGGGCAATAGGGAGGGGTATTGATTCTGTAGGCTGCAATCAGCGGCTTTGCCACTAGATGTCACAATATCCTACACAACGTGAAACTGTCACTGTTACCAAAGATATTCAATAAATGGAAAGATCCTCCATGAGCGGCTGCTCCAATGATATGAAATGGTATACACTTCCTGTCTCTCTAAATGGGCGTGGCCAACCGTCACCCCACCTCGTCTGTGAACGTGTGTGTGGATTTATACAATCTGTAGGTAGATGAAAGTGAGATATTTATATTTTCTTATGATAACATAAAATATTTACACTACTAACAGTAATATTTAGCATGCCAAAAATAATTTAAATCATTTTCACGGGAGTTCGCGGCCGTTTGTTTGACGTTGCCTAGGAGATCTGTGCCAAATCTCGCGAGAGTGTGTCGTAGAGACAGAGACAGGTCTGGAACAAAGTGGATTTTCTCCGGATCTCTCCGTCTGAAAATTACCATTTTGGTGTCAAACTGTTCAGAAGAGATGTGGCTTGTGAAAAATGAGTCCAAAATTTGCTTCAGTGACCGTGGGGAGAAAGGCCCGATCATAATCGGTGTTCACATTAAATTGTCCCATAGGAATCAATACACTCCAAACTGCCTCTGGTCTCTCTAAAGGGGCGTGGCCGTGCAGAAGCCCACGTGACATGCATACAGGAAGCTGACTCGTCATGAAAGGTCTTGGTTTATAAACCGTCTTTGCTGTTACTCTTCACTGCACTTTGTAGCTTCTAATGTGCTTCCAGCATCTTAACAGCTGTAGACCTTATTTTTACAGTCTATGCTGTAGACATGAGCAGAAAGATATTTTCACACGTAAACAATAAAAGCAAGTGATATGACAAGCTCTTACCTTCAGGAAGCTGGTTCAGGTTCAGACTCAGAGTACCTCTGGCCAAAATAAAAACACATATTAGCACTCTTTTACCCCCACTGCAGTGCACATTCTGAACCAGAGGGAATAGATACCGGGTCTGGCTGCAGACCTGCACTGTCAGGGCCCTTCGTTGCAGACCTGCACTGTGGAGAAAAAAAAAAAAAAAAAAGCTTTTAAAAAGCTGCCGTCGGTGAAAAATCTAATGACAAAAAATAAACATAAAATCTGCTCCGGTGATAATGAATTACAGCCTATCCAGGATGTGTGGTGAAACAGCTCTATCTTTCATAGAGCAATAAAAGACACATTGTTATAATATTGTACAGCTTAAGCCTTAGTGACTGACAAAAGTGACAGTAGACAGTATAGTACTAAACAGTAAAATTTGGGGTTCGCCTCTGATAGAGAGCTCCATACTGGTAAACAAGCAAACTAGCTTGGCACATCATGCTAATGCTAACTAAAATATCAAGTTGCCCTGTGCGTTTACCTCCTCCCTGGAAAGAGCAGCCACTTTGAGTAACAAGATGTCGACAGATATAAAAACAATCAGTGTCTAAACGTTGCTGTTAATTTGCAGTTTCTGGTTCTAGCTAGAGTGTTTTAAAAAGCTGTCACCGATGACCAATACTGGTCGAGTGCAGCGGGAAACGAGTCCGGCGGTAAGTAACAGGTGCATAGTCCCACCGCACCTCGACGTAAAAAAAAAAAAAATGCGCACACGCAGAATATGCACATTTGTTGTGAACTGCTGTCTGTGATTTCTTGATATGGATCATTACGTTATAAATGTGCCGGTGTGATTCTATGATTATGAAGTTTCTGATGTCAAGGAGTGTCCTCACCTCAGTCTGTCACTTCTGCCCTGAGGTGCACATTTAATTATGGATGTCCTGTGTGGTTCATATCATTAATATTTTCATGTGAAACATGGGTAATCTGAGTTTTCATTCATGATATAAACTTCTTCAAATGCAAAAATCTGAAATTACATAAAGTACTTTTTATTTTTTTGATTAAATAAATGTCACAACATAGCATCAACTATTGTAGTGCTACAGATCCTACAAATGTTATTCTCCAGATGTCAAGGAAAAGTTCATTAAAATGTAATAAATTACCACCAAAAATGAGCTCACAAAATAATTTCAACACAATTTCTCTGCGTGTCATTCAATGCCTAACGCCTTAATTCAAATGCAAAAATTAAAACTTAAACTGTATTTGGACACAAACTGAAAAATTGGGGAACACAAAACGAGAACAGCCGAAAAAAAGGTCAGTGCACATAAACACTTTAATAAAATAAAACAACCTGAAACAGCAATTGCATAGAACAAAGCTATGTGAATCTCAAAACACATTATTATTCATTTCACTTGACTGAGGTAATAATCAAGGCCTCAAAAAGTGATTTTAGAAATGCAAAGACAGATAGCAGTGCAGACCTAAAGTAAGTGCATCACATCCTTCAAAAAGGAGCTTTGCACACAAACACATAAAAATGGAAAATACAGAAAACAGAAGACACTAATTCACAAAAATGAAACAGACTGTACCTAAAACCTTGTTTACAGCTTTAGCTTTCACAAAAATATACATTCACACCTCCCAAAGAAAAACTTAACAGTATCAAGCACTTTGTTCATTGTGAAGCAGAAACTCACAAAAACAAAAGATTGGACAAACAAAAATGACATGCCAATAGCTGCAGCAATAATCTGTCAGTGAGGCACATCTGTGGGGGCTGTGATCAACCTTTGGGGGTGAAAAGTCATCATTTAATGGGATAACAGATGGCGGCGTCCAAAGCTGCGTCTAGTGTGGTGAGGAACCTGCAACAGAAGAATGAGGTAAGACACTTTGTGCACATTGACTTCATCAGACTAATGACACTCTGACCAGTATTTGTAAAGTAATGTAAACAAAGGAGTACGGTTTTGAGATGTGTCTGTGGAAAACAAACCTTTGGTGTTTCTGGACTGCCGAAAGGTGAGAGTTCTAGTGAATTCTCTTTGTCAGAGGAATTGTTGTGGCGATGCTGGGCAAACTTTCTCTTTAATGCTTCTGCAATAAGAGCCGCTGGGTCGTTTAGCAACGCTGTCCCTCCCTTACTGCGTCTCCTCCCGACTGGTGTGCCCCCTGGGGATCTGGAGGGAATTGAATATTTAATGAATATACGGTTACTAATGGTCTATTTCTGCAACATTAAGACATAAAGTGTCATATTTTCGGGTGTTAATATTGATAAAAGTCAATCAGATTCACTGATACACAGATATTCTGACAACCTTAACGCCTACCTCTCCACAGTGCGCAATTTAACTTGATTTAAGTCCTTGAGCACATCCAGCATGGATGGCATCGCTTTAGCATCTGACCCCCTGCTGAGGCTGGAGCCCTGGGGCTTGAGCTGACCCTTGTCAAGGTTTTTCACATTATTCCTGCGCTGGCGGATCAGCTCTGATACAGACAAAGTCTCAGTGGAGGAGCCAGAGCAGGGAGGAGGTGGGGGCGGGGGCGGAGGCGGAGGCGGTGGTGGCGGTGGAGCAGCACTGCGTGGTGTGGAAGTGTGAACTGGTGGAGGGTGAGAAGACATCGAAGGTGTGCCTGGGGCGTTCTGACACTCGGTCAGACCTGAAACATACGAAAGACAAAAAAAACAAAAAAAAACAATATGGCACTTGCTTGACCTACATTGAGAACATTTGTGATAAATTGTAGTTGAAGAGTGTGTACTGTACCTGAGGCTGGAGCAGCAGTAACAATCATGGCGATCTGGGCTCGGAGGTTGAGCAGCTCACTCTCCAGAGCCGAGATCTTCTTCAGGGCATCTGGATCAGTTGCGTGTTTTACAGGTCTGACTCCTCTCTGGACTCGATTCGGGGCCCGACCTGGGTGTCTCACCACATCCCGATTTACAGTGTTTAGTTTCTTAGGAGGTAAATGGTTCCTGTAAATGGACAAGTAACATACCGGATTAGAAGAGGAGGTGGTGGCATGTGAAGAGAAAGATGATTGGTTTATTTGCTGACCTGGTCTTGGCAAAGGTTTCCCCTTCATCCTCAAACACCCACAAGACGTCGGCGAATGTCGGGATGGCCGGTGTGTCCTCAGCAACGTCGCCATATCCATGAGGTCTGCAGGCAAGCAGTGGGATCTAAAGCAAAACAAGAATAAGAATGAATTATACCCTCTGACGCTGACCACATGATAACAGTTACAGAAAATCACTTCAGCTAGTTGTGATAATTACTGTAAGAAATCAGGTGAAATTCTTTTTGTCAAAAACAAGGGTTAATAATATAAAACACAAAGGTGTATTCGATTTGCTGAGAGTGAAAAAATAATGACATTGTAAAATAAACTGTTAGGAAGTTGTACAGCACCTGGAAATGGACACGTGGTGTTGGTGTTAGTGGGAGATTTGTCCCAATCATCCGCACAATGCTGCGATACTGACCACACAGCGGGCTGTCCCACACTGGAACCAGCTACACATGAGACAAGAAATTTTTTTTTAGCAAAAAATGTATTAAAAAACATCTTTCTTGAAAAAAATCCAGCTTTACAAATGAACTCAGTCAGTTAACTTTAAAGGTTTGAAGTAACACTAGTGATGTTTTTTGCACTCATGAAAACCCCTGGACTCTTTAGTAGCAGTTATAACAGGAGTGTGTCTGTGCACTAACCATGTCTGGAGGCACTCCAAAGTACTCCAGGACGAGGCGCAGCACATCCAGAATATCCTCTGCTAAAGACATTCGAAGGACTTTTCCTGGCATCAGCTGACGACTGCAAAGCTCCTCTTTCTGCTGACTGACTTGGAAAGACGCCAACACACAAGGGATGTCACTAAGTCACATACTTGGCACCTGCAACAAAACAAAACAAAACATACAACACTTTAACTGTAGAGATCACACAATTAAAGATCACCTGGATTCTTATACATTCAAGGCCACAAATCGAGGCAGATGCATTAATGTAGTTACAGACATGAATTATAACATACATAGGAAATCAACCTGATGTCACCTTTAAACCTAGCAGGTCTGCTCACTGTCCTCAGACTCAAAACTGAAAGTGGAGATGCAGCATTGAGCTGCCTTGTTGTTGGAAGATGTTATACAAATGTGATTTCCTTGCAGGGCTGCAACTACAGACAAATTTCCTCATCACGGTCTCTTTTGGTAATTGATCAGTCATTTGAGTCTGTGAGCAAAACATCAAAATCATGGTTCCATATCATATGGTTCCTCATCTTATGTTGTAGTAAATAAAGTATCTTGTGGTTTTGGACTGTGTGTCATTAAAAGTAAGATACTAAAAAACTGTATCTTTGAGCCCTAGGAAACTCTTTTCTGATGTTTAACAACAACAAACACTTAATTCAATCTATTTCATGACTGCACCCACATTATTTAATGAAACTGTTTCATAGAGCATTAGATATCATTTCCAATACCTTACTATAATGTAAACTGATTATGTAGGATGAAGAAAGGAACAATATGTTAGTATTTTTGCTTGAAAATTGACTTGAGAATTGATTAGGCTAACAATGAATCAGTCACCAAGAGTCTGAGTCTGTGCAGGTTATCCATACAGTCTTAAAATGCCAGTGGTTCTATGTAGGAGATATCCAATCTGCAAAGAATGTACAGTAAATTAGTGATGGGTCAGCTAAATCTCTGAACATCTGCCTAGACCGTTGACTAGAAATCTGTCAAATAACTCAAATAAATTGTGTATGGATGTGCTATTTTAAAAGAAAACTGGATGCAGCCCCTGGAGGCCATTAGTGATCCAACTGTCAAAGTGTCACCTGGTGACAGACTGATGCTCAGGGAGACAGCCGTCTCCGTCTGTACCGCTGGATGCTGACTCGGCTGCGATATTGTAATGGATCGGCACAACGGATGGTACACACTGGGTTTTAGTTTTTAGATAACGTTACAGTGAAAAAGACCTTCTGTTCAGGACGATGCAGGTAACATTAGTCCCGCACAGGCACCGCAGTGAAGCATGCAGCGTGAAACATGCGGGATAAGCAGAAATATGAACTCACCGTGAACTCGTTGTCGTGTCAAAATGCTCTTTAGCAGCTACATTTATCCGAAACGTTCCTCCAAATCAACAACATAAACTATTACCCCTGCTAAATACTAATAACTCGCAGCTTCCCTTTCAGCTCACGCGTCCAGACAGCGGTTCAGTGAAGTCAAATAAAGCCGCAGCAGCAAAACCTTCTCTGATTGGCTGTTGATGCTGAGCGAGTACAACAAGCCAATAGGAACGCAGGACGGAGCAATGTGGCCGACCAATTACGTGCCGCGAAAACAGACCACCAAATTTGTATTTTTGTGCACGTAACGAGCTACTTCGTCTTTTCGAGAGTAAGTAAACTGAATTTAACTGCTGTACTACTACAATTATAGCACTTGTATGACATTTGTAATACAATATCTATACTTGTTTTACATTTTTAAGTCCAAACGGCGCAACACAATAAACAGACGAGTCTTTACGCGGTTGTTCCGCTTTTTAACGTGCCAAAAGTAGTTAGCTTGTTTAGCTTAGCCACGACGTTAGCCCCAGCGAACACGCTAAGTTGAACTGAACTTATGTAACTTAAACCACCTGCGTTTCTACCTCAAATTTAGTCCCACGTGTGTGTTTTTTTGTCGATCACGACTTTAACGTTGGGCATGTGGGCTTAAAATATCGCTTTCTGTTTCAGGTCTCTTCCACGTTAATAAGATGATGGACGCACTGTCGGTGGTGAGCCAGCTGCGGGACTTGGCCTCCGAACCGCAGAACCGAGAGGTGATCGTCCAGGACCAGGGCTGTCTGCCTGGGCTGGTTCTCTTCCTCGACCACCGGGACCCAGAGGTTTTGTTTGCAACGCTACAGGTTCGTGGAGGAGCCTGGTCTGGTGGTGGTTTATATTAAAGGGTCATGTTGTTGTTTATCCATGTAAAATCCTCCCTCAACATTTTAATGTGTTGCATCTCTTTTGAATGTGGTTGCTTGCTTTTTCAGCTTTATTCAGTTTATGAATGCAGAGCTGTTCTTCATGCAACTCATCTTCGATTTGGTAACCTGTAACTGTTCTCCACTTACAGTTAAATAGATCTATAATGTATTTGAAATCCGTGACGAGATGGTTGTCCTTGCTTTTCTAAAACTTAAAACAATGGGTGATTAAAGGACAATGTGGGGACAGACAGAACTACTGCCTGACAGGAGCAATTAAAAAGAAAATCTCCAGATTCATTCTTTTATACCTACCTATACATAAATATTAGTAAACTAAAGCACAAGGTTGAATTTGCCTGGAATTGTCCTTTAAAAATGTGGCAGGAAAAGTTTTTTCATGTATTTAAAGAATAATTTATTGCATGTTTTGAAAAATTAACTTTGATCATGTTATGTGCAGTGACTTTGTTTCTAGTAGCAAGTGATTAAAAACATCCAGAAACAGCACTGCGATTCTTTGCAACCTTACATATTAACAACATTAATACTAACATTAATCCATGCTGTCTCCATGTATTCTCAGACCCTGCGTTACTTGGCTGAACTGCCTCCCAACATCCCCACCATGAAGAATGAACTGGGTATGATGGTGAGCTTGGAGAATCTCATGGCAAGGTGAGAAGATGATGTTTTCACCTTGTGACTTTTGCACGTTTGTGAGCATAGGTTTTTCAAAACACTTGATTCCTGTTACACCTTTGTCGTGACATTTAGTCAACGCTGACATAACTAAATATGTTGCTCCATACAGGGAGGGCGTGTCTGTTGATATCACGGCTTTGGCTCAGGAGGTGTATAATATTTTGTGTGCACCTGTTAATCCTGTACCCACCGTGCCTGAGAGGGAGAGGAGAAAGAAATCCCAGTTCTTCATCAACTCAACCAAGAAGAACGCCAAGTCTGTGACTCTGCACATCCAGGGGCTGGACAGCACTGTGAGTAGACTGGATGACAGCCACACACACACTACTGTGCATGACAGTAGCTATCATTATTGTTCTAGGTTAACTGACAAAGTCTTTATCTGTCAACTAGGACCAGAGAGGCCTGTGTGAAGAGGCTCTTCTGAAAGTCAAAGGAGTGATAAGCTTCACTTTCCAGATGGCCTCAAAGAGGTGCACTGTCCGTATCCGCTCTGACCTGCCCACTGAGGTAACAAGGATTAACATTTACTATCATTAAATCAGACAAAACAATTGCTGCATCTTGTCTAATAATTTGATTAATATCCATTAATGAAGCACAGAATGGTCACTGTTCTCTCTTTATTTGCAGAGTCTGGCCACTGCCATCGCTGCCACTAAGGTGATGTCAGTTCAACAGGTGGTGAAGAATGAAGCAGGAGAAGAGGTGGGCAGTGAACACCGAATACACATATTTAGGATCCATTGGATAAATAGCACAATCTTGCAATCGTGCAAGTTCACGTTTAAGTTTTAAACCAATTATTTTCTCTTCTTTTATCGCCCTCTACAGATGTTGATCCCTCTCAACACATCTGGAGTGAAGGTGCAGCAAAACTCGGCCCTACCAGACTACCTGCCGGAGGAAGAGGAGAGCCCCGAGAGAGAGGTTGACCGTGCAATTTCCCGCACCACAGCTAAAGAGGACACCAACGGCAGCTGGCTCAGCTCTGCTGCCAGTTTCCTCACAAAAACCTTCTACTGGTGAAACTGGAGCGCTTTGAATTTCTGAGACCCAGTGTCACAGACATGTGCTACGTACTGCTCCCTACTGCTGAGTATGTTACTGGAGTGGACATTACTGGAGGTGAGCACACTGCAGGACTGCGTCCTGGCATCGTGTGCAAGGGCAGAACCTCAAATATCAACATGCTCAAAAGCACTTCAGATTTAGGACCCAGCTCTATTCAACTTGAATTAAACGGAGACTCACTTCAAAACATTGATTCCTCTGGACTTAAACAATGCTGTTTTCTATTCACTGTTATTAAGTGTAAATATTTTCTCCACATCTGTTTTTCCAAACTGTCTGTTTTCTTCTCATGTAAAAAATACTTTAAAATATTAGTAGTTGTATGGATTTATCCTAAAATAAATGTACAAAACATTACATGTCCGTGTGCATTGTAATTGTCATTTTCTCCTCTGCAATCCATTTGACTCTAAAAAAAAGAAAGCAAAACTTTAAGATCACATCATTGGGCAGGTAATCAATTCAAAGTTTTATTTTCTTGCCAAACATTTCAGCTGGAACAGTTGTACAAAGATTTCAGTTTTACACTGGTTCAAAGATCTTATCCCACAGCCCTGTGTCCTCTGAAGTAAAGGGCTTATTAGTTTTCAAAACCTTGTGGTCAGTCTTAGTAAAATATATCAACTTTTATACATAATTTATAGGATATCTATGTATAATATACTTTACAAGAGATCTCGCTTGTGTTTAAGCAATTTCTTTGCAAGCTACGTCAAGTTACCATGTTGATAACGGCATGCTATGTACTCTTCAAAACTCAGATATGGACAATCTGAAGTTTCCTTCATTTCAGTGGTACTGCAAGACTTCAAACAAAGAGGGAGCTATAAGTGCAAAGGTATGAGAACCAGATACCAAGACAGCAGCATTATTGGGAGTTGTGTGAAAAAGTTGCAGGTGTGGATCACGGTAGTGTAAAAGTTGAGTTCCAGTGTTTTACTTGAATCCCACCTCTTCGTCTTTCCTCATAGAAAAACTGTTAGAGACCCAGTTATTTGACATTAGAGCTTCTCTTCGGTCCATATCTGACATTTCATCATGATCTACTTTACCATAATTCAGGAAGAGTTGTAAGTGTGTGGTCAGAACGTCAAAGCTCATACAGGGAATGCATATTTTCATTTCAGTGAGACTGAGTAGACGAGTCACCTCATTCTCTGTACAATGCAGTAAGGCAAAGGAACAACACAATTAGCAGCATTTCTTCTTCAATTCTTAATCAAAAAAAGATCGAATTAATCAGATTATTTCAAAATTAACATCACCAGTAAATTATTTCCATCCATTTTGTGCTCACTTGTACAGAACACAGGACGACCTCAAACACGAGGTCACACAAGTCCTCCGACACTGCTCCGTGGCAGTGTAGGTTTAACGGGGTGAAGAAGTCAAAGGAAAGGGCAGTAGTTAACGTCAAAGCAGATTTTTTTTTTCATCTTAATTTGAACAGAAAGATAAGACGAGGATGAGGACAAAACAAAGAATCAGATTTTATCTGTACAGCAATTAAATAAAACTAAACAAGAAAATCTGTAGTTTACACCCTAATTCCCAGTTGTCTGAGAAAACAATATTTAACTTAAACTCCATGATACTCCCAACACTGCTGCCTCACCCCAATAATAACCTCTAGTTTTAAACACTGTAGACACAGCAAAATATATTTTACATCACATGAGCCTTTCCTGTATTCTTAATACAACTCCATGCACTGACATCAATCCTACATCCCATCTCTTTTGCAGCATTTCAAAAGAAAAGTCGAAACGTGAGAATAACGAGGTTCCAGTTAGAGAGCACACGCGTTAATGAAACCTTATCATTCTGAGCCGGCCGTGCCAGTTCCAGTTATAACGTCACATTGCTGATTCAGTCTGATTACAGTAGTTCTACAGAAATATCTTCAAGTATCATGACTGATCTCACCGACATTGCTATTAGTCTGTCACCCACTCATACGCATTCACACATTCACGCATTCACGCACGCACCACGGGAGTAAAAAGATTAAACAGGCGTTCAATGCCCTCCCGTGGGTTTTCAGGACATTCACTTAAGAATCAGGGGTAGTCGGGGCTGTACACAGAACAAACGTCGTGACCGAGTGTAAACGTGGTCACGGACAGAGAGACGATCTGTTCCCCCCCGAGAGTCCGATGAGGGGAAAAGCAACTTCTCTCTGGAGACGCGCTGGGGAGATCTTTGGAGACACCATCTTTGGGAAATGGCTGCGGTGCTCTGCTGTGGCGGGCGGGTGAGAAAGTAAACCTCCGGTGCTGTGAGTCCTTCCTTTGATTCAGTCCATCAGCTCTGTGTTTCTCCACCTCTCTGTTGACCACCTCTCTTCCCGTCTCTCTGGGTGAGGAACATCTCAGTCTCATGGGGGATCAGGCAACATCTAAACGCAACAAAGGAGGACAAACAAAGACATCAGTGGCGGTAAAGGTCAGTCAGTCCTATAGTATTTTCATTAAGCTGGAGGTGCGTCAGGCGGAAACGCCCTGCAGGTAGCTGCTACCTGTGCTTACATCCCATCAAATTATCAGCATTGTTTTCCTGCTTTGTTGTGCAGTAGTAGATTTACTCTGCTGTTTTCAATCAAAAACACAATAGATTCATCTCAAGTTAAATTAAATGGAACAAATCTGTAAATGCAACACTCTTGTCTTTACTCCAGTGTTTTGTTAGTTCAGTGGATGATGTAATTGTACTTAAGGACACACACACATGTGTGTGATGGTGTTATCATAATACTAAAAACAGTATAGAACACTCAGAATTCATAAATGTTTATCTAAATGTAAATTGCACCAATTGCTCACTACAAATGAAGCTAACGTGCATAAAGAGACATAAAACCCAGGCAGCATACATGGTAAACAGGAAATGTGATCATTTTGTAACAATTATTGTCAGAAAAGCAGTTAGAACATAGGTTTACCTATAGTTTCACTGGGCCTTTGGATGCTGCCAACTCATTCTTATTTAGTGCTTTAATGTATGAAATGTGTGTGAAAGTAAAAGTTGGGAAACTTAAATAAATGCACTAGGGGCAGAAATATCCTGACACAGACTCCCTCCCTACATGTTAAATGCCTTCACATTTTAAACTCACCACCACAATTTTGTAAAAAAAAATTGAACTCAAGCCAATGTAAACCTATTGATGTCATCAATATAAATATGATCACAAAGTCATCATCAGGCTAATTGTCACAGACATCGGAGAGCTCCCTATGATCACAAAGGACTGAGAAATAAGGTTCTTGTAGAAGTATCAACATAATCATATTGTTTTTATGTATGATGATCAATAACTGTGACTGACATTCTCTGTAACTTTATCAACAGTATAAAGAGAGGAATAAGGAGGTGTAGTGGAGGATGCTGGTTGACCTGGTCCCTGCTGGGCTGATAAATCCTCCATTCCACTCAGAGGCTTGAGGAGGCCGTTCTCTCTGAAGGCTACGACAGGAACTCTCTCCCCCTCCTGCTGCTGATGCTGCTCCTCCTCTCCCTCAGGAGGAGACAACCTGGAATGTGAAGGCAGTTCGATCACCTCCTCAAACTCCCCGTTCTCCCTGGAGAAAACACACAAAGGAGAATTTTAAAAACGTCGATACAGAAAACAAGGTGAGAAGTTTGTAACGTATTTGCAGTGCTGCTGGCCTACAGCTCTACCTCTCGTCAGAGTGGCTCAGTGCTGCAGCTCTTGGGTTTGGGTCGGGCTCAGGTTGCCGACTGTTGCTGTTGTGTGTCGGCGACACAGCCACTGCAGATGGTGAAGGAGAGGCTGGTGATGAGAAAACACACACACACAGCAGTCAGAAACACTATAGTGGCAGATTGAAATATTAAAAAAATGTATGCATATATGATAACAAAAAGATCATTTAAGTTACCTCCATTATCTCCATTCCTGTTAGGAGTGACCTTCTAGAAGTGGGAAAGAAGAAAAGGAAATTTAAGACTCAAAAATACCAACAATTCTCCACAGATGCCACGTTTCTCTTAGACTTTACCTTGTCTGCTGTGTCTGAACGTCTTGTTCTCTTCATAATCTCCTCCAGGCGCTGGTAATTTAAAAAAAAGAGTTTTTACACTGTGTACTCTGACAAGGACTGTTATGAAGACGACATGTGTATTTGTGAACATGTGTCACCTTTTTTCTCTCCAGGCGTTCAGCCTCCTCTTTCTGGAAGTGTTTCTCTCTCTCCTGCCTCAGTCGCTCTGCCTCCTCCCTCTGTCGTGACTCCTCTTCCTCTTTCTGTCAAACACATTTGCGTTGTGAGATCAGCAGATTTCTTAAACGGGTTTTTTTAGTCTAAATTGTAGTTTTGCGTTTCCTCTGACCTGTCTCTCCGTCTCCTCCCTCTCTTTCTGAAGTCTCTCTTCCTCGGCCTTCTTCTCCTCCTCCTCCTTCCTTTTCCTCTCCTCCGCCTGCCGCTGAGCCTCCTCCTCTCTCTTCACTCGCTCCTCTGCCTTCCGGCGAGCCATCTCCTCCCTCGCCAACCTGGACGGACGCAAAATGATTCAAAGTGAAAGATGCACATTCGCTCTCCTCCAGTATTACAGTATCTGCCTGCTCTCTATAGAGATGCACACACCTTGCTTGCTCCTCCTGTAGTCGGCGCTCCTCCTCCTCTCTCTCCCTCTGCTCGCGGGCCAGCCGTCGATTCTCAGCCAGGATACGACTCGCCTCCTCTGGATCTGTGGTGCCTGCTGAAGGCTTGTGGGCTGAAGGGCTGCTTACACTCTCTGAAAGGGCATAAATGAACATTTGACTAAATAAAATATATATACAGTATATATATATGTACAGCTCTGGAAAAAAATTAAGAGACCACTCCCAAAATGATCAGTTTCTCTGGTTTTACTATTTATAGGTATGTGTTTGAGTAAAATTAAATTTAAAAAATGTTGTTTTATTCTAACAACTAATGACAACATTTCTCCCAAAATTGAAATAAAAATATTGTCACTTAGAGCTTTTATTGGCTGAAAATGATTAACTAGTCTAAATAACAAAAATATCAAGTCTTTTCAGAACTTGAATAATAATAATGCAAAGAAAACATGTTCATATTTATTCCTAAACAACACAGCAAGGATATTTTAACTCAGGAAGAGTTTATAAATCAGTTTTTGTGGGATAATGTCAATGTTTAATCCCAGCAGTGGTTTTTATAATCTTCCTATAAAACCAGATGTGGTTCAGGTGATGACCTCATCAGCATCTCATTAAGTAGAATGAGTTGTGTTTGTGTTGGTATTTAAAAAAGAAAAGAAAAGAATGACTGTCATACATGAGAGACAATATGCTTTTAAGAAACATTTGTGAAAGTGGTCTCTTATTTTTTTCCAGAGCTGTATATATATAAAAAACTGGTAATCATCAAGGCTGCATGAGGATGAGAATGTGAACGTGGTTGGAGGGTGGGAACGAACCGCTGGTCGCTGCTGGTGTCGGCTCATTAGAGGTCTTGTTCTGGCCCAGCGGCTGAGGTCGAGGCTGAGGAGGACTGAGGACCTGCTCCTCCTCGTCCTCCTGGGCCCTGGTGGGCGTTGGGGGGTTTGGGCTCTCGGGTGTGACTCTGACAGGACGAAGGTTACCGGGGTCTTCCGTCCCAGGGGACTTCAGCAGCTTCGGGGTCGGAGGACGCCCCGCTGTCTTCTGTGGAGGCCTGTGTGCAGGAATGAAGACTTTAGACTTTTATTGTCCCTTTAGGGAAATTCTTTTTCACATTCTACCACAGAGCAAGAAGATAATACAGGGGGAAACACACATTATACAACATATTATAGACATAACTAAACATGTGACAAACAAAAAAGTCCACAAGGTTGCAATGCCTGTGATGGCCCTGTTGTTTAGATCTGTTAGGTTTGGTGTGGGGAAGCTGTGGTAGTTATGCATGTAATTTTTGCTTTGTTTGTAACAGATAACATGTTAAGGAAGCAGGTGGAACAGTACATGAGAATGGAGTGGTTCAAAAGCAGCGATTGGGAACAAAGTGCCAAACCTGTGAGTGCTCTTATTTTAGGAGCAGTCAGAGGAACAGTTCCCCTACCTGCCAGGAGAGGGTGCTGCCACTTTGCTGTTCTTCTTGGTTGGGGAAGAGGAGCGTTTGGGGGGCAGAGTCAGAATGGGGGCCAGTGGGAGTGACAGGTTGCTCCATGACTTCCTGACGTGGTCGCGGTCCTTTCGCTGATGGTGCGGGAGAGATTGAGGGGAAACAAATTATTAATCTAAGTGGGAGGGTTTTTTTTCCCCTGCATCTTAATAAGAAGCAAAGTACGCCACCAACATAATGTCACCGAAATAGCACTTTGCAAAAAATATCCTTAGCAACGGACAGAGTAATCAGGTGGTACAGACAAGTGCGCAGATCCAGGTGCCCCACTGACAGCAGCAGAAGATGATCAGTAACAGGATTAGACTCAGACTTCCTTCCTGTGGCCGCGCGTTACCTCCAACCTTTGCTTCACCTCCAAAATTAAAAATCAACTAAGAAGCGATCTATCATTTCTATTTTTTAACAGCAGTCTAATGTGCAGGAAATCAAACCCTCGCTCTCAAAAAAAAAAGGATCACAGTGATGATGAACAACAGCACCAACTAAAACAAATATCATTACAATAGAACATAGACTGTGTGTAAAACTGCATATGGCTTCATTGTCTCTGGGTACATGTATGCATATGTCTGTGGGTCAGTGTGTGCAGAAGATGCCGTCCTTCTAAGTCCTTAATGGCATAAGCTGTGACAGAGCAGCAGACAGATGGACAGTGGGTGCAGTGGTGTGTGTGAGTGTGTGAGTGTGAGAGTGTGTGTGTGTGGAGCAGAATTAGACAGATACTCTGATATATTGTGTCTGACTGATCTGGAACATCATCCAACAAAACAAGGAAGAGGAGCAAATATAGAGCAGGACTTACGTGCTTGAACTTGTAACAAAACAACCAACCAAAGAAAAATAGGATCAGGCAGCAATTATAGAGATTAAACAACGACAGACTATTTCTAGATGTGCAGTCAAACACGTGCAGATACCTGTGTGGTTCCAGTGGTCCTCCTGCGTGGGGTGGTGGAGGACGAGCCCGTGTCCCTGCTGAGGCTCCTCTCCTGGCTGCGGCAGTGAGGGAGCGGCTGCGCCTGCAGGGCCTTGAAGGATATGGAGCCCATGGGGTGGCAAGACACTGAGCGAGGACACACAGGCATGGCTACGGTGATGTACGAGGCGGGGGTTTTGAGAGGCAGTAATGGATCGGGACAGCATTGGTGTGGGTTTATGGAACATTGGTAAAGGGTTTGGTAAAAAAAAAAAAGGAGCGAAAGATGAGGAAGGAGGGGAAGAGAGGAACAAGGAGGATGTCAGATAAATTAATAAAAGAAGAAGCCAAGTGGTTCGGGAAGGAATGAAGAGAGGTTTTGGTAGAAAGAGAAGAGAAAGAAAGCGTTAGTGCTGCTACTTGGAAGAACGGCTGTTAACATAGTGCGACCATCACTTGGGCATTGTAGGTTATAGAAAGTCTATTGGTGTTAGGCTTTTAAAGAGAAAAATGTAGTGGGTCTGATTGATCAGGTTAAAAAATCATTTGATTTGTACCTTGACGTATCTACAGATAAGAGAGGGTTGGTAAACCACTCCCTCCTGAAAAAAAAATGTCCCAGTGGTGGAAGCATTTCTACTTTGTCACCCAGTCAGAATACACCACTAGTACCAGGCACAGTAGACCCAACACCTCACACCAAAACTGAGCATGCAACATTATGGAAAAACATGCAGCAGGTGCATTATCACACATATGGACAACACAATTTATAAATTTATAAAGGGTAAAAGAGAGCACAAATAAAAACGCAGAATGTGTTGTGTGCCGGTCACAGGGTTGTGATATGTGTGAGAATATTCATTCAAAAACACAAAACAGAGAAAAAACAAGTTGCAGAGTTGCTGGGCAACTGCAAGATGCTGTAAATGTCAGGAAAAGTAGTGAACTAGGTAACTCACAATACTTTAAGGTGTACAGAAATGGCTGTTTGTCCTGTTTGTCGCGTCGAGTTGTCACGAGGTGCCGCACAAGTTTACCCGAGTAAGGAAAACAAATTTGATTGGTCGTTATCGAGCGGGCGGGATATTCAAAGCTTGGGGCGAGACCGAGCTCGGTGTGTGTGTGTTGTCTCAGACATTTGATTGACGGATGACGGATCCAATATCAGTGGCTGATGAATCGTGAGCAGGCTGACGTATAATCCGTGCGCCTGCATTATCCAATGCGAAAAAAAAATACCACACTTTCATCCCGGATTTAATCAAAAATAGAATTTTGCACAAAATTTGGCCTACATCGTCTGATAGATGAGTTATTACACTAATTTTATGACCCAGAGTGGGCTCAAATTCAATTTTCTTTTCTGCACAGCTTTAAAGAAATACTTCAACAATGTTTCAATACCTTTCCTTATCAATTGAGATGACATCATTCAAACCAAACACACGCATGCATGCACACACACACACACAAACTCTCTCAACTGAACTCACTGGTCACAACAGAGGACGGGTAATACTTCCTGATCAGCTCACATGTTTAGACCTCTGTGTAGTGTGTGTGTTTATGTGTGTGAGTGCCAGCATTAGGTGCCTGATACAGGCTGGTGCAGAAAGTTTCAGACAGTATAATGCTTTAAGTATCGCCAAATCTGATTAACATCTGAAACTATTCTGGCCGAGAGACAGATATATAAACAGCATAAATTCTATGAGCACTACAAGCAGTGATTTATAGTTGTGTGTGTTCATAAACATCCTCTGTGTGACTCAGTCTCTTCACCATGCGGGGGGGGTGAGGGGTCTCCTATGAGAGATGTGTGATACCTGTTTGGTCTCCAGACAGACTCATGGCACTGCGACTGCGGGCCAGGTAGGAATGCGTTGGCTGCTGCAGGCGGTTCACCACATTGCTCTCCCATGGCGTTAATGGAAGACGGCGCAGGCCTGAACACACACATACGTAACATTTGAGGTTTGTTAACAACTAAAGCTATTAGCCGCCCACTGATTACCCGAAGCAAGTCAGTCAAAGTAGATTATAAATGATGCATAATTACAAACGTCGGTACCAGCTCCTTCGCTCACACTGCACAGCAGTGTAGGCGAGAGCTGAAGGGAAGTCACAACCATGCACAGGCTGTTGTGTTACACCTACACCTGCATGCACCAAACTGTGAATTATGAGAAGAAGCAAACGGCCTGAAGCGAAGCACAAACCAAGAACGAAAAACAGAGGACAGCATTCAAATAAACAGGCCAGAGGGTAATTTAACCAATAAATAAAATGATAATTCAAAAAGTGGCATAAGCATTTAAGCAGGTAAGATACGATATTTGACCATGCAGAGTCCTTGGTACCTGGGTAGGAATGATGCAACAATTAGTCTTTATGATAACCTGATTTGCCACTTAAAAGAGACAAAGGACAGTTTATCAGGCAAAAGACATGCAGCACTGATTGCTGTGATAATGAAGCAGAGTTACAAGGGTTCAGGTTTCACAGAGAGAGACAAAAGATACAACTGGGCTGGAAACTGTACAAAGGAGTGAGTCTCCAATGCACACAATTCTCTTGAGTCGTATGTGGTTTGAGCGTTCATGTTAAATGTGGGGCGTTTCTCACGGTGTCTGTTCGAGTGCGACTCGTCGGTGTCTCTATTTACGTGTCCGTCCGTCCCCTGGTGGAAAAGTGGGTGCTGATTTTTCAGCCAGGATAAAAACGGCATACAGTGTTCCCACAAAAACAAAAAGATTATCCTACAGAGGATTAGAGAAAGGGGTCACGCCAGAGGGGGGGGAGAAAAATCTTGATCCCTCTGATGAAACACACAAGTGCAAACACATGCATATGCAGTGCGTTCTGTGAGCTGAATGTGGGCATTTAATATAATCTCAGATCACATCACTCTGCAAGAAAAGAGCATCGGCATCAAAACTTAGTCCCAAAAAAGCTAAAGACTGTTCAGCTACATATTCCATTAAAGGAGCATTCATGTTTTGTTTTTTTAATTCACTGAAACATTATACAGTACAGGGTGGCCACTATTTTTTATTATAGGAATTCCTTAACAGTTTCCAGCCCATTATCTTTTTTGCTGTGCAACCAAGTGTGTAATGTAAAAATAAAAATGAAAGGACAAGTTGCCAAAAAATTCCCAGAAAACACCTGTATTTTTGTGCTGGGTGGTCTTTCCCTGGTGTAGGCGAGGTTTGGACTGAGCTTTGCTAATGACAGGAGTGGAAGTTGTTCTCATCTTTAAGCCTGTCAGCAAAAATCAAAGAATATATAACTAATGTTGAATTAACATTCACAATTTTAACTTTAAAGCAGCAGTTCTCACTGACACAAATTTGACCATGGGCCTCAGTCTGAAACAGTTTTTGCTTTTAGATGTATGATTACAGAACATGTTTAAAACCCAGCGACAAGAAAAGTCATACATCATGTCATTGTGTTACTTATGGTTGGAATTATGAAAAAAATACATTTCTCTCTTTTGCTAGGGACCGCCAGGAACCCCTTCAAGAACCCCTGGAGGTCCCGGCGGGCCAGTTTGAGATCCACTACTTTAAAGAATAGGTGAACATTTTGAGAATTCTGTTCAATTCTTTTGTCCGTAGACGAATGACACCTGTCTGTGTCATATGAAGCTACAACCAGCAGCCGATTAACCGATAACCAAGATAAACACTTAGCCTGGTTATCAGCTAGCCAGATATGCTGCGTGAAGGTAGCAAACACCAAGTTATCAGTTACTATTGTTTTTGTAATCCATACAAGTGCTCAAATGTGACAGGAATGTGTAGTTTTATGTATTAAACCTTTGTCTGTGTAGTAAACTTAGGGGGTGCTGGTAAGTTCACTTTCACTTCAAGTTCAACTTCACTTACAGGCTTGTAGTTCCTGCCTGTAGAGCAACGAGGACTACTGATCTTTGAAAAAGTAAATGAGTGTTTTTTTATTTCTCCCCAGTGTCACTGTATTCCTAAATATCATTGAGTAAAACAACAGGTGGTTACAAGACCAAGCTCACAACAGACACACATGACATAAAGATTCAGCCAAAGGTGGTCCATCATCACAAATGAATAATGTCACGAACAAATATTGCTGTTTGGGTGCACCGCTCATCTCCGTTACCTCGGTCTGGTGAGTGTAGGAGTGTGGCAGAGGAGGAGGAGAGGCGCTTGGTAATGATAGGGTCTGCATGTCTGGATAAATTCATCGTGGACACTGACCGCCTGTCAGCATCTGACAAACAAGCAGCACAACAAAAACAAATTAATGCTATGTTATTGAAGGGAGCAACTTAAAGACAGAAAGGAGAGAGAAAGAGAGAGAGCTGGAAAGAGCCATCTAATCTATGAGTGTTGGTTAAATCAGATTAGAAATGAAAAAAAAAACTACAATTATGTTGCTAAAAAGGGGACAAATATCAAAATATGAATTAGTTGCTAAATGGGTCTCAATTCATCTAAAAGAGAGGCTACGGTGGTTTGAATGAATGATCCTGTGTTTCAGCATTTAACTTCATGTCACAAACTGGATTGCTACATGCAGGTAAAAACAACAAATACTAATCATGCCATTTACATTGGCCTACATTTACACTAAAGCCAGTGTGCTAAAAAAATATATATATATAGGGCTGTACGTTTGCAGTGCTAATGTCAGGGGTCTAACACTACAGTAGTCAGCTAACTGACACTGTGCTATAATATTCACATTGGGAGGTCATTCCGTATCTGCGGTAGAGACTGAAAGCACCCTGCATGTGCTCCAGTCCAGCAAGGTCGAGTGGATAGAGGAAAGCCGACTCGACAAAACCTGGACCAGGAGGGGAAAGGACAATGGCAGAGAAACAAAGAGCAGAGAGGAGGGAGATCCGAGAGCGAGGGTGAGAGAGAGAGAGAAGAGTGAGTCGGGGAGAGGTTGAGTTGGAGAATAAGGGGGAGAGAGAGAGAGAGAGAGTGAGGGAGGGAGAGGCAGAGAGGTAGAGCAGGGTGTGAGTCAGCAGTAACAACAGAGGGCAGCGGATCTGAAAAGTTCAAATATAAACATGGCAGAACAACACTGACACGCAGAGGCAGGCAGACATATTTACACAAGAGGCACGCTGTCAGACAACAGGGAGATAAGTGCCCAGTAAACCTGATAGCACTGATCATTCTCACACCACCTGTGTGGATTGAGAATTTTACCTCTGTATTGACTGTGGGAGAGTGCTGTGTGGTGTGTGTGTGTGTGTGTGTGTGGGTTGCGTGACGTGTCAAAGTACCGGCTGGTGTGCTGGGAGTGTTTGTGTGCAGAGCCCCTCCCCACGACCAGCGGTTGGGCTTGGGTCTGGTCCTCTGACTCCTCTCCAACGTCCGGCGTATCACCGCCTCGTGACGAATCTTCAGACACAACAACACTGGTCACATAATCGGCATTCAAGAGAAACAAAAACAGCATCCTAACACGTCGATAGCGCTGCCACAGTGGAGCACTTTGTTACTCTGAATGGACTTGTTTAGTCTACAGTCGTGCAGTGTGCTTTGTGCGTACCAGTTGTACCAGTACTTGACAGATAGAATCAAACTTGTAATTATGAGGCACTCAAAATGAAAACAAAACAACTCTGTGCATCTTAAAATAGTACCGACAGTTTGTAGTATCCAGGAATGCAAAAACCCCCATTCCAAACTGCGTTTTACAACAGTAAGACGTCAGCGCTACACATGAGTAAGCACATGTCAAGATTATAATGACAATGACCTAATCAGTGCCGACAATCCAAGACACTGTCAAGAAAATCATTTATAGGAACATTACACCTGACTCTCTTCAAAGTTTCCCACTTTTTCACTTAAAATAGAGCAGAAATATTTCCCGTAAGATGTTACAACCTTAAAAATCTTCTTATTCTTATTCCAGCAGGATAACAACAGTGTTTTGTTTGTTATTTTCGTGTAGTCTCTCTTTGACTGACAGCCAATTTAATTCAGCCAGGTGCTCTTCTCAATTCTTAATCTCTAACCATGAAACCACACTCTGACAGTCTGTGACAACGTGAGTGAGTAAAAACTGGGAATAAATGTGCAGGCTGGGGATAGCAGGGAAGTTCAAACTCCAACTGAGTGAGGAGGAAAAGGCTGAGACTGTGTAAATGGTTTACTTGAGAGATATCTATTAGCCGGCTTATGTGGATATTATTAGTAGGAGATGATGCATGAAAATATGAGGAAATTATGCTGAGCTCAGATTTGGGGCTGAGAAGCTTGTATAAATGTGTGCTGAAGTAAAGCTGGAATGAATCTGGATGCACAGGTGTGTGTGTGTGTGTGTGTGTCGGTACCTTGTCCTCCTCCAGTTTCAGTCGTCGTTTCTCCTCCACGGCAGCGCGTCTTTTCTCCTCCTTCGTCCTCTGCTCCTCCAGTCGTTTCTTCCTCTCTTCCAGTTGCTTCTCATAGTGCTGCTTGGCCCGCTCCTCGCGCGCCTGCCACTGAGCCTCTTTGACGGCTGTGACATGACATGATGCAAATGCACACACGGTTAACATTGACTTCATGCACATGTGTTGGAAATGAGCTCACAAGTCAAGAAATCATACGAGTGCATATAATCAGATGCATATACTATACACATGGCACATGGATACACACAGGCTTATAGCAGCAGTGTGATGGGTCAGCTGTTGATCATGTGATTAGGCTTTAGCTCTCTCAACACAAAGAAAATCCCTCTGTCCCTCAGCTGGGGCCAGAGGTATGACCACTGTACAGTACAATACAATGGTTTATGTTTATGTTTCTGTTTATTTGCACGATTATAAAAGCAACAATAAAAGCAAACAATTAAATTGAAAAAAATACATGTGCGGGTGAGGTAGAAACCCATTACGGGCTTATATTTAAACCTCACCTATAAAAGCAATTGCACAAATAGCAAAGCATAACAAACAAAAGAAACATTAATATATCTTGATTAGCATTATAAACAAAAAAAATTCAAAATAAAATGAAAAGAGAAAAAAAAAAGATTTTGAAAATAAATAAAGGAAAAAAAAACACACTCCAGTGACAGAAACATACAAACACGAACAAGCCACGACTCCCTAAAAAAACACATCTGCTGCGGTATATCACTCACACACACATGCATACAACAACATGCATTCAAGACACCAGCTTTCCTAAAACCTGTCCCATGGCCTGACCCATTATGTAACATGGGTGCCATGGCAACGGGGGTGCCGGGCTTCAGCCAAGACTTTATGTAACCAGCCAGAGAAACAAGCACCTCGGTACAACTACCAACCAAGTTGGGTCATGATATGTTGCACTGAGGACAAAAAACAGTGAGGGATGCATTTAAAGCCCCTTGTACAGTCTACTGTGTGACACACACACACAAGTGTACACACACACACACACACACAGCTAAAGAATACACACCATTCTGTTTCTCACGCTCCTCCCGGCGCTCGCGGGCCAGCCTCTGTCTCTCGTCAATCTTGTTAAAGAGCAGTGAGTCTGCGGCATAAACAACAGTTAAACAGCAGAATGAACTCGTCTGCAGCTCGGCTTAAAGACCGAAGAAGACAGAAACCAGTTGGGACTTACCAGTTTTGGTAGCAGCATTGTTACTGGGGCTGTTGCTGGTGGTGGTGCGACTGGGGGTCAAAGTCGGGGTAGGGGTCACGGTGGGAGTGTAGGTCTGTCCGGAGCCGGAGGAGCCCGGCCGGGTGGCTGAAGACACTGTGCCATCTTCCGATTGGTACTGGGAGTAAGACGCTGGGAAAGAAAGAACAAGGATAGTGTGTTAATACCAAATTAAAACTCTACTGAATGTACACGCAAATACCATTCACCTGCAAACATGGTCTTGAATGCATCACAAATCCATTTCCAGCAAACTAATAGCAGTAGTCAGCGTACTGTACAGTGGACTGTGCGTCATTTGTTCAATACTTTTTCCATCTCTTTTTTCTGATTGATTTTTTACCTCTTTTTTGTGGCACATCTATTTATAGAGACCTTACATCCTCACTTACATATAATACATCGGGTCATAGTGTTACACTACTAGTTAGTTTGTGACCAGACTTGAGAGTTAGTGAGATTAAAAGTCATGCATAAGGTTTTGAGTAGTGACCTTAAGATCAAAACACAGACTAGCCGTGTGTGTGTGTGTGTGTGTGTGTGTGTGTGTGTGTGTGTGTGTGTGTGTGTGTGTGTGTGTGTGTGTGTGTGTGATATGTGCTGTATGAAGACATGTGAAGTCTAAAATATATTTTTTATAATTCAACGAATCATGTCAAGCAACTGTATAGATATATATTTTTTTATATTTCAATGAATCATGTTAATCGCAGCTATATAGATTATATATTTTTTTACAATTCAAAGAATCATGTCCAACCCTCCTGTAACTATGTAAATGTACTTTTTCTGTTATCTACTGGTCCTCCGTCTTTATGGACTTTTTATGTTAATTGTTGTATTGTTTTGGGGACTACGGATGTAATTTAGCACATGTGCTAAATCCGGTGTATTTACTGTGGGTACTCTTGCACTCACTGTCCATTAATATGCATTGTCCCGACTAAAAAAACAAATAAAGTAAAGTAAAGTAAAGTAAAAAAGCATGATGCGAGTAAAAGAGAAGCTGCACTAGACAAACTATGTGAATGACACAGACGCATTCAGAGGGCTTTGACCACCTGACCATCTACCTGCTCTCTCTGCAGCGCTGTCGAACTCTGCAGTGCAGTCAGAGTCAGTCAGGGAACAAAATGGGTTGAATCTATATATAACATATTTCCTGTATTCTCAAATGTTCCAAGTGTGTTGCAGTGGTCCCGCAGCGCTGGGTTATTGATTAATGGCACTATCAGGCTCAGGGTGACTCAGCACTTTCAGGTCAGCCTCCTGGACACAGACACAGAGCTTAACATTGGGCTTTATGCAGAAGCAGATGGGCCTGCCCCAAATGTGCCAAAATGAAAACATGCACATGCCTTTGTGCTTTGGAATGGAAGGTTGGCTCGATTAGTCAAGGAGACAAGGACAAACAGCATTAGGATGGCAAAAGATTACATTATTAATAGAATAATTTACTGACACGATTGTTTAAGGAATTCCCACTATATACAGAGGTGGATGTGCAAAATATTTTTAAAAAATTAACTGCTCCTTTGTGTGTGCGTGTGTGGCGAAGAGTAAAGCGAGTGGAGTCCCCACAGAGACCGATCTGTCCCAGAAAGTTGACTACCAAATTAAATCTGTCCCCCTGATCCAGACTAAACTGACAAACTAAAACAGATGGCCTCTACCTGAAATAGCACAGGCCACGCAGCCTAGTCCACATTTCTCTCTGGCTCTCTCCTCTTTCCTACAGGGTTTCTTTATCTCTTCATTTCAGTGACATGTCACCTCAGTTGGACGATTAATGATGCCAGCGGAGGACAGGAACAAAGCACAGAGACTTCATATCCAATGCTAGAAGTGGATTCTCTTGTGCCTTGATGAACACACTTGAGTGCACTTTGCATTTCAATGGATGTACTTTTATATCTCATCTAATACTAAAACTAAAGTGCAGTTAATACCGAACTGTGAACAGATAAAAGCCTTCTACGGACCAAGCATTTATTTTTCTCTTTTTAAAAATCTAATGATTTTTAACTCAAGGTACACTTATAAGCTTATTTCTGGATTTTAAGGCTGAGTTTTACTCAGGTACAGAGATATTGCGAATTTTGCTTATTTCTGCATTTGATATTTGTGTTGCTGCAGAAAATAATATGAATCCAAACGTTTGATAGGCTACCGTCTCCACCCTGACACATTCAGCTGTCTTACGTTAAGTGACAAAGGACATGCTGGACAAAGACATGAGGTCACCGCTGCAGAGGTATTGCATGTCACAGTCTATGGGACAGCTACATAGAGGTGTGTGTACACATGTATTAACAGGCCTACCCTGCCTCAGGTGCACCCGGGCCTTGGAACTGCTCTCATAATGGCTATTGTTGTAACAGGAAAGGCACGGCTGGGCCAGGTTACAATAATGTCTAGTCTAGCTATTCCTTCCCCTCAAATCGTTTTCCTCAAACAAAAGATTGGCTCTTTGACCGAGGAGGATAATATCCTGCAGTCAAATATTGAACTGGGAATTTGTGAATGGGCATTGCATTACGTACAATAATGGCATAAATAAGAAAAACGTTGAATAAGAGGTCATATAGCCATTAATCAGAAAGACAAGAGAGGAAGCTCATTTCATGAAAGGTAACTTCTGGAGGATGGTGTAGTAGATTTTCTGATAGGCAGAGGGCAGGGGTAACTTCCTTAATTTGACAGTTAGTGATTGGAGCACTTCATTGGAAAGACCTGGAAACACCTTCAACCAACACAAATAAAGTTATAAAAAATAAAATAAAATAAAAAGCCTGGTCCAGAAACACAAAGATGGCAGAAGAGATCAAGACAGGTGGAAAAAAATAATGAAAAGAACTTGTAGCATTCACAAATAAAGACGACTAGCAACTCATAATGTATCAAATTGTGTTTAAAACAACAGTGTGTGCATACATCTAGTACTGAAATGATTCACTACCCATTTAACACAACATAATACCCATTACCCACTTCCATAGGGTCTGGCTGTAAACGATTCTTGTGGGAAACTTGACTCACTGCAGCGAGAAGCAGTAATATGATAACATCAAGAAAAAAATAGTGATGACAACAGGTGTGTGTATTAAGTGTACAACGTACAGTAAGTGTGCAAGGTGCTGTAATATGTGGCCCAAATTCACATTACTCTTAATAGCTTACCAGTGAAATTTGAATGACAGCCAAATGTCCCCTTATCAATCTGTTTGCATATGACACACACTGATAAACTACAGTATGTTAAAGAATGTCAAGTGAAGCCATGTCAGAGGTGATTTTGCATGTTTGTATTCGATAAAACACCCACTGTGAGTAGCATGTCTGTGTCTTTATTATGGGGAGACTGATGATGCCTGGAGTGTACAGTATTGGTGTGTGCAGATATGCTTGACCTTGTGTTACATTACGAGGAACAGAATATACAGCGAACATTCACATCAATAACCCTGCAGCGATGTTCTACACAGTCTTCTACTCTCTGTGCTCACATACACAGTGCTTTTATACAGATGAATTCACTGTAGCTGTTCTCATTTACATATTTAAGACTACATATTAACCAGCAGTCTTTTCCAAGCCATTTTCAAGCTGCTGCTCTGCACTGTTCAAAAATAATAATCTGATTTTGTAATGTTGTGACGCAACACCATCAAAAATCATGAAACCCATATCACTGTCCTGCGATTTTGACGATATCAATTCACATGTGAAAAGTGTCCTTCAGCTGAAAACAAGTTGATGGATATGGAGTGCAGTTTGACTTTACACTTTCCCAGACAGAGCCCATCAAATAAGTAGAAAGCGGTCAACTGAAGTCATCCTGTATGTACAAGAGGTCAGCTGAGGTCAAAGGGCATCATGTGGCTCAGAGATGCAAATGAGGCCATGTGCAGATCAAGGCAGCATTGGGTCTTAGTTTGGCTATACTATTACCCTACAGAGGGAATTACTTAAAGAAATAAAGCTTTATAGATAGGAGTGGATACATGATTGGACTAGGACTGATCTAGGGCTTGTGGTTAATGAAGCTTCTCCGCCATGTGCAAACCCCTGAATGCTGCATGAAGCCTGAACATATTGTATTCATGGTTCACATTATCCCTTTTATGTGAAGGTTCAACATCCACAAAAGGAGAAGCTAACCTAATAAAAAAATGTCTTCTGCCTTTTCATTTGTCAGCATCATGTTTTCCACAGGCAAAAAGTTATAAGTTACAAGTTATAAGCTACATTGCATTTTGCCTTGATCACTGCAGTCACCGGGTGTCTTATTAAAAAAATAAAAAAATACACAGGAGCATCGCCTCCTAAAACACCATCATGTGATGTTTCAATAGTGTAGGCTGGGTTTATTTCTGCAGAACAGCCTCATACAGTAGGTTCATCCATCTGTTGTAGAGGTCATTAAACAAACAAACCTCAAATAGCAGCTTGTGCACACTAGACAGCTGTTTAACAGCCTTTGCAAACACATCAAAGTCAATTTCAATTATATTGCTCTATCCTGTCCACAGAAGTCCACCTGCGAACCTCTAATAAACCCCGACCATTTTTTTGCCATGTTGTCACACGAGCTGTCACCATACAGTATTTCCAACCTACTTTCAACCAAAAAATGTGGAAACTGCACCATACTAATAGAAAACAAGCTGCGACAGCATTGAGGGAAAAACTGGACAAACTGTAACCATAAAGAGACTGTCCCCACTCTAAGGCAACATCCAAATGAAGCAATGGCTTTAAGGTCATTTAGGGTCGTTCAAATCCCTATTGAGTAAACAATACAGGGCTCGAGCCAGCACTTTAATCTCATGGTAACTGTCATTTTAAATCCAGTGTGCCGGGGTACAAAGCAAAAGCAAAAGCAAAACTATCATGAAACCTTCAGATGGCACTGTGCTCATGTTCATTGCCACCATGCATCCTGTTCTTCCTGTAATGATTTATCAATGACAGCTACAGAAGTCCCAATGTCTCGGCACAAGTTGTTACCTGAGTTTTGATTCATGATTCCAGGAGAGTCGATCCCAGGACAGGACCTGTTGAACTCCAACTTCGACTAGTCAGACCAAAGGGCCAAAATCAATGCTCCTACTTCCTGAACACATCCTACACAAGGCAAGATAAGCTCAAATCCAAAGTCCATGGTGCAACTGAGTGGAGGAAGAGCGAAAAGATGAAATTCCAAACAACCGAAAAAGGGACCACCCAAAGCGCTACCGTTTCTGAAGTAAAGGGGAAAGCAGGAAGAGAGACAGAGCAAGAGGTCAGTTGTAGTCGGCGTCCCTGTTGTTGAGAGCCGACTGAGTGTGAGACAGGTTGTGGTGACTCTCCAACCCCCATCCTTTTGTCCGTGTGTGTGCGTGTATATGTATGTGTGTGTAAAAGAGACAGAGAGTGAGACATAGGGAGAGTGTGACTGTTTAATCTGGCCCTCCCTCCCTCATGCTAGTGTGTGTGTGTGTTTGTGTCTGTGTGTGTGTTTGTGTGTGTGCTCCCCACCCCCAATCTATCTGCATTCATTGGCAGTCAGATTAAATGGTCAGAGTTAGCGATTAATGCTGTGCCGTCCAGGCCAGTGGGTAGCAGGCAAGCACGCTGTGTCTCCTACCTCCCCTGCAGCCTGAGAGGATTAGCCGCTGCTAATGCTAAGCTAAACGCTAAGCTCCAGCCAGCACAGGCCTTTCAGGCCTGGATAACAGGTGCAAGAAGGGTGGCTGCTACTTTTCAGCACATTAGGCTGCAATGATTGGACACTGCAGGTCCAGGTTTCAGCCCAGAAGATGGAGGCAATGTCAGGCGTCATCACCTGCTACGGCCTCTGACAACATGTTTGGTAAAAAAAAAAAGACACATGAATAACAGAAACTCCTGCCATCCCATATGGATATGTTGCCTTAGTTAAGAAAGTGTAATATTCATCACAACTTTGTTTAGTGACCTATCATTGATTCCAGTTTGGTGTTTGCAAATTGATTTAAAATGTCACATTCAGATTAAGGATTAGCAACAAGCACTTTTCCTCAACCACTGTTATCAAAACTCAATCTCATCCTCATCTCGGTTCATCAAATTAGATAATCTATCCAGCCCAACATTTTTTGATCAAGCCATGTTTTTTCACCTCATATACCTACTGATCTTTATAAATGAAAGAGAACACAGAATGAATGAGGGCAGGCATCTCTCTGTCTATCCTCCTCTATTATTTATGGTTTAAGTGAGCTCCACATGCCTGCTCGTCCCATGAGGAATCTGCAAAACCCCTGGTATGAGAATCATGTCTTGCACTAAAAGGGGATGTGATTATTCAGAAATTAGACCAACTCCTGTGTTATCTTGTTTGTGCAGACACAAATAATTTAGATGGAGTCGGGTTAGTTTTGTGGAGTGTAAAACTATAGCTGAGCCTGAGCGCACGTATTGTTGCAATGACTGAGGTTAAAACAACATGGGTGTAAATCATGTGACAACATTTGTCATGCTTCTCTGTCTCTGACTCTTCCTCAGTAAATCTGTTTTTCAAATAAACCTGATATCACCGAAACCAAGAGAGAATCTATCAATGAAAGGAAGACAATGGTAGAAACAATCTCTGCTGACTGTTTTCAGAGCAGCAGTGTGCTACCAAACCTGAAGGAGCCTGAAGAGCTCAATTCTTTCTCGCTAGTCGACCCGTGTTTGTCCAAACCCTGACACCCACGAGTTCCAAAGACCCTGTTCAGACCCGGTGTTAACATTTATCTCAAGTAATTCAATCACAAGTACGCAGCTCTGAGAACAGTTCTGAATGCATCCGAGTCGTATGGAGGATGCAGTCACTCAAGACCACATTCAGAGGTGGTTTAGGCCACGTAAGTGTGAATGCAAATGTATCCCTTGGCCACACTGTAGGACTATCCACTCAACTGAGGTCATCTGCAGCTTTCTAATTTGTCAGTTTTAACACTTGTCACAGTGTTCCCCACACTTTTGTTGATCTGTGGCAGCCCGCCATCCTCTTGTCACACTCTCTCTCTCTGTGTCGTATGTGAACTGAATGATGTGCTTGGAGCTGTCTACTTGTGATTGAATCAACCAAATCACATGTTTATGTCATGTTATGTTATGTCAGGTCTGAGGGGCTGTAAGATATTATACCCATAAAGAACCCCTTAGTTTTCTACTTAGACTTCAGAATCTGATCTGAAATCAGATAGAAACAGGTTCAAGAGACCACCTGTCCCTGGAAATATCACAACAAGAAGGTACAAATGAAAGATTGATTGAAAAAGTGAACAAATAAATGACAACGATTAAAGTCTTATGTCGTTTGTTGGGTGTTTAACATTTGAAACACAAGAGCAGCAAGAGAAGAGTTAAAAGTGTGTTGCACAGTTGTACCAGCTGTGGCTGCAGACGCCATCCTGTTGACTGACTGCTCTGCTCACTGATGCATTAAAACCACACACACGCGTCGAGTGGACACCATCTTCACTCTCATCTGTTGCCCTTGTGTTCACCTGATGTTGCTTTGTCAGCTGGTTTCTACACACCTTCACACACACACAAACAAACACACACACCCACACAGGCACAACAAACTGTGCTTTCTCATCAGACCTGTCAGCCACCTGTCTCTGGATGGCTGAGCACGATGATGGCTTGAGACGTCTTTTGCTCTACATCTGTCAACAGTACACACACACACGCACGCACGCACACAATGTAAAACAATTCTTTCCTTGTTAAAGTTCTTGCTTCAATAATTCACAATCAGATACAATCACGTGTCTTTAATGCCCCACAATTTCAGATCTTTTCCTAATCGTCCGCTGCTGTGACTCTCCAGAGAGATGTTAACCATCCCTCTGCCCCAGTAGCCTCTCTGTCCCAGATATTCATGCCCTCATTCACACACACGCAGACACACAAACACACAATTTAGCAGTTTCAACAGCAAAAAGTACTCAAGCGGTCAAATTCATTGCACTCTCTCCACTCTAAGTTCCCCTTTCTCCTCTCCCCGCTGTACCTTTTTTCTTCCTCCTCCTGCTAGCACCTCTTCGTTTTTCCCCCTCCTCCTCCTCAGTGATGGTGAAGAGCGCCGGGATGGCTGAGCGGCTGCCTCCTTTCCTCAGTTTCCACTTGCCCCGCGAGCACCCACCTGCACCACTTCCTCCTCCTCCTGGTCCTGGTCCTTTACCCTCTGGCATGGCCTGCCCCGTCGCTAACCCACGAGCCCCTGGCTAACTCGCCCAGCCCCCTGCCCATCCCACCCTGCAGCGGTCGGTTGGTGACGGGAACAGGGTCACCCCTTAGAGCCGCCCTCTCCTCTCAGTGAAGAAATAGATAGCCAGTTGCTCGTAGCTAATGCTAACAGCTATTTTCTTCTAGCTGCACATTGCAGCTCTGTGTCTGAGACAGCAGGAAGAAGACAGGGTGGAGGAGAGGATGGGAGGACAGAACAAGAGAGGTGGAGGAGTTCAAATGAAGTAGATGAGGAGGGAAAGGGGAGAAAGAGCAAGGTGATGAGCAAAGAATAAAGTAGAGAGCGATGCTGAGGGAGAGTGTGAATGAGGCAAACAGAGCAGCTCACTGTGCCATGTCCATACTGCCTGCGATGGCAGTGCCAGGCATAGAGAGGAGCGTGAAAGAGACACAGAGTGCGACAGAGTCTGAGGATGAGCTCTTGTAGTCTGTCTTAGAAAAGAAGACTTAATCCACAAGACATGGCTCGGCCAAGAGCTGGAGGGATTGCACTTCTCTTGACTCTCTTTACTCCTCAAGAGATGATGCTGCTGTCACTACTACTGCTGCTGCTGCTGCAGCCCCCCCTCCTCCATCCTTCTCCCTCCCTCCTCAACTCTCTTCTGCCAGGTCTACTCTGCAAACTTGACAAAAAAAAGAAAGAAAAAATCGTATCACGCAAGCACAGGCCATACAGCACACACACTATACAGACTCAGGCCCACTGATATGTGGGTAACAGAGAGCGGCAGGATTGTTAAAATATTCAGTGAGAATCCAGCGATGGAAGGTGAGCCGGTACCGGTAAAGGGTTTCCCTAACAACAGCAGCACATGGGCCAATGACGCAGCGGGAGAGTAGGAGTGAGAGAGTAGAGGACAGACACACTTTAATGAAATGTGCGCGCATGCACACACACGCACACACACACACACACACACACAACTTGGGATACACGCCTATGCACACACCAAGCCAAACAATGCAGCACTGGAGCAGCAGTGTCTGTAGAAGGGGTGTGTTCATAGAGCACATGGTATAGGTCCCCACCCCATTCCTCACTTAAAGAGCCATCAGCTATTTGACACAGCGCAGCTGCACAGTAAACATGGAAGTCCTCCAGTCGATGTCTGACTTGTCTTTACACGGTGACATAAATGCAATAAGCATAAACCGTGAACCTCGTTTACAGTAAATCTGCAGAGCGCTGTTGCAGCAGCACTGAAGTCATGCTGAAAAGATTAATCATGCAAAAATACCAACCACTCCATTTCCACGTTCTACACACATGAGGATTTGCTGCTTTTGTTAAATAGTAAATTCATGACCCATCTTGAACAGATGAGTTTTTTGTGATCAATTATTATTTGCACAAATTAGAAAATACAAAATAATTCAGGTTATAGCTGGAAAGATGAAACATGTGCAACTATAGTAGGATATCCTCAGCTTGTTATACATGCTAATATAGCAGGAGCATCCCCAATCAAGCAATGAAAACAGCACTGAAAAAAGTACAGAATACTGCATATTAATAATGACAAATAAATCAAGAAAAATCAAGAGGAAACATAAACACACACACAGGAGAACAACCTTTTTATCCCCTTTCACCACTCCTCACTGATAAAACTATCACTGAAGTCATGCAACTGTGATTTTGTTTCATAGGACAACCAGATTCATGATTATCCTCAAATGTCATTGATCAAACAAATAATTAATTGATTAATTGATAGTTAAATTATCTTTAGCTGCAGTAACCCGTGCTGTGCTTTACTTTCATTTCAAGTATGTATAGGTGCCACGGAAGGGAGGCGGAAATAAAGGGGCAAGAAAGTTACCACAGTAATTAGAAGCCACATGATTGGAGGGTTGGTTCCATAACAATGCAAACACCAGCCTGAACAACCTGTATTGGACTTGTGTACTTGTTCACGCTTATCTCACATCTACCAGAGCAAATACGCACGGAGATTAAACAAACAGCATGGCAGCTTGAATGCTCAAAGCCACTTAAGACGTTGTGGCGCAAAACATCAAGGTGACAAAATGGTTACAGACACAACCTCTGATAGGCGCCGTCTTGGCACAAACACTTTACAGGTGCACTTGTTCTTATGGTTGGCCTCGATTTACATAAACTTTTGAGAGAGGGAGAGAGAGAGAAGAACCCATTGAGCTGACTAGCACACTGAGCATGTGCTAATATACACATGCAGTATATAAAGGAATTCAGGGAAAGATTTGCTGCCTCATCTCCTTAGGGAGCACATGCTGTACAAACGCACACAGTCATCAAAGAGCAATCTGATCTTTGTCCCTGCAGGATAGAGTAATTCTACACTTGGACTTTAACCGGATAGTCTAGGTTACACACCCTTTTCACACCTAATGAATGTGTGTATGAGACACACAGAAACATATGAACTATTGTGACAGCAGATACATTTACACCTTTTTTTTTCTTTCTTTTTTTTTTTTACCAAATCTGAATCTACAGTTTAACAGCTATTTTTTGTCAACCTGCCAACCTCAGGTAAAGCTGACTATTGTCTTTCATGTGAATGCACAGAGGCTGTGACTATTATACTGCAGCCTGCAGTAAAGGTTTTACCTCACCATTCCCAGCAGACAGTGCTACTGTGTATATACCGAAACGACAGCAGCAACAATGAGCTCAACGCTGGGGGCTGCATACAACTCCTTTAAAGAAAAGAAACGGTTGTAGGACAAATACATGAACAGGATGAAATGATAAGATGTTTATCATTAAAATAGGAGACATAAATGTGAGGAAAGTAAAGATCCTGATTGAAAGGAGATTAGAAACAAACTACAATACTGTACATTTGCAACATGCTGGTAGTAGTAAACCAGTTAGGAGTTAATTTGTCAGCTGATGGGAAAGGAGATATCAAAATGTGTTTGGCTCCAGAGTATACAGGCTATGAGATGTCACAGATTGTCCTGTAGGATATCGTGATGTACAACATAAAAGTCAGACTCACACATCTTGCAGAGCTCACCACACCATAGGAATATAAGATAAATAATGCATATGGAGGGAGATTGTTTATGCATACTAAGTTAGCAGCAGGACTGTAAAGCCCTGAAAGCAGCACTGTGTTATAGAAAATGGAGATGTGTGTTACTTGCAAACTAGATTTCAAGGTGAAACAGGAATTCGTGAGGAAACTCAAGTAAGAGGAGCTGCATGGTAATGTTAGCATGCTTGTTATGAAACCATTTCTTTTAGTATCTGAGCTGCTGCATGAATACAAGAAACACCGTATCATTATGGATCTTGACCTCACATTTTGTCCTTTCACTTCACTGAGCAGACAGATCTAGAGGGGAAAAAAACTCCCTGACAAATGTGTACATTCTTAACCTTTCATGTGAAACTTCAACTCATCTGCTTTTGTATGCTTTTACTCCTGAAACAAGCTCGTCCTGATTTGACTATCCAAACATAACCAAGTTAAAGATCGTTTACAAGCGGTGCTTTCACAATAGCAAACTTGTTAGGCTACAAAACTTCCATGCAGGAATGATACTCTGAATTCACAAACTCAAGGTTTAAGTTCACATGCACATTTCCTCTACAAATGTTAAAGTTACTATGAATATAAAAAACTCTCTTCCTGTCAGCAGTTTAAGGTTGCAAGTTGCACGATCTTGCATGTTCTTATGACAGCGAATATCACAGATCATCTATCAACACGTTTGTGGGGTTATTTACTAGTGATGATGTTAACCAGTTTTGGCATGGTCATATTCAAAATCTTCTGTTTTATCAGCACCTCTTGGCTTTCATCTGTCAAAAAAATAATAATAGTAATTCAATACTGCATTACAAAGATCTAGGAAACCTGTTGCACTGCTCTGATCACATATGGTGTGATGCTGTAGTCAGCTGTTTTCCATTAACATAGAAAACACCTGCCCTCACTCACTGAGGTGTGGCCACAGGAAATATGCAAATTATAAATCAACAGATTGTGTTTTGCAAATGTACAATTATATAGGCTAATGAATAACGAAAAGGGGTTTTATCCACAACAATATTGTTTTTTTTCCCCCTCTAGTGATACCTATTATTATTAGGCTACTTCCTTTGAAACAAATAATTAGACTGACTGTCGCTAATATTTTGCTGTTATTTAACATTTATGTTAGGCAACAATTAAGCATCCTATTTGGGGTTGAATTGACAAACCAGTTTCTAAAACATGTTGCAGTGAGGGCTGTGACCAGTTATTTTCTGTCCTTACGTTGAGTTCAATCAAATTTGACGACGCCATAATTTCACAGTTTGAGTCACAGGTGTCCGGTTACACATTAAGTTGATTCTATCAACAACGCGTCAGACGACGGTGGGTTGAGGGAAACACATAAAGAGTTTATACGAGCCAGTAAGCTATAGCAATAAAGTTACAGGTAGGCCACTGTAGCTGGTGTCGCCCCGCTGTTGGTTTGCTTTAATTCACCTGTCACGTCAAGTGAAGGAGCGACGGCGTCGACCGGTTGACTGGGCTAAATGTCAGCAACAGGTGTGTGAGCTCGCGGTGTCCGTCAACAACAGCGACAATGGGTAACGTAAAATGATAAACAATGTCTTAGTAGTTTAAAAGAACAAATCATGTTTAATAAACATAAAGAAGCCGGTTGGGTGAGTCGGTGGTTGGTTTGATAGTTAATCCCACTCCCGTGACCGACCGGCTCCGAGTTTACTTGAGTCTGAGTTGAACTCAAAACACCGACACATTAACACGAAGCCACTCGTGCTCACACACACACAAAAAAAGACCTATGTCGTTTAGTTTGTTAACACGTCTGTCTTGTTTTGTACAGTTGGTGTCAAAGTTGAGTTTCTCGGCCGTGGGAACTCACCTTGGGACTCGGGAGGAGATGCGTCGCTGCCATCCTGGTCCGCCATTTCTCCTGACGTCAGCTGAGAGGGATCAGAGACAGGAACCCGAGGAGGGACCTGCGTCCTGCTGCCGGACTGGACCTGAGGCCTGAGGCACCGCGCACCCTCTCCCGGACAGGTGGGGGGGGGGAGCGCACCGCACTCACATCAATGTCAGCATGCAACAAGAAAAAAGTTAGCTGAGAAATAAAACACACACCTTGAATGTAGGCTTGCATCCCAGGAGTCACCATATGTAAGGAAAACCGAAAGCATCTAAAAGGAATTCCCTGCTGCTATGTACTAAGTCTGAGATGGTGCAAGGTGCTTAAGTGAAACTATATATGGCCTGCAGGGCTATAAAGTGAAGTATTGTGCTGACATCTACTGGCAATAAGACTATATCAATATCATGATATCAAGCCAGTTGACCACAAATTCAATTGTGCTGTCAGTCATGACAAACTCTTGTCCCCTGTTTTGTCTACTTTTAAAATACTATGGCCATCAGATCATTTTTATCCTGTCATATTTCAACAATTTTAATATTGTTATCTTTTCATACCTGCCTAAGGAGTTGGACTACAGGTGGAAATTAGCAAATGTTGCTACATTATAACCTGGCTCAAGACATCTTTTCTTGTCCTGCGATATTAATGTTAATTTGTGCATTGTCCCTAAATCAATAAATTCCTGTCCTAGGCCTACCCTATCCTGTTAAGGTAAACAGAGAACCAAATATCTGATCACACCTTCCACATGTAGCCAATATGACTTAGGCACATCAGACTATTTGCTAAGAGTGACCTTAGGAAGTCCCATCAAATCTTATCTTGGATATCATAGCGGAGGGTTGATTCAGCCTTGCAATCATGAAAGAGAAGTTTGTAATAAAAGACTAAACAGGGATGTTATGCAATTCCACTTTTCCCAGTGGATCTTGAGGAGGTGGTGAAAGCTGGAAACATGTTTTAACTAAAATGTTTTATAATGGCATCTACAAGAGAGAAATAAAACTCCAAATGTTCAGGATCGGCAAAACTTCATTGATTATCACAGGGAACTTGCTTTGTTGAAGTTGCTGCTACTGCTATAATGTACTAAAATTATCACAATGAATACACAGTGAGTAAAGTAAAAGGAATGTTAGAGTGAATTCACAGGATGGACAAAAATAGAAATGTCAAACAAGATTAACAGCGAATTGAATTTAATTTCCAAAGTTATCCTGAATGAGAAGTGCTCTGTAGGTCAACAGAACGTTAGCATCAGTAGAAAGGAGAGGGATTGTATAACTGGATGGCCAGAGGAAGGAGGGACCTCCTGTGGCGTTCAGTGGAGCACTTAGTCATTCTGCTCCTCTGGCAAACGAGAACACGGTGCAGAGAGGGTGAGAGACATGATGGAGAGTAGTTTTGACAGCAACATCCCGAGGCTCCAGCTCCACCACCAGGACTCATACAAACACCACAGCTTCCACAAGAAAAGAGAGCCAGCCATTCTGGTCCAGATCCTGGTCCAGTCCAGTCTAGTTTGCAGTTTTTTGTCAGAATGCACACATATTTTGAGACTCATACCTTGTGTTCACTGTCCAATTTACATTAATTTTATACCCTAACACTCAATAGAGTTAGCTAAGCAGTCATTCGTATCCATGCCCTGGAACAGTTACTGGGGTTTAAAAGGGAATTAGCTCAAGACTGCGAGAAGTATTGAACATAGTTTACTCGAAGGTCTTGTGCATGCACAACATTTTTAGATTACAACCTGGAATGGACAGCAAAACTAAAGAAAACTAGATTCCAATCCTTTGTACGGTGCAAAAGTAAAAAAAAACAAAAACATATCAGCATTTTGAAGCAGCTAAACGTAACTGTATTTAGGGAATATTGTGTCAACAAAAGGAGAATTAGATTTTTCTGTTTTAACAGACAATCATCATTGTTTTCACAGGAGAGTGATTAAGAAACAAATGTACGTATAGTCATAGCTGGAGGTTTTTACTTGGCAACCCTCTCAAACTATTCATATTGAATGAATTACTACTACTACCACTACTACTACTACTATACGATCAGCAGAGGGAGCCCTCTTCTTACATTTGACATTTGACTTATCAGAACTACAGTTCAGTACCTTTCTCATTTAGTTTCACTGCAATGCCAATAAGATGTTTGAATCACAAGATTAAGCTAATAGTAAAGCTCTTGAAAAATGAATGAGGTGTTATTCAATACCAGGGATACATATAGGCTACCCTGTGAATAACAGAATCTCTTGTGTATTCATTATGTCACAAATAACCACAAATCTATGAATTCAACAAAATCTGTATTTAGCTGAAAATATCAGGTGAACATAAATATAAAGCATATTTCACTTCACAGTTAACCTTTAACAAAGGATCATTTCAGATGGACAAAATGATATATGAGACAAGAAATAAAACAGATCGCTGTTATTTTAACTAACCCAGTGATGTGAGGCAGGATTTACTGTTCCTGGCTGAATGTATGCTAATCTCCACTCATATCATTGCTATTTGCCAGACTGTGCAGGCTTACCTCCCCCCTGGACCCCCAGTAAAATGGCTACTGATTGGTGCGCAGGAAACGGGCAACCATGGCAACCAGCTGTTTGGCAATTCCTCAGATGGAGGAAGTGGAGGGAGGAGATCTTGGCCTGTAGGTATGTACCCACACACTGACAAACAGACAGACAGACACACACACACACACGTCTGGACATCACTGTGGTGCTTGTTTCTCAGACACAACCCCCTCCAGATGAAGTCTGCCTGCTGTTTCTCCTCTGTTAGTGTGTGTTTTGGGTTTTTCGGGTTTTTGTTTGGTGCTTCCGTCAGGAGCCTTCGGGGCTAGTCATGAGGAACAGGGTTAAGTCAGTAGGTGGTGGTGCAGCCTGGGGCGAGGTTCAGGGTCATGTGTGTCTGAGCGTGCTCACATGTGTGTGTGATGATGAAAGCCTCCCCGAACCATTTGTAATTGGTTCCCACAGGAATAAGAACTCTGGATTTTCCCCGCGCAGAAACAAAGCTTTGATTGCTCAACAATAAATGGTCACACTGAAAAGAAGACACACTCTTGAGTGTCTGGAGTGTTATTTATATACTAACCTGAAGTGAGGAAGGACAGTGAAAGAGTTTGTGTTTTCTTACTTGACCTAAATATGTACAAGATTTGTGGGGAATTGATGTCAGACATTTCCACTTTAGGACGCTGATCCCCTGTTGATTAACGCTCAGGGCTCTTCGTGAAAGACTATAATCAACTGAGAGTGGGGGTGGGCTGCCGAGGAATAAGCAGATCGAGGAACAGGCTGATTTTGTGGACAAGCAGCTTCTTTTGCTCCTCACTGATTCATTTGGATTAATCTTTTGCGCCCGCACAGGATCCAGAGCACGGGCCGACGAATGTCATAGGTCAGATTAATTTCTAGATTAAGCAGGCTGGTTTAACAAGCTTGATAAGCAACATAGCACAGGGACAAATAGCACATTTTTTATATAAAGAAGTATCCAGCATTGAAGCCCTTAAAAAAACTGCTTTCAGGTCTTTAAAATCTCTCCATGTGACGTCACAAATTCACAGCAAAAGAACATAAGCAACATGTCATGTTTATTTGCATGTTTCCAAGGAACTTGTTATATCCAACTGTACCTGTAATTGCAATATTTCCGACAAGGGAAGGCAGCTTTATAGCTAATTATATGGTGTTGAACAAAATCTAGGAGATAATGAGATAAACAATACATAAGCTGCAAAGATTCATTTCAAACCAGCTTGCAGAGACGTGCCGCTGTGTTGACAGTGGTGACACATTGGCACCTACAAAAACACTCATCAACAAAGTAAACAGATGTCGGTGGATGGGTGAATCCCATAATCTTTGATTTTTTTGTATTCAGTGCCTCACGCAACCAGAATGCATTTGATTTTGACTTTTGATTTATTCCGTTTTGCAGATACTCTCATGATGGCGAAATCACAACATAGTACTGATGATGAAACACGTAACTGAAAAGGTTTAATTGCTGTTATCTAGAAATCCACGTACGACTCTGCTGGGTTGTCCCAGCAGAGATGAAAGATGATTAACCATTATCGTAACTGTGCTGATTGCATCACACACGTAGTATGTAACACACTGTAGCCTGGACTTATTTTTCTCTTCACCTGTCTTTATCTTTTCCTTTAAGTCTGTCTCTGTCTGCCTCTGTCTGCCTCTGCCGCCCTGTCTCTTTATCCTCACATTACCTTTTAAGGAGAGAACTGACAGGACCGTTTCTCCATAGCAACAAATCATTCATGTCATTGATTTGACAATTGAGGCCTGTTTATCTCACATTTATAAAACAAAAGGAAACTAGCCAATCAGAGGACTTGTGATGCTTTAACCTGCCCAGGAATACCATTTAGAGGTTTCCCATTGGCTATTCTGTTGTACAAAAATAATAGAGGTCAGTCTTAATTTTTCTTTTGATAAGTTTATTATTTATTAATCAAATCTCAAATATTGTTTGTAGTTTTAAGCTGTGTCTCCACTGCTACACACAACTGTTGTTGGTTGTTCTTAGCATGTAGACTGTGTTGTTTTGGTAGCATGATGCTAATAGCCTCTTTAATTATCTCGATCTCTACATAATTCACTAGAAACAGATGGAATGATCTGAACTCACCCCCTGCAGATAGATAGGCAGATCCCCCACCAGGACTCCCCCCATGTTGTCTAAATAGACTTGCCCTGCCTTGAGCACACTCACACTCACACACGTACACACACACACACACACACACACACACTCAGCTGTGCACTGCATGCTGTATCTAGGTATGAAACCCTTTACAACTGACCAATCTCAGCCCTCTGGGTACACACAGAAAGAGCCAATCACAGCAAAGAAAACAAACCTCGAAAACAATGTGTTCATACACAAACAGGCCAGCAGACATATGGCTATGTGACCCAAGTAAATAGTGCTATTAAATCTAAATCTCTGCAATTAATCCCTCGGGTGGCTACAGTGCTATTGTCTACACACTAGTGTTTACAACAGCAGTGTTTACTGTCTGATATCCAGGCATTTATTGTGCTGGATAGGCTTAGGGGCCAGTTCAACAGCAGAGCATTAAATCCTCAACATGTAGGCTCCGTATAGCTCCCTACTGATACTGTCTACTACCTGTCTATTCTAATGATACGGGGAAACAACGCAGATGCTAATGAGCACTAATGATGAGATTTTCCTTGCCAAGAGTCTTTCCAACATGCTACTGTTAATGTACAACAGTTAGTTAATAAAAGTCCAACAAAGGAGCTGAGGTTGCGTGCACTCTGCTGCAAACGCATACTTGATTATGGTTCCTTATGTTTCATTAATTACCCAGAGTTAATTATATAACACAGTGTGCAGTGGTGGGAAGAAATTAAGTTCCTTTACTCAAGTACTCTAGGTTACATCAGTTTTGAGGTACTTATGATTTACGTGTATGCTACTTACACTTTTACTCTGTTTCTTTAATATCTATAAATACTTGTTACTTTCAGATTAATGAGTCACAAAGTCCTCATCACATTGACAATACAATACATTGTTAAAGTTGATACCAGTGGTTCCCAACCTTTTTTGCAAGTCTGTTTACATTAAACTATGAACTATAATTTGTGAACCTATCAGAGGTCAAAATACCCAATAATTTACAAAAAGAATTCTTCTATCCTTCTGTATCAATCATCTAGTGATTTAGTCAGTTTTAAATTACATCATTAAATATCAAGTAGTTAGAACTATCCCCACATTGAGCAGCTGTAACAATAACTATTGATGCAGCAGTAATGACAATCCAATACTATAATGACTCAGTTCAGAGTAGTACTTTCACCTCTGTAGTTTTACTTTTCCCGGTACTTTTCCCTGTAATGCAGCATTTTCAAATAGTGATAGTAGTACTTTTTTCTTGTATAGGATCTAAGTGAGTTATTTTTCCCGCCACTACATGATGCACAGGATATGCACTCACATTTTGTGAGCTACACTCTTACAATGAAATAATAGTAAATGCTTTGAACTTGTTCATACTTGAAGTGCTTTTACTCAATCAAATCCTCTCTGTGCACTCACCTCCAGCTGTAGGAGGAGTAATAGTAGTAGTAAGGAGTCAATGTTGGCAACAAAGTCTGTGTGATCTTGTACACGCCTACATGCACACTACTGCTTGAAGAGCAGGAGTTGTAACATTTATATTTGGAGTGCTGGAAAATTGAAGGGGCTCAGTGTAGCGAAATTAAACAGATTTCCCACGAGATGCACTGCAGCTTTGCAACACACACACACATATGAAAACAGAATAAGCAGAGCATGTGCATGTGTGTTATATAGTATTTATAAAGTGAAGGAAGGCAGTTGTTCCCAGGGATCTGTTTGCACTTAAGGTTGGAGTTGAATAAAATATTCAGTTTGTATCCAAAAGGGATAATTTAGCTGGAAATGAATGAGTTTTGTGGTAACTTCTTCTGACCCTCTATTTGTTGTAATTTATCTGTCTCTAGTAATGACTCCATCATTATAGATCAGTTTCAGGTTGATGATGTAACCTGATAGCATAGGGAGAGACGCTGGCGTGCCGTGTCTTTGTGTCCTAGTGTGCAGCCTCACTACAGGCCTGTACCATGGACAGAAGAAAACATCTCCTCCTTTCTCTTCACTATCTTCACCGACGCTGTTTGGCTGAATTGCCTGTCATGTGAATAAATGATCCAGCTGTAACGGCGTGACAAGTCGCCCCAGCGTTTGTCTGATGGGACACTTGGGTTCCACAGCAGTGGAGACGAGATGGGATCTATCTTCCAGCTGAGGGGAACCGTGGAGAGATGCTGCTGGTGTCACCCGATCTCTCATCACTCTCTTTGCCAACCTGGTCATATACAGTGTCTGTCTCTCTTTTTATGTTCTCAATATGCCCCCCCCCCCCCCTTCTCTCTTTCTGCCTCTCTGAAGTATTGGCGTGATGGATCACGGTATCCACCAGGGAGAGGGGGGAAAACCGAGAGATGAAGGGAGAAGTGGGGGTTGAGAGGAACGTATAGGATCAAGAAAGGGAATGGGGAAATGAAGAGGGGGGGATGGGAAGACATAAAATTTACAGTAGGGTCTGCGGGGCCATTTCACATAAGGAGATATGATGTATCGCTGTTGTATTCCTTGAAAATTTCCAGTGGCTTTGACATCCTCGCTGTTGCCAAGCTCATCTCATTTCCATACAATTTCCTCTCCTCTGTCAAACAACTGCCTCCATTCACATCAGTTTCAATATTCTGAAAGACCATGACCGTCAACGACTCGAGGGCTGCGCTGGTGTGAGATTTGCTGGTGTGCAGCCAGCTGACTGAACCGAACGCGCTGGCTGGCGGTGAGGAGGTGGGGGCTCCCATCCTTAACTATTCTCCTCACATTCACCTTGCAGTCCCAATTATTCAAGGCAGCGTGCACGAGCGCTCCCTGCCAGCCAGCCCCAGCTGTGAAAAGTGGGTCATGGAATTTAAAGGCACACGAAGCCTTATCACGCCGCACAGTCGCACTGGCATCACTTTGGCTTGCAGCAGCAGCAGACGCAGCAACAGCAACAGCAGCAGTGTGGGTGCAATTCTGTTTCCTGCAGTGAAATCCACAAGGCTGTTTGGGAATGTGTGTCAGTGAATCAGAAGACATTCATTATCATATTCTCTGCGGGAATAAAAGCTGTGGAGCATTCACCAAGTGTCTCTCTCTCTCTCTGTCTGTCTGTCTCCTCTGTAAACTGGCCTATATTCTTCCACATGACTTACCTTAAGAGATAAAGAAACTATATGAGCTTTGACTTGCACTGAGGTCGACTTATTCCCTCACAGATCAGAGAAATAACATGTAATGACCACGCAACATTAAGTTTAATTGGAATGACCCACAAAATGGCCTCTTAAATAAGTGTGAAACATTTCTCAGAGATGAATGAACACTTTCTACCTAGCAACAATGTACAGTAGGCCAGTAGGCTAGTCCATATGGGGCTAGACATGCTGCAGAGAAAGGCTACTCATGCGCACAATGAGCAATAATGTCATACCCCGATGAGCTCTTTACAGAATCAGACAGTGCACAGGAGTGTCCCACTAAACCATCGCACACTGTGTGGCACCGAGAAGGAACACATTGACATGTTTCATAGGATGCTCCAATATGCCTCTTGTGCACAGTGAGGACCGCACACCGACACACACATGCATCTGTATGAATACAAACAAATTCCTGGCTATTAGTAATAGTTTGACATTTTGCTAAATACGCAAATCTGTTTTCTTGCTGAGCAATAAGATGAGGAGACCAGTGTCAGTCTCTTGTCTGTACTGTAAATATATGGCCACAGCCAGGTGATTGTTAGCTTAGCTTAGCATAAAATCTCTGCCCCATGTATAGTCTGTGGGGCTAATCTAACCAGTCACTACCTGTAAATTAACCACAGGTATATCTTACACAGGAGTGGTATCTCTCCTTCTATCTACCCCTGCATTCATGTGTCTGAATAATTAGATTCAGATCTGAATGCTTTGTCAAGTTTGAACAACAACTTGTTCAAAACTATCATATCTGTAGAAAATTCATGGATGACAATTATTGTCAATGTTTGGCTGGCAGTAAGACTGATTGATAATACACATATGTATTGCAGTTAGGTTGTAACTGTTAGTGACCTACATTAGACAAGAAGTTTGTTTTTCATTTGATGTAACCCTGATAATAAGCAACACAAATACTGGAAACACTTTTACCACTGGCTAATATAATGCAGTTCATCATCTGTGTAGCATCTCTTGAGGTTGACGTCCCAACCTGGGAAATGGGGCCATCTGAGGAGCATGTGAATTTAGCATTATTTGCAAACAAACCATCAAGTAAACAAGCTAACTTGTGCTTTCAATAAACCAGAGGCACTCGTTCTCATCCATAAAAACCTGAAAAACACACAGTGGGATATGTGTTTAAACAGTACAGAGTCATTCTGCCTTTTTATTATCAGCAAAACAAACCACACATCACATTACATTTTAAAAACAAGAACGCTTATTGTGGATGTACAGAAAAACAAAACTGCAGCTGAAAAACATAATATTTTAGTCCTAAAAATAATAATAATAATAATAATAATGATCATAATAATAGTACTAATAAAGGTATAAAAAAGGAAAGTGTGTTATTTTGTGAAATAAAAACCTTTGGGCCAACAAAAGTTCCCTTCAACATGCTACTTTAAAAATACATGCAAATGTAAAGCTCTCTAATATGGACACTTTCAAAATACTCTCCACATGAAATCCCATAAATTATAAAATATCAGCCTTTTGCCCCTGAACTGTTTCTTGACAGAGAAAATCCTAAGGAGTACCTCGACATGAATCCTGGAAGCATCTCCGTCTATAATGGCTTCCTCCTCAACTCTTCCTTCCCATCCACTGATCCAGAAAACATACAATCTTTTTGAATAAATCAACCATCGCTCACTGCCCTGTTCCAACCGAGGAGAGGAGGACGCCACTCTAGACTGCACGCACTCCATCAATAAAGACACACATATTTCTTTCAGACACATTTCTCTGGCATCCATCAACAGTGAAAATGCCTTTTTATACAACCGAAACCTGGGAAGAACATCAAAAACAGCACCATTTTTTTTTTTAATTTCCTGGATTCTCTCCAACGTGACAGTCACGTTGTTGTCAACACAAAAAGTTCTACAAAGTCGTACATGGTAGCTAAGTCAAAAAAGTATTTTTTGCTTGATTATAAGTTCATAATATCTATACTCTTTATGAATGTTTTCTCAGTTGTTAGCATGCAAGACGGGTGCTTTGCAAGTGTTATGTTAAAACCAAACATTGCCCTGCTTTTGTCTTTGGCAGCTGAGGGTATATATCTCTATATATATCACATGGCAGGTTTAGCTCTGCTCCATTCCTGTTGGTTCACGATTGACTGCTCGGAAATGAAACTGGGCCCAACCCCATAACAGAGTCATGATTGTACCAGAGCTTACAGGTTTTTGAGTGTGTTGGTGCACAGAAGGTCATTAACAACAATAAATAATTAAATCTACCTCTTAAACCTGGGATTATGCAATTACAACATAATTTCTGCAACCTGGAAAAAGTTCAAAAACATCCTACTCGAGGATTGTTTCACAAACTTAACAAACAAATCCCTGTGGAAATGCTGTGTCGCACTCACGCCTCCATAACGTCTTAACATAGGATGCAATACTCCCAGTTTTGGCACACCTTTCCTTGCAGGACCTGGCAGGTTTTAAATGTCAAAGTTTCAAGTTGTCTGCAGGTTCTGACTCAACCGCATTTGCCTCTAGGTTGTCAGTAGTTAAGGTTCAGTGCTGAGTAAAAAGTGAACTGATCCTGAATGTCTTTAAAGGCAACACCAACCACTATTAGAGAGGCTAGTCAGCAGAGTTAAGTGAAGCCGGGTGTGAGAAACAACTAAAACGCTTGGGCTCGGTGGTTAAACCTAAACTGATATGTAATCTGATGAGGGACAGCAATGAACAACACCACGTAACATGGGAAGCGAAAGGCTGCCAATCATACAGGTGTTGCAGCGTCACACAGAGAACCGCAACACCCATCATGCCTTGCTGTGATGAAACATGTACAGTGGGTAAAAAGTAAAAATCTTAATACTAAAAATGTCCCCACTCTTTCCAGATTTTACACATCACAAAAAAGGACAGAATTGATGTACGAACGCCTTGTGCTTAAAATAAAACTGCAGATCACCCTCACATCTCCCTTCGCGAGCACTGACAGAGTAAGGATGAGGAGGTTGGCTTAGAAGTAGGACAAAAATAAAAACCGTTGAAGACCACATTTTAACCACGTGAACAATAAATGGCAACGTACAGTACATTTTGAAAAAGAAATAACAGCAAAACACCTCAGTAAAAAAGACAAAGTCATGAAGCACTGTATACATAGTGCTACAGCTAATTTCACACCTACTGCGGTACAAACGTTTTTTCTTTTCTTTTTTTTTTCTTTTTTTAACCACCTCCCTTTTTGAGATTTATCAGTGTTTTAGTCTGTATGGCTGTTGGGATTACAACATCGGCTTAAAAAGTTTAAACATGGCTCTGAAACGTGGAATTATAGGCGGTGTTCATGTTAAAGCACGGTCGCAGTTCTGGCACGTTGCAAGGGTTCGACATTTTAATTTTCGCCACGTTGGCTCTGTTTTGCTCACGTACCTTTCAACAGTCAAATAGTTAGAATACACCTTGTTGTGCTATATGCATTATGGATTTTATGGTGCGTGTTTGCAGGTTGCAGAATAGTTACTAATGTTTTGATAAGTTATTCTGTGTGACGATGACAGTCCATGTGGAGTGGATTAAGCAGGTGGAGCTGAGATGATGTAGTTGATGTTTTTGATTGGCGTTGACATGAAAGCCATTATAGGCCCTTCTTGGTTGGCGCACTGAGTTTTCTCATCCCCCTTATCCTGCCCAGCAACTCCCGGACAAAGTCCTGAAATGAGGGAAAGAAAAAAAACAAGTTAGACAGGCAGTTGCATTCAGGTTACACACGTTTCTGTCTTTAATCATTTAACATGCAATTACCAAACGGTTTTTGGTTGGTTTTGTAATTAACACAGTGTTAGACAGTGTTAAAGACTGATATTTAAAGTAGCCTAATGAATCTCATTTGCTTTTTTGCAAGGAGTGAAATAGTTTGCTGAAATCTCTTTCTCATCTCACCTAACTCCCTGCAAGAAAGCAAATACGAGAGGAAAATTCAAAACCCAGACAGCAACGACTTCATTCTGCCGTCTAATACTGTCATCTGATGCAATTTAGCTAAATATGACTGCCAGCTCCTCATTCATTATGATCCGACTGAAATAGATGTTTTGAAGTTGCTCGTGCCACGGGGGAATCATCAGAGCGAGCGACGGCAGCACCGTGATGTTGAGCACAGCTGACTCAGAAACATCCGACTTTTTGCTTCACACATGTAAAACAAACAGCCAGAAGCAGGGGGGAGGGGGAGGGAGGAAATACACTCAAATCATGATGCTAATGTCTTTTAAATGACAAAATGGGAAAGAGTGGATTATGGGATAGAAGCCTCTCTGTAAAGACACTTCCTCATCTTGGGTTTAAGTAAGGGGTTGTGTTGAGGTGGTGAATGTGCTGGAATATAATCCCCCTCATTATACCAGGGGTGACAATGCTTGTGACCTAATTACTGATGCCTTCCCCTCCTCTCACTCCCTCTGTACCTCTCCTCCTCCTCCGTCCCCTATACCCTGTTCCATCTCTCTCCCTCTAGCTGTCCTTTCATATATCCTCTGCATCCCTCTCTCCCCATCTCTTCATGGCGGCTTCTGTCCTTCACTTCCTCCCCTTCATCTCTCTGTCTATACTATACTGTCCATTTTTTTCCATCCTTTCCTTCATCGTTCTGTCTTTCAGTGTTTATCCCCGGCTGATGTCATCTTTGCGGGAGTGTGTTAAAATGGCATCTGTGCGCGCTTAATGGATTACAGCGTGTGTGGGCGCTTGTGTGTGTGTGTGTGTGTATGTTTGTGTTTAGGTGTGACATATATAAGCGGCCGTCGACCTGGGTGGGACACTCTGGATATCAGTGACCTTGTAGTGGTGGTCACAAGCTGACCTAATGCCACACACATAACAGATAACAGATGGGGAGACCAGGCTAGACGACCCTGCCGTATGTAGAGTTAATGTGATTGGTCGGTACCACCTATAATCACCAAAATAGCTTAACCTTGCCTCACCCCAACCCAAACACTTAACACCTTTACACACACAAGCACACACACCCATTCATTTTCTCTCAAACGCATGCAGTATCAAACATACTCAAGTCTTAGACAAAGTAAACAGAGTGTGTATATGTTAAAAACACACTGCATTGACAATCAGTGTCCTCTGTGTGTACGTGTGTATGGTTCTGAGGTCTTTTGTATTGTATTTGTATTTAGGTCAGGGTGACAGTGGAAAGAGAGAATGATTTGTGTGTGTGTTTATGCATGTGTGTGTGTCAGACATTTATTAACCACATACAGTATACATCTGGGGCATGATGACAGTTCAACATACAGAGTCTATACACTGCAAGTTCACCAGTGCATGAGAGCGTCAATAATGTCTAGGTCGCTAATATTGACCATTTCATTGTGTGTGTGTGTGTGTGTGTGTGTGTGTGTGTGTGTGTGTGTGTGTGTGTGTGTGTGTGTGTGTGTGTGTGTGTGTGTGTGTGTGTGTGTGTGTGTGTGTGTGTGTGTGTGTGTGTGTGTGTGTGGATGACAGACACACTAAACATACTAACCTCTGTTGGTTTGTAGCAGTCTATTAATGATTCCTGTGCAGAGAGGGGGGAAACAGAGAGAGCAGTTCAGGGATTAGACGTGCTCCGTGATTGTTTTCAATTCACCGCAGCTCCTGGGGCCAGATGCATAAATGATGTGTCCCCATTTCCTGCACATAAATTGGTCTTTATAAATACAGAATCTACGGTGAGAAGGTGCGCACCTCATATATTCCTTTGACTATGCAAACACCTGGTTTTTTAAAGGCGATCCAAGATAGTTAGAAAAGAATGCACACATTCAGTCACAAATCTACACACATCTGACCTCTGGACTGTACTGTGTTTATGTGAATAGCTGTTTCACATTAAGATAAAATCATCTTCCACTATTGTAAGAAAAACGCTTTGTCTGAAACTTTCTATGTATCAAGCTTTGGTATCCATTTGCCTCAAAGTGTCTTTGAATGCATCATTGTTAAGAATTATACAAAGGCAAATCAAACATCCTGTTTTAAAAAAAAGCAGTGGTAACATTTTTTTCTACTGGCTGGAGACTCAATAGACCAACATTTAAGACATTTGGTTCATCCAATCTGGAAAACCATGTTTAGCTTTTAAGCATTCAGGAAGAACAAAAAGTAAAAAGTCAGTGGCAAGTCAGGAGTTGGATAATATCTCAAATCTATAATCACTGTATAGCCCACTGATTTAAAAAAAAAACCCAGAAATCATTATCTATGTAGTGTAGTGTCAGTTATGCTTAATCATACAGTACTATAGGTCTTGGTAGCATTACAGCTCGGTGAAACAGGGTTCAATTCTTTCCTTTTTCTTCTAAATCCTCTATTTGACACTTGTATTGTATATTACAATGATGTTTCCTAGAAATAGATATTAGGATACAAAAACAGACCTGCAGTTTGCTGGCTCGCTCGTCATCACTGGTGACCTCCAACAGGTCATCGATGTCTATCTCCACCTCTGGCATCTCCTCCTCCTGGAACATAAAGAGGCTCTTGGTTAATAGGCTGATGAGACAAAGGCACATCGGGAGGACAAGGACAAACAAGAGGAGAGGACGTAAACAGGAAATTACAATAGAAAAACCAAACAGGAATCTCTGTGGTGGAATAGTCACCACCAACCGCTGAAACATAAAGCTGAGTTGTTAGATCCTTGTACTTGTAGCGACACCAAAACCAACCTCAATTACCCACTTTGTCTCACTTTCAGTTCCTTCATTTCACCTCTCAGCACGACTCCAAGTCTGTATTCAAAACACTGTTTCCACGTCTCTGCACTCCAAACTCCAAACAGCTCAAACATACTGTGTATTTGCCTATGAGGAGCAGACATCATATGGAAATGTCATTGTGCCGGGGCAGGGCCATTTAGTGGCTCGGTGGTTAGAGGCTGTATTCAGCTCAACGCCACTTCAAAAGGTCCTGTGTTCCTCTGGTTCATTTTATTCTACCACGAGGCTTGTGCAGAGGAGGTATGCAGGGAGGATCAACCCTTCCCTCCCAGCTACCGCATGATGCATCTTCCAAACTCTGCCTTCTGGGAATTAAATCCAAGGAAACCATGTTAAAGTGCGGCTTCTTCATCCAAAGCAGTGGCCTTTACCAACAGCAGAACTGTTCACTGACATCTGGATGATTGCAGCAAAATGGACTCTACTGCTACTATCTCACCACAGTGTACCTTGGAAATATGTTGATGCTGAACGACTCCACACTTCATAGCTCACATTCACTGCCAGTGCAGAAAGGACTATGTCCTTTAATGTAAAGGGTGTGTAGGGTGACCACTAGGGATTGTTGCATATCGGACTTCCAGGCAGAGAACCACAGTTTTTTATTACAGGCCTGCAATTAATGTTTGCCTTTTAATTAATGGTAGTCTATTCCTCATGTTTACCATCCATAGCTTTTCTTCTCCATAGCTACAGTCTTATTTTAGTCTATACCAGCAAGAATTCCTACAGCATAAGGGCATCTTGTTGCAGTAAATAATCAAGACCCAAAGTACACAACTGACTGATGATAAATGAAGCTATATGGAGTCGTGTGGTGCCAGTTTATTGCATCACCTATGTCTCTGAACGCCATATGATGCAACACAAAAATCTGACCTTTTCATGTTTTATATATTATATTGCCTCTCAAAGCCTTATGGGTTGGCAAGCAATGTGGGAGAGACATGAAAACATCGAGGTATTGAAAGCTGAAAATGTTTTACTTTGCATAAATTAAACTCACTCTGTGGGGGTTTTCCACAAAAGCAATAAGAAATATTAATGTAGCAGTGGGTCAAGAATTTTAATCTTTATGATTGCACCCAAGGCTGAGAGTGTTGTCTTGGCTACAGCAATGAGCAAGAGGTCATCGAGTGTTACTCCAGAGAAGCCCCTTCTATTATTTATTTCAGCTGGAAGGCTCAGGCTGAGTGAACACGCCAATTGACAGCAAACACGACTGTAAAATTTATCTTCCTTTTTGCTTGCCATATGCAGTCAAACGTCCCTGGACCAGCCAGGGTACCATAGTACTAAAACTGACTCTAGTTCTTGGTTGTGTGTGTTTGTGTGTGTGTGTTTAGACCTCTCAGAGGACTCTTATATAGCTACCTCAGCCTGGAGCGTGAACTGGTATTCAGACACGGGAACAGGGAGGATGGAAGGATGATTTGATTTTAGCTCTCAGCATTAAAGCTCAGTCACTGTGATTTCAGTTTTGCGTGGGTGGGTTGATGTGCACAGAATGGAATTAGCTCACAATTATACCTTTGAAATGACAATACCAACTGCGAGACATCGCAGTAGAGCAAGCGTGGTGCATTATATGCAGTTTATTTGACGGCATGACCACAGAGGAATTACTGTACCGAGTGCAATTGAATTTTTCTATATGATTACTATGAATATGAATACAAAACAGGAATGTGTAGCGTGGAGCTCTAATCTCATAAGTCTTTTTAACACAGTAAAAAATGTACACTTGACATCTGTGACACTTAGGTCTGACTCACATATATCTGCATTAGTTCACTCACACACTAACACTAAAACACACGCTCGCACTCATATAAGCTAGTCCACCTTCATCCTTATTCCTGAGCTGTTAAGAGGCATTTACACAACCAGCATTTTAAGCATCTTGGCCTCTCTGAGCGTCCTCTTCGACTTCTTGCTCTGAAATCTCTCTCCATGTCTTAGTGAGAGGGTCTCGCGCTGAAATCCCCTCCTCGTTAAGAAGACAGAAAACAGAGGCAGAGAATTGAGGGAATGTGACAGATCATATCAAAGCCTGTCATCTATTAGTATTGGAGTGAGAGCGCAGTGCAACCAGAGGACTGAGGTTATATGCAAATGCAAAGCATCAGAGGAAAGATGAGCTATTTCAAGGAAAGGAGGAAGAAATGGATGGGAAAAAAACAGAGAGATGGAAAGAGAAATAGGGCAGTTGTGTTAAAGAGAAGGAAGGAAGTGATGAACATTCATAAACTCTCATTCAATTAGTGTTTGTATTTTCACATTTTGACATTTGTTATATAAAATTGTACCTTAAAATGTGAAATGAGGATGAAAATAAAACATTTGCTTCAGGCAACCTGAAACCAAAATACAGCTTTAGTTAGGATAGCCTGATCGCTCCTGCAATTGAAAACTTGATTTTACCCTCCATCATTTTAGAAATTTAGAAGGTTTTTTACCACACAAATTAGTAAATAGCTAAATAATTATGGAGGAAAAAAAAAACTAACTACTTACTTACAAACTGCCTAGATTAGCTGTTTCAACCATCTCTGCTGCTCTGACTGTAGCTGTAGCATGCTAATAGTACCTTTAAATCACATAGTACCTAAATGTAAAAAAAAAATGAAGATAATTAGCTCATTAGTTTAAACAAGAAACGCTTATCTTTGAATACAGAGTTTTAGTTATTCTTAGTTAGCAACTACTAACTAACATTTTACAGGTTGAAAACCGTCATTTGGGTGGCTTGATAGAAAAACTAAAATGACATTCACAATTTTCGAAGCAGCCCAATCAAGTAAAGTAATGTCTACAATTTCACTGCAATGGCAGGAAATCAAATGTGCAATAAAAAACAAAAGATAGGCCTAGTGACTGGTGTCCTGCTCACTCAGTCTGCTAGTTTCCATACAGAGAAGCTTTAACCTAATAATAGAAATGAATAAGTGAATTAGAATGAGTAACAGTCAGGAGGGTGAATTTAACACACTGACCTACTTCTAAAGGGCGTGGAGGGCAAAGACATCACACGTATCTATCTATCTATCTAACTAGTAGGCTAATTACATTCTATACAACTTGGCTTGTAAAGTGTCTGCCATCATCACCACGATTGTTATTTGTTTGTTTAAGTTTGACTCGCATTTCATTTTCAATCAACAAAAGTAATGTTGTGCGACCTGGGCCCGCACAAGAAATGTGCAGACAGCTGCTGCAATGTTGATTTTTTTTTCACAATAAAAAGGTTTTTTTCTTTTTTTTTAAACTTGATTATACAATTAAATTTAGAATATTTCTTGACAGCTCTAGTGTCTCTGCCTATTTCTCGTGTGTGCATGCGTGCGCACATCCCTGACTATTCCACTTGTCAGCAGGCAGTCCGTCACCCTCTGTCATTGTGATTGGTGATGACTAGGGAAAGCATGGCTTGTGTGTGAAGCCAAGGCTGCAGGCAGTCACAGAGAACGTGAAAGTCTTCACACATACACACACACACACACACACACACACACACACACATACACACACATGGTTTTTTGGCCACCATTAGTCTTCTGCAGAGAAACAGTCACCACAGGGCCTTGTCTCTCTGAACTTGTGAGAAAGTACCTAACTGAGTGAGTTAAATATACTCCATGCAATGACAAGAATGGAAACACACTTGCACACTCAAGACACTTAACAGGCAGATAAACACTGAGGTGGTTGTTGTCCTGCTGGTGATTGAGAGCCTAAAATAGTTGAGGTCACACCCACTACCCCAGGGAAAATAATTTTCCATCTTGCCAGCAGTGGGGTGATAAAATGACAGAGCACATTTTTAGAAGACAGGAAGGGACAACCAGAGATGTACAAACACAAAAATACAAAGATCTGGTTTTGTATTGAATTTCTAAAACAATGGAGACATGAGTTTAAAAGACATCCACACATTCTTATCCTAGAAATAAATATTTTATAGGAGATGGGGCTATGTTTTCATTGTTTTTAATATGGCCTCATACAGCAAGAAAACAATAGAAACCAGACAGAAATAAATAGCATGCAAATGTGGAGGAGAACCACGAGGAGACAGAGGCTGTCTGTTGCAAACTACATCCAAATTCTACCTGTTTTGTTGAGCGCGTCGTCCTCCATTTACATCAAAAACACAGCAAAGTATACCAAAATAGTAATGTTTAGTTTTGTACGACCTGCATTGTGTGAAATTGGGAAGCAAAGTGATTTGTATTTGCGTGTTTACGAATAACAGAGGCAGCCTTTGTTTCAGATGAGGGCAAGTTTGTGTGTTTGCATACGCATAAGAAAGAAATAATGATGAAAACAGGAAAAAAGAGTGAGTGTGTGTATATTATATGTGTAGAGGATAGTGTGTGCAAGAGAGATAACAAGGAGGCAAGTGTTTGTTGTGTTGAAGGCAACTTTGTGTGTAGACTGTGTATGCAAGCCAGCAAGCAAGAGAGAGTCGGGTCGGGACAAACAGAGAGCGAGGCAGACAGACAGTGTGTTTGTTGAGTGTGTGCATCTATGTCAGGACTTGTTTTCACCAACAGCTAAGCAGCCGGCAGGGTTTTCGGTCTGGTTGGTCTATGATGAGGTGAATCAAAGCTAATGTAAGCAGCCCGACCCTGTGACTCACGACAAACTCCATTCAGACTCTATTCAAACACTCAACATGAACAAAGAAGTCAAACTCTCTCTGACAGGGTATCACTTCACTCGGCCAAGTGATTCATTATTATTCCTATTCACGGCTTATTTATATAAACCAGAACTACCAGTTACATCGAACTGCACTTGGACCTTCTGAGGAAATATTTGCAAATGGCTTTAGCTGAGGCAGCTACCAAGAAATATGATGTTAAATACATTTACTCTTTTTGAAAAATGTTTCAGTATCAGTACAGAAGTCCACAATCTACAGTTAGATAATAGTTGGCTGCTAGCTTGTGCTTGAAATAAAAAGTTGTTGTACCTTAGAAATAAAGTCCGTTTGGGGACACATTGCTACAGCAGCTACAGTATAGCAACACATGACAGACATGTGACTATTATTCAGTAGCTTTGCTAGCCTATAACGTTGTTACTGATGCTAAAATATTCAGATATAAAAACTAGAGTGTCCCTTATATGCCATGCCAAAATATTTTTAAACAGTTCATGTTCATGTTAGCACTGAAAAATATTGTTGAAATGTGTGTTTTTAATGCCCAGTTAAAGTCCAGCTCAAGAAACATCATATTATGGTGAAAATAAAAAGACAAACATATCGTGACTCTGCCGATATGCAAGAGGGCACATGTGTGTTAAATTTGTTAAAGTCAAGTTAACGAAAATATTGGTTGTGTGGGAGTAATGAAGATTTCTTGGTTTCCTTTACACAACAGAAGAATAAATTACAAAGAAAAAACATTGGTACCAGTGTCGGCCATCGGCCCAATTGTTATTTTAAACATGGGTATCGGTGTCAGACTGGAGTTTCACAATTGGTGCATCCCTAATTATAACATAAAGACAATGCATAGGTCAGGACTACATTAAAGATAACATTAAGAATTGCTGGTAGGTAAGCTAGCTAACTTGTTGTGTTAGATCGGGTACCTCTAAAGTCAGAGGCAGAGCCCTGCCTTACAATGTTCAAAGGAAGGCACAGAGTGTATGTGGCTGGTTGTTGACACAGTCTGGTTGTATTATGAAGTGACAAATTGTGCCAGTTATTATTTTAGCACTGGGCTGTAGCATTACTGCAGCCTGGGCAATTTGCTTGTGGGACTCTAATGTGACTAAAAGGTTTTGTCAGGAGGATCATGACAGCCGTCAGGTATAGATGCTGAAAATGGAGACTTTGCCATCGACATCAGTGTCTATCAGTTCCCATTTTGTCCGTGGTCATTTCCTGTGTGAGTGTGTTGTTTATGTCCCGGTGGTGCAGAGGGAACATTTAGTTTTTGTCTGTAATGGCATCTTGAAAGTGAGCGTCTCTGTACACATAAAATGCGGCTGACATTGACAGATCCCCCACATAACTTAGATAATACTGAGCACACACACGCACGCACGCACGCACTCACACACACACACACACACACACACACACACACAGAGACTAATCCGATTTCAAAGAAAAGTTACCTGGTAAATAAGATAATAACACCCACGCTGCTTAGTCACAGCTCTGTATGAAAATTGTAAGATGACAGGACAGGAAGAAAACAAGGAGAATTTGAAGGAGATGCTTAAAATGTTCCAACGATACTGCAGACAAAGAAACATCATTAAAAAGCAGAGCACAAAAAAGAAATTTGATAAATCAAAGAATGAAATAAGAAAGGATGTGCATTAAATCAGAGCCAAGCAGAGAGTTGCAGAGGCAAACAGGGGCTGCAAGAGGGAAGTGAAAACAAACGAAGAGAGTTATGTATGAGAGCGGTAATTAGAATACATAAGAGGAGAAAATAAAGATACAGGGAGATGGGGCGCACACAGATAAGTGGGTCACAGCGATGATGAGGCAGAGGGGAAGGAAGAGGAGGATTGCGCAACACAGTAAAACCTCACAGCTCAGCTTTCTTCGTCTCTCCGCGGTGCCATGCTGTGTCACATCAAAGCGAGAAAGAGCTCAAGGTTGGATGAATTCATCTTATGAGACCCAGTGAGGTGAGGGAAAGAAACCACGGCACGACAAAGTGCACGGAGATGGATAGGACAAGGAGGGAAAAGACGGGGAAACTGAGGGGATCAGAGTGAACAAGAGAACAGAGATGGAGAATAAGTTTTACAAAACGTGAGGAAACAAAAAGAAAATCCTCGGAATGTAAACGACAGAGAGCGCAATGGTAAAATTAACTGTTTCTACAGCATCTTCCTCTCCGCATCTTCCATCCCCCACCTCCCTATTGCTCTCCAGTGAAGCGATTTGCTGAAACCCTACAGCACAGACGAAGCAACTTCACCGGTTAAAGTTAGCTGCTGCAGCAAAAGCTCATTCCCACGCTGATTCAGCTGTACCCTACAGAGGACACTGCATATCAGAGAGGGGAACTGGTAGAAAAAGAGTCGGAGAGAGAGGAATTAATCCTCTGCGGGGACATTAGAGTTATAAATAGAAATGATTCTGAGTGGTGATTTTGCAGGCTAATTGTGATGTAAATGAATCATTTACCCTTCAGTGCTCAACCTTCATCTGGATAACAAAGGTCACCTTTTCTGGAGGGGGAGTTCAAGGTCAGATTTAAGTTAGCAGCAAGTAGCTGTACAGTTTCATGTATTATGTATTACATACTAATCTTTATTGATTGTTCATTGTTTTCCCGTATTATGTGAGTTCAGATTTACGTTGTGATATAGCGAGACAATGAGTTTCGCATTTCAACAGCGTATGCTTCCTCATAGGGACTGGTCGACTATCTTCAAAAACAAACGCTGATATTTCCAATGTGGTTGAACAACTCGTCAAACCTAACCCCACACTTACAACTGGAGTTATATGAAGCTATTTCAGAGAGCAGCAACTGTAGCGAGCAAAATGTATTGATGGAGATGGAACAGAGGTCACTGAAAGGTAAACAACTCCTTAGTCTGTCTTCAACTTGCTTAATGTTAATTATCAACAGTCTCCAACAGCATTTGAAACTTAAAACACAGTCAAACCTTACAGTCTCCATGTGGCATCTCTCTCCTCTGAGAGTTATGTTTTGAGGAGGCGCATGTAATCATAGTTATGGCAGCTACATGCAATGATTCCAAAGGTCAAACACTTCATCTCATCTCATCTTCAGACGTGTGTGGTTCGTTTTACTGTTTTACCAGACAGACAGTTTCTCCCTCAGGCTGATGTATTGACTGTTGGGGCCCATTTGGACCTTTGCCCTCAGGTCAAAGCAACGCCTCCAGCCAAACTGGACTTCAAACATCAGTAGCATGAGGGTCACAAGCAGTCAGTCAGTCAGCCAGTCAGGCAGCATTACAACTATCTAGTGAAGACACTATATTCAAATTCAGAGGCAATGAAAAACACTTTCCTGTGGTGTTGCAGCAACAAAACAAAGCTGTCAGAGAATAATCAGTTTTTAATCTTATTATAGATTACAGTAGTGTATGACTGACAGGACCCATCGTTTACAAATGTGCCGAGTCATTGAGGACGCGCAATGGTAGCCTTCAAGAAAGCAGCACACCCACATATGAACACACCCCATTGACTTTGAAAGTCAAAACAATAATCTTCCCTCCTCTCCCATTTTCCCCTCATCTCCCCCTCTCTCCCTATCCCGCCCCTCTCTCAGACACACGCGTGAATGACGGCAGCTTTTCACATCTATTCGCGGCGCCAACTGTGGAGAGTGAGTCAGTGTTTTGAACACAACCAGTTTATAAATCGTGCCAGCCCCGCTGACAATGAAACCAGTGATTAACTGCATCATCTCGGGATGGGAGGAGATGTCATAGGAAGACAAGAAAGTCAGTGTGTGAGTGTGAAAAGTCAACATCTCTTCCTTTCACAGTCTCACAGTCTGCTTGCCCACTTTGCAGCTGCTTCCCTTTGTTCTTCTATCAACCTTTAATCACTTTGCAGCTGACGTCCCATATGAAACAGTTTTAAAGACTATGAAAATCTAAATGATCAAAATGGAAAGCACTGGAAGTTGACAATGATCGTGAGTTGCACTTGCCATTTTAAGATCTTTTTTTTTTTTCTTGTATAACGATGTCTTTAGACTCCAGGGCTATATTTGCAAGACCTGTAATTCAAGTCAATAACCTGCAGATATTTTCCAGATCTTTTTTATCCAATTTTATTTTCTCCAGCAGACAGGCTGATATGCCTCCCTAAGGTTGGCAGTAATATCTAACACCACTCTAACAGTGTTATGTTATCATAGCTAAGCCCATAAACACAGCGTATGGGGTTAATAAGAGTGGGGAAGCACAAAGGAGAAGGTTGAAAGGGAAAAGGAAAGGGAAAAAAGCTTCACATCATTACATTTCCACATTACATTTTCTTTTATTTACTCATCATTATTTTCTCGCCATTTTGAATACTTGTCTGTCAGGAGCTACCACAGTATCAGTGTAACAATTACGCCTGTTTAAACGGTTGCACTCACTGGAATCACATCATCATATGTCATTAGTTGTGTCAACTACAGATATAAAACCTCAAATGTGTATGTGTGTGAAAGCCAGACTGACAGTAGAACAGATGCCGGAGGGAAAAAATCACAGAGAGGCGGAGGAGGATAAAAAGCAGGTGGGCGGGTGTCCCGATGGGTCAGACGCTGGAGAGGAGCGGAGAGGAGTTTAAAGTGTAGAAAATGACAGCGGGATGGAAAATGGAGAGAGATGACAAAACAAGCGCACTGTAACCTCTGCCCTCAAGTTTTGTTTCTCGGGTAGGCATTTGACACCTTTTCTCCTGCGTGTGTGTTTAGATCAGTTTTCAGCAGCTGGTGGCTATCGGCCGTCTTTTTCAACACCTCTGATTTGTTTAGCAGCAGATGCATGTGTCTGCAGGTGCTACGTGAAACGTGTCAACATGTGCTCGGACCCAGACGCCAGGCTATTTTTGTCGGTGCAATTGCAAGTGGTAGATGGATAAATGTCTGCTTTCCCCAGAGCTGACAGCAAACACAACACTGACCTTCCCCCCCACCTGCTGCCAGATCCATAAACACATCAGAGCCACTTATTAAAGCAAACATTCAAATTGACTTGTAAAAGGGTTGAACCTGTCAGCTGAGCTAATGATAGTCACTCTAGATCCTATTTTATAATATACATGTTTATTTTTCTTCTTCCTTTCCCCTCCCCCACACCTTTTCTAATGTCTTTTGTTCTCCATTACACGCTTTCTCTTTTTATATATTTTGAAATGACCATTTTAGAAATAACGAGGTCATCAAGCTTAACCCACTTCCTGTCGAGCGAGATGTGTTCAATTGATCGCACCCATCGGCTGTCACAGGTGATGGATGCACCTTTGAATGAACCAGTGAAGTGGTAAATAATGAAGACACTTCCCATAAACCTGCAGCAGACAACACACTGTCTTCTTACACCTGTATGTCTGTACTAGGGTTGCAAAGGGGTGGAAAATTTCGGTAAATTTTCCGTAAATTTCCAGAAATTTTCCATGGGAAGTACTGTGGAATTTTGGAAATATTCCAAATTGGAAACTTCCTATGGGAATTTATGGGAATTATTGGGAATTTATAGGAATTAACTGGAAATTGGGGGTAATTTAAACAAACTGTATCATATCTAGGGTTGCAAAGGGGCGGAAAATTTCCAGTAAATTTCCAGAAACTTTCCATGGGAAGTTAAGCTGGAGAATTTTGGAAATATTCCAAATTTGAAACTTTCTATGGGTATTATGGGAATTTATGGGAATTAAGGGTAATTTAAACAAACTGTATCATATCTAAACATAAATGTAAATATTTTGTTTTGTCATAAGCAGACATCCATGCAAAATAATACAATTAAAAAACATGATATTTCGGATTTATTCCCATTTATTCCCATATATTCCCATTAATTCCCATATATTCCCGTTAATTCCCATGGAAAGTTTCCAACTTTGAAAATTCCCAGAATTTTGCAACCCTAGTCTGTCCATAGTACATACATAGTGCATCCAGTAATCTTAATGGTAATACAATACTTCTGTCTTTGTGTGTCACTATGTGTGTGTTCATCTCTGACATGCTACGCCTAAACCTATTGAACTTTGCTAATGACCTGGCTTGGATTGCACTGTTTACTCTCTCTGCTGCCCTGTGAGGTTCACATGATACACATTTGTTCTCCTTCCCAGCAAGAAAAACAGATAAGACGAGCGCGGGGGAAAGGTTATTGACAAGGTCACAGGAGAAAAGAGAGGAAGGGGGAGGAGATAATGATACAGACAGGGAGAGATGAAGATGCTAATTTTTTTCCCTCTTAGAAGTCAGTGGTGACGCTGAGAAGGGCCAGAAATCAGCAGCCAAACCCAGATGACACACACACACACACACACACCAACACTGCCTTGAGACAGACCCACATACACAAAACAACCCCCCTTCTTTATTGCGGTGATGATTACCCAGAGAGAAAGAGAGCACCAGACAGAAGAGTCAGTATTATCCTGGAGAATGTGCTCCTGATGATCTCCTACTTCCCTTTGCTCCATTTGATCCCAATATGCACACTGACCTGTACATATGTGTGTGTGTGTGTGTGTGTGTGTGTGCATCCATTCATGGAAAGTACCCCCGACCGTTCACCACCCCATATCTGCCAAAGAGCAGCGGAATATCATCAACCCAAAAAAATCATGCATGGCCTTATACACATATCCATAGACACAGACATAATCACACACACATACACAAGGCCTGAGGGCAGAGCACTGTCTCTGTGCTTGTACACATGAATAAGCTTCATTGAGTGGGGCTCTATTGAAGCTGAGCCATGGAAAAGTAGGGCATTACAGTTTCTCTCTCCCCTCATCCTGCAACTTGCACCCCAACAACACACACACACACACAAAAACTGCAGAGTGTACAATGGATTCCCCACTCTACCACTATCTGTCACTCTATTATTCTCCCTCACACACACTAAGTAAAAGCCTTTTCCTCACTACTCCATTGATTGTGCTGAGGAGCTCTCAGACAGACGGACTAGTCACCGTGCTGACACATTCTGTCTTTTAATCACCTGGACTTGACCTCAGCAATAAACTGCACTCCAGTTTAGACCAGTCTGTCATAGTGGGAGAGACTGTGGGTGGGTTTTCTCCTCCTGAGGTAGTGAGGAAAGTGTGAGGATGAGGATTATGCTTCAGCTAAGTGAAAGATTAGGACGTTTACATCTCAGTATTTCCCCCAGAAGTACAAAAGGAGCGTTTCGTCAGATTTCATCAGTGCTGTGAAATGTTAAAGTTTTTCAAAGTAGCCTACATGATTAGAAATGGTCGGCTTATGAGAACATGGGCCCCTGAGGCTCAAAGCAGAACGAAGGAGAGCGAACATAGTTGCATTGTTTGTAGTCATTTTTATGTCTCTCCTCGAGGTTGTTTAAGGACCTCCTGTGGTCGCTTTGTGTCTCTTTGTGTTTGTTTGTGCCTGAGGTCGTTGATTTTCAACCTAGAATATTAACAGTCACTTCATATGGAGGATCTGGGGCAGGGGGTGTCCCTAACCTCTCAGGCTCCTGGGCCTGTGCCAAGGAGGCCTGCTTGGTGATCCATTCATGGATCAAAAGCTATGATGTCCACATGTCTTTCAGAAGCAAAACAGAGTCTTTGGATTCAGATTTTCAGATTCTAAATGTCTTCATAACACTGGTTAACATGGTAACACTTTGTGATTTAGATTGTTGGTTGGATTGAATGAGTGATGTGCTGACATCACATTAGCCATCAGGAAATGTATACAGACATCTTTCCCTAGTTTCTGACACTGTCTTACAAGCAAACAGAATCAAACTGAGAAGAATCAATGAGAAAATTATTAATCAATATTGAAAATAATAATTAGTTAAAGCTCAATCAAGATGTAGTATACTGTTAAAGGGACAACGAGGAATTTTGGAAAAGCGAAGCGTTTTCACACTACATTTACGAGCCTCCGCGCGCACCGTAAAATTCTTTGACCGGCGCAAGACAGACTCATGTTTTCATTCATCAAGAATTAAAGTCAGAGGTTCAAAGAGGTTCAATATATCGTCGTAGTTCTGACCATAAACGGCGATTTGGCTGCGTTATTCTCATGACTCGCCACGAAGGAAACGCTGGTCGGCTCGACCAGCATCTCCGCCACCACTAATAATAACAAAATAACGATAGAGACAGAACGATATATTTATCGAAAATGGGCCCATTAACAAGTGTGGGTAGCGGAGATTCATCCACATTAACATGAGACTTTTTTATAACCGAATAGAAACTCCTCGTTGTTCCTTTAAACGGAATCAGTAATGGCCCTTGATTAATTAATTTAGCTATACATACAAAATTGTAGATTATTACTTTAATTTTAATTGGTGTTGTAAAATATATATATAAAAATAATAATAATATCTAAATAAATGCACTAGAGGGAGAATTCCTCCAACAACTTCTGTAGGGAAATGATAAGGAGACAATGGGATGCTGTATTCTTAGCCTCCACTATATTAAGAGCTGCACTGGGAGCACTTGGGTGCTTGGCTATCTCTCTCCATCCCTCTCTCTCTTCAAGTCACCCCTCCTCTCTGTTCTCTCCTCTCCGTCCTCTGAAGCAGCCAAATGAACAGAGGCAACACATCCCAGGAGAGCAGAGAGGAATCCATCTCTGACAGGACTCACCTTCTGTTATCCTATAGTCCAGAGAGAGCAAGAGGAAGAGACACAGCAAGAGGCTGGAGGCAAATTAAAATCAATGTTGGACAAAACCATTTTAATGAAAGACACAGTAAGAGGGAAAACTTAAAGTCAATTAAGTCTTTTTTAATAAACATCTTGTTTTTGTTTTAAAAGGAATGTGATATTTTGAGCAATATGCTATTTGCTCTCTTGCAGAGAGTCAGATGAGAAGACCTCTCCCAAAACATCAGCTAGCTAGAGCTACAAGACGTGAATTTACACATTGGTTTAAACAAAGTGCCAGCTAGCCATTCCCTGTTTCCAGTGCTATGCTAAGCTAAGCTAAGCGAGCTGCCTCTCTTACTTTCACTATGCGAGTGTCGTATCAATTAAACTCTTTGGCTATGTTTCTTGTGTGCTAGCCTGTTTTTCTTTTCTAATTCTGGATTTTATTGTTTCTACAACCGAGACATTTTTTCAGACACAAGGAAATATCCCCAGAAATTCTCACCATAGAAAATAAAATCCAATTTTTTCTGAGTTAACCCCATCTTCGGCCTTTCAGCATCACTGTACCCCCACCCACACACAAACACACTCTGTGATGTTCTCTAGTATCAGGTTTTCTTATGAAACAGATACAGTGACTGACCTTTAAGCCAGGCCAGTGCAGCCAAATCAGCAGTCTCTCCCTCACTCTGTCACACACACACACACACAAATACACACCTGTGTCCACCTTGGGTCTTAACATGGAGGCGTTAGCTGGCTTGAAGGTAGTGTTACTTCCACTTTACAACCAAACACCATCAGTAAAGCAGTGCACAGATGAAAGAAACTTGAACAATGTGCCACAGTGACAGCGTGTCTAAACCAAGATGTATCCGTTTCATTACCTGCTGTCCTCTGAAACCCTGCCAGCCTCTCTACTGCCATTCAACACTGTGCTTATTCCAGCATCCAGCATGATATCAGACCGGTAACGACGCCACAGAGCCAGGGGATTATCATGCGATATTATCCCATTTGCTGTACGAAAGACATAATATGAGGAGGTGTCATGCTGCTGGGAATATCTACACTGAAATGCGGACTGCCGATTCCCCGCTGTTAAATTAAATTCAAGACAAAGAATGAAGTCTTTCATAACAGTAAAATAAAACAGGTTTCTGAACATCTAGAAATCACAGTAGAGTACTGCATCTTGTGATCTTGATTATTCATCCATTTGCATTAAACAAATCACTGCCTGGTATACAAAACCACACATCCATTTTTAGAGAAAGGCAAATGATGTTGTGGCCCAAATGTGGCAGTCTGAGATAAATGCAGGACAGGTGCATTCCAGCTCTCATCGAAACATCAAGTGGGCCGGTCAGTCCGTGTGTGGGGAAGACATCAATCATACGACTTGTAGATCAAGTGCACCTGCTGACAACTGGACTGACACGCAGCCAAGAGCTGGCTTTGAAATGTAAACCAGTTCACTCTCAGACAGGATATACTGCTCTAACCACAGCACAGCATAACTATAAAGAGGAAGAGGGGGGGGGGGGGGGCTCACAAACAAAACGAAAACCCATAAAAACAGCAGCTGATAGTTGGAGCGCTGCAAGAAGGACGGATGCAGTTTGGAGCGACTGGAGATCACAGTGGTTTTCATTAGAAAATCTGTTTGCTTTCAGTATATGGGCGAAAGATATTTGCATTTGCAACACTATGTCATGTTGACAGTCAGAGTGATGCTGTGATTTGAGCAGGTGTTTCCCCCATGCACATGCACACACATTGCAATCAATCTTTGTAATAGTCTGAAACACAGCATGTCACAGAAATGATTGCACTAATGTGTTGCACACACGCACAGACACACACACACACAAATACACGCCTTGTTTATATCTCAATAAAAAAGCATCCCCACAGACTGGTCTGGCAGGCTTATGTGAGCTTGCACGTGTGGATGCACGATCACAGCGCCTGTTTCATCCCTCATTGGCTGAGCCCCTTGGATGCAGACATACTGTAGCCATGCCTACAGTGTGCATGAGCGCATATGTCTGTGCAGACCCTCCGCTGTGAGGAAGGGGGTCAGAGCCAGAGGAGGTGATTGGCTGGTGAGGAGAGTCACAGCATCAGCACATCCTTAACCCACTGCCCTTCTTTCCTCTCCCCCAGTCCTCCACCCCCACCCCCACACCCCCCAACTTGGCTCTGGCAGCACACTGTGTGTGGCCACGCACGCACACACGCACATCACCTATAGAATCTCTCTCCCTTTCTCTCTTTCTCTCTGCGCCCCCCGTCCTCTCTTTCCTCTCTTTCCTCTCCCGGCGCACATAGCCACACAGACTGACACGCACTCAAACCCTCCTCCTCTTTAAATGTTAAAGAATGCGACTTGTGAACGTGAGAGCGCAGAATAATATGGCTGTCAATATCTCTATCAATATCGTCTGGTGTCAGATCACACCTGACGTCACCTCGAAAGGTGAAAATGGTTTCAAAGGTTAAAAAAAAAATCAATCAAACGACGTGGAAATCAGTTTCAACGTATGTAGACTATTCTCCCTCAACACACAGAGAAAACATGGATTTTGCACTCGAGAACAACCAGATATAGAGTTAAACACCACGACAGGGAATTAAATGATGACCCGTAGACAAATAAGCGTCTAATCAATTTCAGTGAATTCAATGGAACCGGTTAATTGGCACATTTCATTTAAAAGACCGAGGCGACTGGTGCGTAAAAGGCGCAACCGTGCGGTTTCTCTCGACCTCCTCGGTCCAGCCATCAATCTCTCTCCCAGCGTGTGACAGAGGAGGCAATAAATCGTCTTTGGAGGCAAGATCGTCCAGCGATGAGCTACACTATTAAACCAGACATGCTTTGTGTCGCTCAGACTCTTCATGCTATACTCCCCCCTCCTCCCAGACATAAGCCAGCAGGTTATCAGTGCTGCAGAGGACAAAGACGCACCGATACACCTAAAGGCACAGGCTATTAAGTGGAGGATGTTAGTCCACTGTGAACATAGGTGCATTTTGAGGTTTTATAGGAGAAGACAGAATCACAGGTGGGAGATGAGCTGCAGTTCCAGCTGATCAGCAAGTCAAACAGAGCAGAGGAGCAGGTTATATGTGAGTCACAAGGCCACAAAGCAGGTGACCAGGAGCAGTGTTTCCCTCTGTCTCCATCTGGTTTTCAATGTGTGTGTTTTTTGTGTGGTAGCTCTGGTTTGTGCTCCACTCACCTCGCAGTCATACAACTCGCTGAGCTGCTCAATGATCCACTCCTCCAGGACGAGTCTTTTCCGCAGCTCTTTCCTATCGTACTTGACCGTCACTTTGCCTTGTTTCTTCTGGACCGGGTCGTCCCCGCCGGTGATGGGGCCGGAGCCCACGCAGCCCACCCCGGGCGCAGACTGGAAGAAGACGCGGCCGCCGGGAGCGGTGGTCTCGGTGCTGGCGGCCGACATTGCGGGATGCGAAAAGGGGGGGACTGACTTGGTGTTAAAGAAACGTGTGAATGAGTGAGGAGTGCGTGCTGAGCGGCAGACAGGAGAATGGTGAGGAGCTTTTAAACAGCTGCTATTTAAAGCGCAGCGCCGGAGACAGCCGAGGAGGCGGAGCCAACACTGCAAGAAGAGCGCATCCCGCGATGCTCGTCTCCTGTTAAAATCACCAGGATTTCCCTTTTTCTGCAGAGTGGAATAAAATTACCAGTTTCCACCTCTGAGTTTCATAAGACAAATTCCAAGTCATAACTGTGAAACATGACAGAGAGTGACCTGCGTCGCCAAAATGGCAGCGAAATAAAGGAGTGTCTGCAATGATTTTTATAAGGACAGAATCTCAACATGGCACTGAAAGATCATTACCAGGCTATAAGAAATATAAAAGAGTCTTGACATGCATTAACAGGCTGTGCGATTCAAAAATATGTTTATTATTTGCGCTGTTTCAGCCAAATCCCTCAATGGTTCCACAAGCAGAACAAGCAGATGTTGGGAAATCTTTCCCAGCTCCAGCTCCTCTGCCATCTCGTGTTTTTGTTCACTTATTGAACAGTAGGCTAAAATGTCTGCTGAGTGTCCATGTTCCATACGTAATGTAGCCTACAGCTGACTGTGCAGAAAGAGACTGTGATTCTATGGCATATGCACACCTGAATTTGGATCATCAGTTTATGTTGATATGCTGAGTGTGTCTAGGTCTAACCCAATCACTCCAGCAGGCGTTTGGGAAAGTCAGCTGCGCCACCTGTTGTTGATATAGAAAAGTACAGCCCTATTGGCTATTGGCTTCAGTACATCGCCTATTATTTCACTGTATAAATTGCAAAACTTGATGTTGTACATTGAATAGCCTCATTAATTTTGGAGTTTAACACTATACACGTCCTCTGGGATTATGCAAAATAATGTGTAAATATTCAGCAGGTCCTATAGTCCACATAGTATGCTGAATAAGATCATTTCTAATTTTAAACTAAAACTTGTTCAACTAAAATAAACATTAATATAATACAGGCTAACAGATTTTGCAGAGGCTATCTATCCAACAGGGTATTTCTGCTACTTTATGATAAAATTGGGCAAGTTTGGAGCACCGTTTAGGAGAGGGGTCTTGTCTTTAGCTCACTGAGCAGGTGTCCCTTATACAGAGATATAGTCTTTGCAACAGTGTCCCTGGTAATTCCACCGATGGCCCTTGCATGCTGCATGTCATTCTCCCTCTCTGTCTCCCCATGTCCTGTCTCTCTACAGCTGTACAGCCCCAAAATATACAAAAATAAAAAAGCAAGTTAAATCCTGAGAAATAGGCTAAGAGGCTTCTGTCAGATTGTCAGAAAACGTTCAACAGGCCAAAAAAAGTCAATAGAGAAATTAAAAATTAATTAGAAAAACCCAACTCAATGTGAACCTTAGACTTACAGACTATAGAGCTCTCATTGCAAACACAGGCAAAAGTGGAATATTAACTCTAGGCAACAACAGGACTACATCAAAGGACTTTGTAACAGTGACATGATGTGGCTACAGTAGCTACCTACACGACCCAAACCAGCATCAGGACTATAGTGTGTGTGTGACTCCAACCTCCAACCCAACAATCAGACTATGTTCAGTTTGTAGAGGAGCAGCACCTATAGTCATAGTGGATCTGTACTGTTTTTCAGCAGAGCAGCAGCTGATGGGACGGTTCCCACAGACACAGCCCTGACTCAGCGTGTACGGACCCACCCCAGATAACACTGTAGTGTTTTATAACAGCGGCTCTTCTTCTGCAGCTCAGCCTCTCGGCGGATCAAGTGCCTCCAGTCAACGCTCCGTCAGTCATGGCTCTCCTCTCCGTCCTCACCCCTGTCCTGGCGGTGGTCCTGTGCCTGGTCGTGGGCTTCATGCTGCTGAAGCCACGGGACTCAGGGACCAGCTCGACCCCTCCGGAGAAAACTAAAACTAAAGCGGCGTCGAGACCGTGGGTGGACCAGGACCTGCAGGACGATACAGAAACCACAGCTGCAGAGGACGGTAGGAGCTGGAAACAAACTTTACTCATTGACCTATTGTTCCCATGGCGACGAGCAAGTGGACGTGACAATCACTCTAAGCGTCCATGCTCCACTAAAACCAATGGTTTCAAAGCCAGAAACAACAAGGACTTCATGTATTTGAGGGTCGGCCTTGTGGAGGTTGTGGGTATTTCTTGGGTATTGCGCGCCACGGTGGGGCACGCGCAATATGGGAGCGCGCACAGAAAACTTTACAGCTCTCAAGGAATTACTTTTGGACGCTTGAACTTGGCCTTATCACATTAGCATTGACAGAATCACAGCTATAGCCTAGTTAATCAATGATTTCAAATGGGCTGTAACTGAAGTGGTATTATGATTTTTCTATTCTGCCTCTTTTTAAAATTGACATTATAATGACAAAAATTAAAGCAGAAGTAAGCGATATTTTTGTGTTAATATAAGTCTTAAATAGTTATATCTTCCGACAGCAATCACTTACATAGAGAGTTTGGACCGAAACACGGGTCTGTCAGTCACTCTGCTCTGAGCCGAGGAGAAAACTTTTCTCGTATCCTACAAGTTTTATCCAATGAGGAGAGAGAACGGCATGAAGGGCTGTGTGTGCAGCCAAGGGATGCGCGTGGCGTGAATGTGGTGACGTAGGGACGAGGACTGTTATGGTGCGTTCAAGGCAACCCGTAACTCGTGTTTTTCCGACCTGTGAAGTCGTACCAGTTCGATCTGGTACGAGTTCATGGGTCGGAAGTTACGAGTGGCCGTTATAGTGACTTTCACAGGTAAAACAGGTCGGAAAAACACGAGTGGGTTGCCTGGAACGCTACAAAGTCGTAAGTTGTGACTTGAAGCTGTAACTTACGGTTTCAAAAGCCTGCCTGGAACGCAGCATTACCCAAAACGACTGGATCGCTTACTTCTGCTTTAATACAGTTAAGGGATATTTTAAGTGTTTTCAAAAATGTTATGGTCTATATTCTTGTAGCCTATGAGACGTTTTCCTTTTATGAGTCGAATTTATTATCTAAGTTAATATCAATCTTTTGTGATGCATATTTCCAAATTTGTTTGTGTCTAATGAGTTTAATTAAAATGGCTTCTGGTGCTGTGGACAAATGAATGATTGTAATTCTTCAGCTGTTTAGACAGAAAATGAATTGGCAACTCCAGTGAGAGTTATTTCACTGGTTGTCAAGCAAAGATGACAAAAATGATGGTTACAGCTTCTAAATGTGACAGTTGCTGTTGTTTTTCTTTATCATATAATTTAAATATCATGAGTGTTTAGTGTTAAGAGGTAAACTGATGATGTTATCATAACCTGAAGGCACAGAAATGATCAAAGCATTTTTTTTCAGTGTTTCATGGATGAAATCATTTGAATAGAATATTGTACACATTAATCAATAATGAAAATAACTCTTGGAGCTAACACTGAAGGTAATCAGTACACAAACACATCAACGCGTCACACAACAGCTCTCAGAAACATGTATTTGATCCTTGACTCTTATCTTCTTTTCAGATGCCTTTATCAACACTTTAAAAGTTTTGAATGTTCTTTTTCTTTTCTTTTCTCGTCCATCATCATTTTAGGGGATGGTGACTGGGTGGACAGCAATGAGGAGGAGGAGGACCTTCTCCATGTGCCCTACTCCCCGAAACGTTACACCGAGGAGACAATGCTGGAGAGATCCAAGGATTTCTACACTGTGATGAACCAGAGGAGGTCTGTCCGATTCATCAGCCCAGAGCCGGTCCCACGAGAAGTCATAGACAATATCATCCGCACCGCAGGCAAGTACCAGTGGACCAAGGACCACTATATATCCGCTGTGAATTAAATTAGATGCTGCTGTGTAATGATTTTATCTCTAATTCCTGTGTGTATACTGTATACCCCCTCTCCTCTGGGCAGGTACGGCCCCCAGTGGAGCACACACAGAGCCCTGGACGTTCATTGTGGTGTCAGATGCAGAGACAAAGCACCAGATCAGACTGATTGTGGAGGAGGAGGAGGAGATGAATTACCGTCAGAGGATGGGGGACAAGTGGGTCAATGATTTGGCCAAACTAAGGTGAGCACCAGTACCCCAAACCAGTAGCCTACCCTTCATTTAGATCAGTCACTCCAGGACCAAGAAGAAAGTTTACCCACACACACATCTCTCCTCTCTCACAACATCTTTCCTCCTGCAGGACAAACTGGATTAAGGAGTACTTGGATGTCGCGCCATACCTGGTTCTCATCTTCAAACAGACCTATGGGATTCTACCAAACGGCAAGAAAAAGACGCACTACTACAATGAAATCAGTGTCTCCATATCGTGTGGAATCCTGTTGGCCGCATTACAGGTAAAGGACTAAATCACGCATAGAAATACAGACCAACCCAACCCTGTTGTCCTGGTTATAAATGCAGTTATAAACCAGACCGTACAATAAGGCATCTGGTCAAGCAACTGATTGTGTTTCGTTTCTGTCCATTTGCTTATCAGAATGCAGGTCTTGTTACAGTCACATCGACTCCCCTCAACTGTGGCCCTCAGCTCAGGCTGCTCCTCAAGCGGCCGGCCAATGAGAAGCTGCTGATGCTTCTTCCTGTAGGTTACCCTGCTGCAGACGCCACTGTGCCCGATTTGAAACGCAAGCCTCTGGATGAAATCGTTGTGCACATCTGATGGAATCAATCCACAGAGAGAATAAAATGCAAAAAGCAAAGTATTTTTCCTTCATTGTCTTCTTTGACAAACACATTAGCCTATTAATATGACTTCAAAAGTTTTTATTTGCTTTTAGTCTTGCAGACAAGTTATAGCTATTGTTTAACGGCCTGCACCTTAAATAAACAATAAGGAAGGGGAAATCAGACAAGTTTGACCTGAATCAATGCAAACACTAAACATTTAACAAAGTTTATTAGTTTTTGTTTAGATTCATCATATAAACCGGTATAGTTTACCAACCATATCAATACTGGGGGATTTAAACTCAGTGTCGGCGCTGGATAAAGCCCATGGGTACAAATGTACAGACATTTGAAGGTCAATCACAGTGAAAAACAAACTGAAATCCTGATGGTTTCCAGAAATGCTGCCAAGAATGAAATAGCCTACAGTCTGTGTTCAGGTGTTTGCACTGGCACTGCTTGTGTAATTTATTATTGTAAAAACACAATGTAATGCCCCTGGATATTAAATAAAGACTTTGACTTTGTAGTAGGACATTTGTTTAAACTGTAATTAACAAAAAGAATATATAAATAGTCCTACAGCAATTTAATGATTTTTTGGAAGCCATTTAATTTGTTATGATAATGGATCAAACAAGAGCTGCACAAAGTTATGGCGGCTGTGTGCCACTTCTGTTTTCATGGGAGTATAACACTTCACCACATCTGAAGAGGGTTTGTCACTGTCAGGGCCGTTGTATAGGGGAGAAAGGTGATGATAATTCGAGGGGCCCAGCGCCCAGTAGGGCCCACAAAAAACTCCAGTAGTCTAATCTTTGTATGACTGAATTATTCTGCATAAGACCCTGACTAATACTTGAACAAGGCTAAATAAAAAATGATAATACATACGCACTTAGTCTAAGAAAAAAAGTGGAAAAGTCAGGGGCCCACTTTAGTATTCTTTCAGGGGGGCCCAGAATTCCTAGCAATGGCCCTGGTCATTGGTTTAACTTTTAACATTTCTATCAGAAACAAAAGAGGGAAAATTAAAGAAACAACAAATATTTCAACAAAATGATGACCTTCTGTAACTCTGAAATAAACATTGCTTCTCCTACTTTTTTGAATGTCATTTATTATTGATTTTATTGATTGTTCCCATTTACTATGATTTTTTAAGGAATTAGGAATTTATTTATTTAAAACAGGGACAATGCACAAAAACATTAATGTTGTAAAACAACAGAAGATACCTTGAGCCAGGTTGTAACAACATTTGCTAATTTCCACCTGTAGTCCCTGGGCAGGTAAGAAACAGACAGATAACAATATATTAAGAATGTTGAATAAAAGTGATATGATCTTAAATATTTTTTAAAAAAATAGACAGAATAAACTAGCAAAGGCAGGGAACAAGAGTGCCAAATCATGAAATGCACAATAGACTTAAATGAACAGCATATACTCTCTCTTATTCTCATCACACATTCAAACACAAGCACACACGACAACAGTCCAACTACTATCTCCTTCCCCATCCTCACCCTCATCTAATAACCACACTCATGCACATATTAATAACCAGACACATTTACATTGGATATCGATATTATTGGAATTATTGATTCTTTTTTTTCTTTCACATTTTATTGGCATGTAATTAATACGTCTGATTGTTGCAAACTGCCATCATCTCCTCCTTATTGCTCAAAATGTAATTGCGTGTCTGCACCACCTCCTCCGCCGCTGGGTGTCGCTGTCGCTCGGGGGAGAAGCGCTGAATCACCCGTCGAAGAAGCCGAGGGGCCCACATTGCGCAGGCGTACACCACGTACACCGATGATCACCAGAGCTCTGCTGCTACTGCTGCTGCTGGCTGGATGCTAGCTGGATGCTAGCTGGATGCTAGCTCAAACGGGTCTGTCAAGTAGTCCAAGTCGCACACATTTGCCTGGGCTTAGATAGAAGAAGGAGGGGAAGCTCAGCCGGCGGAGAAGAGAAGCAGGGCGACCCAAGCGCCGCTACGAAATGGCCGGGCAACAGTTCCAGTACGATGACAGCGGCAACACGTTTTTCTACTTCCTAACGTCCTTCGTCGGGCTCATTGTGATCCCAGCCACATATTACCTCTGGCCCCGGGATCAGAATGCTGGTAAGGCCCGATGTCTGTGTCTCTGAGCTAACTTAACTGAGCTAAATAATAACCGGACCACGGACAGCCACGGAGCAGCGTGAAGGGTCCACGGCGGCGTCTCGGGGCTGTTTAATCTGTCCGGTTATTTCTGCTGAAGGCTGAGGCGGTGCAGCCTGAGCAAACGGCTGGTGTGGTGACTCAATGTTAGCTAGTCCACGTCTCTCTCTTTCTGTGTGTGTGTTCAGAGCTTTAGTACAAGCCAGTCACTGTTAACACAATCTACCCAAACCTGCTTCACTCATTACCAGCCCCATTTGGCTACATAACCGCCTTAACTCCACTTATCTGGCTTGATTTTTGCCCGCTTCTTGTGGGTTAGCTTCACTAAGCTAAGTGCAGGCTAGTGCAGCTCAAAGCCTTGGTAGCTTAAAAAAAAAGAAAAAAAAAGCCAGCTTTGTCTGTGTGCTTTTTTTTTTATTGACCTGCAATATCCCTTATCTCTCAACAGTTTGTCAACAAAGCAGCATATCTAACATGGGTTATGTAAGAGGTGCTAACACACTTTATACAGCTGGTCCACTGGGAGTTGATAAATGACAGGTCACCATAGAGCTGAGCATGTTGCTAACAGCCCCAGATACTGATATCGTGATATAAGACCAAATACTGAATGGAAATGAGGTTAACCAAGCTATATTTATGACATTTATCAAATATTATTCACTTAAATATAAATATCTGAACCTATTTACTGTTTGAGGTGAACATACACTATGTCTCTCTGCTTAGCTAACGTGACCACAGTAATGATATTTCCTCTGTCTACCACTCCCCCCCCCCCCCCACGGATGTAAACCTAACTTCATGTACCACCACATCCTCAGTATTATTGATTGTGACTGGTTTTTGGCAGCGCTAATGTGTCGTTTATCTCTTTCTGTCCATCCTGCCTCCAGAACAACTGCGTCTGAAGAGCCTGAGGAGGGTCCATGGCAGGTGTCTGTGGTACCGGCTCAGGCTGATGAAGTCACAGCAGAGCATCGTCCCTACACTAAAGTGAGTATGATCAGTGGAGATTTTGTGTTTGTTTGTTTGTTAGTCTTAAAAAGATGCACACCAGTTGTTGAAGAGCTGACTTACCAGGACTTCCCCTTTTACAGAAGCTGACCACGTTCTTCTTGCTTAAAGTTGGACTGAGATGCATTGAGATGACGAGGCTCCTGTAAAAGTTTACTGTTATTTATAGATATCTGCGGTGCCCAAGCGCAGCCTATGATGGATTACTTTTCATGCAAATGTCTTGACACGTGACTGATCTTGTCTGTCAGCATAGTGGCAGGTTTCCTCTGGGTCTCCTTTGTTGCCTGGTGTGACATTGCTTTTATTGCTTCGGTGTGTGTGGCCTGCCTGAGCTGTTTGCATTGTGAAAGCTCAAGTCATCATCATCATCATCCACCATTGGCTGCTGGAGCTGCTCTCGATTGCTCACTCAGGTTCCAGCTGGACAGAGTTTGTGTCTGTGGTGTGAAGATGAGACATGGGGGCCGTGCTGCTGCTGCTGCTGCTGTTGCTGTTGTTGTCCGTAGCGTGGACAGATTCGCATGTGCGTGTGAGGAAGTGCTTGTTTTGATTAATTCAGGGCGCAGGCAGGTTCAGCTTGTGATGTTTTCGTGTGTAAACCTCTCAGTGACGTGTGCGGTGGTGGTTGGCGTAAACACTGCGTCGCACTGTTTACGTTTCTCTTAGCATGATGACCCTGTTTTCAAAGTGTTGTTTGTTCATGCTGTGTGTGTCTGTTGGTTAATGGTAGACCCGCACGATATGAGCAAAATGTCAAAATGTGTGATGACACTGTTCAATATTGACGATATGACTTGCAATGAATAAGCAAATGGTTAATTGTGCATATTTATCCATACAGTTCCCTTAGTCTTTCTGCTTTAATAGGGTCCCTAAACCACTGAATAGAATAATATATACGAGCATATCTTTACTGAACAAATTGCACATGAGTAATCAATCAATTAAACAAAACATTAATTTACCCCCTCAGGCCTCCTCTCCGTACTCATCGTGTGTTTATTGCGCATGTTCCTCTCGCGATGGCAATGAAAATGCGATTAATCCCTCGTTAATGGAAACATGGGTGTTGGAGAGCTCTTGGCCGCCTCACTCTCCCCATCTTCTCACACTCATTTGCCTCCTCGTCTCAGTGTGTCTGTCTGAGTATCTCGTCTTTGTTCTGTCTCTGCCTTTTCATCTGTTAAGCTTCGTACTTCCACGTTCCACTCCTGCTCTGTCACTAGAGCCACATCCTGTTTTTTTTATCGCAACATTAATCATTTCTTGATTTGCATCACCTGATTATTTGTGACAGAGGCTGTTAAGACGTGTTACACAGTCACTTCAATCAAATAGATTTTCTTTTAACTTTCTTTCAAAAAAAAATCTTCATGTTTCCTCTCGGCTATGGTATCATAATGATGAGTGTTTATTATGGGGATCCATCATGTATTTTTCTGGTTGAGCTACTCAGACAACTCTGAGGCGAGTGAGTGGTTGTCATGGCAACACATGCTGCAGAGCGGCCCATAGGGGTTTGCCATTGTCATGGAAACAAGTTCAACTTCCATGTGTAAATACTAAACAACAATAATGTCAGAGTTTCTAGGCAGTAGGTTAAGATGATTTAGGGTTTAGTGTTTTAATTACAACTTCATGTTTGTGGCTTCAATGCTCAAAGCTGGTTGAAGGATTGGATCAACACATAGTCGTGATAATTGTACGCCATAGTGATAAGGGGTTGTTGTCTTTGGATCATTCAGATCTTTGTGTCTTAACATTTTTTTCTTCCTGTTTGTCTGTTGATGTTTTCAGGAAAGCAGCCTTGCTGTTTGGATGGGCTGTGTTCCTGCTGCTAGCCTACAAGGTGTCCAAGCTGGACAGAGAGTACCAAGAGTACAATCCATATGAAGTCCTCAACTTGGACCCGGTAAACACACACAAAATGTGAACAAATGATGTCCTTAAGGTTTCTGTATTTGAATCTGTCTGCTCAAGATATGAAATCATTTCTTGAACAGGATAAAACATTTTATCCCTCTGGACTTTGATGACTACAGAAGAGTTGCATTTGACAGTATTTGTTATGTATGGCTGGGTTTTGGAGCTGCTATAATTATATTTCTGTCTCCAGGGTGCATCTCTGTCAGAAATCAAGAAGCAATACCGTGTGCTCTCACTCAAGTTCCATCCTGACAAAGGTGGTGATGAGGCCACATTTATGAGAATTGCCAAAGCCTACGCTGCGTAAGTGTCAGTCATGTCTCGATTTCACAACCCAGACCACAAAACTGCATCTGCCATCAGTGATGAAAGCAGTCGTCTCCTGCAGCCCAGCGTTTGCCATCGATCGATCCATTTACCTGTGTCTACTTGTTTTTCTTTTTCCACACAGTCTGACCAATGAACAGTCCCGACAGAACTGGGAAATGTACGGCAACCCAGACGGCCCAGGAGGTAAGAGACGATTCCCTCAATCCCACAGCAGGCTTTCGGGTTTTTATGTGTTGACACACCTTCTGTGCTTGAAGCTGGTGAGTCAGCCTCTTATAGCAGTGAACGTGTTTAACAGTGGAAGATGGATGGAAACAACACGGCCCATTCATTCCGGTGCGAGCTGACACCCAGACGCCCGTGATGAGTGGCTCGCACTTTAGCACACGCATTCACCGATCCAAAAATAACATTTTCTACAGATTTTGGGACTTCTCTGTGGTTCAGATTCTGTGTATTATAGCCATGATTGTTGAACATCATAAATAATTCATCATAGTTTTGAAGATGTTACTTGTTAATGAATGTAAATGTTTTTGTTTCTACGGTCGCCACTAACATGCAGATGGAGATTAACCATGAAGCTGAAATTTTCAAGCAGCCCAGTGCTGTTGCTGGGGGGGGGTAGATACTGCAATATGTAACCAGTGTGTTTTGTGTCTGCCTTTATAGCTACCAGCTTTGGTATTGCCCTGCCTGCCTGGATTGTTGACCAGAAGAACTCAATGCTGGTACATAACATCTATTTATGTATATGAATAAGTAAATAAGTTTAGTTTTAACAGATAAATTTGGTTTTTGTATTTAACTGGCAGTTAATCAATAGACTATAATTTTATCCAGGACTAAACATGTCTGGTCTGATAGTTTTTCTTTTCCTTTGCAGGTGCTGTTGGTGTACGGCCTCGCCTTCATGGTCATCCTTCCTGTCGTTGTGGTAAGAGAACGTGTCCTATCGTTTGCTTTTCTTCCTTTTATCCCATTGGTATTTCAGTTAATTTATTCTCTCCTGCATATTTTTTTTTCCTTCTTCATCTTAGGGCACATGGTGGTACCGCTCCATCCGCTACAGTGGAGACCAGATCCTCATAAACACTACCCAGCTCTTTATGCATTTCATGTACAAGACGCCAAATATGAACATGAAAAGTGAGTATCCTCTTCGATTGATGGTTCGGGAGACATTTATGATGAGCAGTGCATTGATTATATTTCTGAACCTTTAGATTCTGGTCATCCATACTGATCTGTACTTATGTTATGTCTGAATCTGACCTGCAGGGCTGGCCATGGTGTTGACTGCAGCGTTCGAGTTCGACCCTCGCAGCAATAAAGAAGCCACCATAAGACCAACAGACAATATTGAAGTGCCACAGGTAATAACACGTACCGGAGTTTAATAAGAAATGGAGGTGCAGTGTGTGTGTGTGTGTGTGTGTGTGTGTGTGTCTGCTAAACGACCCATCCCGTCTCTGTTGCAGCTGATCCGTGAATTAGGAAATATCAACGTGAAGAAGAAGGAGCCTCCATTCTGTTATCCTTACAGCTTAAAGGCCAGGGTGTTGGTGCTTTCTCACCTGGCACGCATGGATGTATCGGAAGAGTTAGAGGAAGGTAAGAGACAGAAAAATGAAATATGTGACATTTTTACTCATGTAGTAGGTTATAAGTATCTAATTATTCTTTAGATTTCTAAAAATGGAAAATAAAACATGGTCTAATGATGGAAAAAAATGTATAATTTATATCTGTATTGGGGGACTGCCCTCAAATTTTATACCTAAAAAGTCCAAGCTTTTATTTGAATGTATAATGATAAAAGAGATTTCCATTTTCATAATAATCAAGTAATATCTCATATGTAATATAATCAGGTACATGTGATTTAGAACATGGTGTGTTTCTGTTCCCAGATCAGAGGTTTGTGACGAGGAAGAGTCCAGCTCTCCTGCAGGAGATGATCAACGTGGGCTGTCAGCTGACCATGATGGCCAACAGCAGAGGAGGTACATGCATTTTACTATGCTGTATATATTGTGTACTGTATATATCCACCACCACTGCTGAAAAAACAGCACACGTTGTGGTTAAAGAAGTAGTTCGGTGTACTGACACTGTATTTTTATGCTGTGTTGGGTTTTTATGGCATGTGCCTAGAATTTTTTCAATAAGTTTTACTGGTGCTAAATCAATATTATCTATATTTGAATATATGAAAACAGAAGGGAACTGTGTATCTATTAAACTACACTAAACAGTGTTTGTTGCATCTGTTTATAGGCAGCATGATGCCTTGATTAAGTTTGTGAATTAGTGCTGATACCCTGCCTCTGTCCAGGTTTCCATGCTCCTCGTCTGGTAACCATAGAGAATTGTATGAAACTGACCCAGATGATAGTGCAGGGTCTGCAAGAGTCAAAGTCACCACTTCTGCAACTGCCCCACTTTGAGGAGGAGCACCTCCGCTACTGCATCTCCAAGAAGGTACCTGCCGCATCTCTCCAGAAGTGCGCACACACACACGCTTTGTAGATTTTTAAAGTAAATATATAATTTAATTTGTCCTCTCCTCTTTAGTATAAAGTGCGGACCCTTCAGGACCTGGTGAGTCTCAAGGACTCTGACAGGCGCAGCATGTTGCGCTTCCTGGGGGAGGAGAAGTATGATGAAGTCATGGCGGTGCTGGGCAGCTTCCCTCACATCACCATGGATACCAAACTGCAGGGTCAGTCCTAAAATACACAAACACACACTTTGTTTAGCTCCCTTTGGCTTTTAACACTAATTTCAAATCAGTATATCTGTCACTATAGAGACTCCACTGAAGCACAGCCTTTGTTATTCCAAGCTGCTGTTACTGATAACCATGTAGTATAGTGACCATAGCCTGACATAGTATGTAGTATTGGTTTGTAAACTATATTTCAGTGTGTTTTTCAAGCAACCTGATCAATAACTAGTGAAACTGGTATGTTTAACTGCAAATCTTTGTATATATATTTAGAGGTTTCAAGTTCTTTTTCCTCTCTCTCTGCAGTCCTCGATGATGAAGACAGCAATAACATCACAGCAGGCTCTATTGTCACAGTAACTGTCACCTTAACCAGAAAACGGATGGCGGTAAGCGAGGATTACATTGGGTTAAACAAGGACATCATTTCATAGAGCATACATCAGTGAATCTAAGTGATTTATGATGTTGCTGCTGTGTGCACGCATTACCTTGGATGACCACTAGAGTGAGCTGCTGACTTTATGGCTGAAAAGCATAAATTCACTATACCTGTGTTTGTGTGTGTGTGTAGGACATGTTTGAAAAAGAGCAGGAGTCAACGCCTTGTCCAGGAGAGGAGGCTGCCACCACAGAGGAAGCAGTAAGAATAACAAAAAAAATACACTCAGACAGTCCCATTGAGCCATAATTAAATGTTTATTTATTCAGGAAATCTTGGCATCTTTACCTAATCCTAATCCTAATGTGACTGTTTGTGTTTTTAAAGCCAGGAGACTCAAGTAAAGCCAAAACCAAAGTATGGCAGAACAAGAGTAAAGGGGCTAAGAAGACAGCCAAGTCCAAGAAGAAAAAATTAACCAAGAAGAAGGCAGCTCCGGTACCTGCCAAAACCAAGCAGGCCAACGGCAACGTGGCAGGAAATGTGCGTATGCGGGAACAGCCGACTTGTATTGTCACATATTTACCAAAGCTAAGCTTCTTCAGTCTTTAATTCTTCTTATGGATGTTGCAGGAAGTCGTCGCTGCGACATCAGCGGCAGCGGCAAAGGAGGAGGAGGACGACGCCTCAGATAAGGGCAGCGAGTCGGACGAGGGCGAAGCCAACAAGGACTCTCCCAGCGAGAGAGACGACGACAGCGACAAGCAGAGCGACACAGAGGTGGACGAGATGGCTGGAGACGACGAGGAGGTCAGGAAACTTGTTGGTGATGGGATGTGATGTAACAGAGTCGGCGGCACAGTTGTCACTCCTTCCTGTTGCATCGTTACTCACAGACACCATTTGTATATTTTAAGTGGAATAAATGTTAGAAAAGCACCAGCTCCAACCTCTCGTTGTTCACATCTGACCGTCAGGAGTGGGAGGCGTTGCAGCAGAGCATCCAGCGGCGGGAGCGAGCCCTGCTGGAGACCAAGTCGAAGGTGACGCACCCCGTCTACAGCCTCTACTTCCCCGAGGAGAAGCAGGAGTGGTGGTGGCTCTACATCGCCGACCGCCGGGATCAGACCCTCGTCTCCATGCCCTACCACGTCTGCACACTAAAAGACACAGAAGAGGTGAGCTTGTGTGTGTTATTATTTGTCAGTGGATATAAAAAAAACCAGTGGCACAGCCTGTTTGGATTAATCTGTTTATAAAATCGCATAAAACTCAGACCTGTGACATCCTCAGATCACTTATGTTGTCCAACTAAAATTAATCAAATTTCATAATGATTTAAGAAAAAGTCACATATCACATATTCCATAATAATTCCCTTAATTACTGTAGTGTCATTCACTATGTTTTAGCACTGGTTAGAATATGTCACACTAAAATGCATAGTATACTATGACTTATACTATAATCCTATATACTATAGTATATATAGTATAGTCTTAATAAGTTACAGTGTGTTTACGTTTCTTGTTTCCTGTGCTCCGTAGCCACACATCCTGTTGCCAGGCAACCTTTTGCACTTTGTCGTTAGTTCCTCGGAGCAGCCTGTGTGTGTGTGTGCGTGCGAACGCATACAGTACGTGTGCTTATTTTTGCACCATTTGCACCTCTGATCCCACCGTTCCCCGGCGGCAACGAGGACTGACGGCGAGGTAAAAGCTTAACGAGGCCTGCGTGACCAGCTGTACGCGGCTGTGAAGGCAGCAGGTGACCCCAGCCGGGCGTTTAAACGGCTCACTGTCTGGCAATCAGCTATTCTGTCGATTCAACAATTCCTTCTGTTGTTTGTGTTGTGAGATTGCTCGTACGCTGCGTGTTTGACAGTCGCGCTTTCTGGGGGGGAGGAGGGAGGGAGGTAGTGCACCGAGGCCGCTTCCATCAACAAGGCAGGGCAGCGAACTGCCGCTGTGTTCGCAGCTCGTCCTCCACTCACGCGCCGAATAATAATTAGCCTCATTGTGCTGATAATTAGATGTTTGCCATATGTAATTGTGCGGCATTGTAATCACAGCTTGAGGTAATGCTGCTCTAATATTTACAGTTGGATCCCGTCATCATCATCATGTAGTGGGTCATTTGTGATTACCTACCTACCGCACAGCCAACTAGATGATCAGGCGTCACCATCAACATTCAGCAGCAGCATTTTTTGACTTTTTTTGCTTTAGCTTCATGCATGGAGCGACACTAATTCTTAGATGTAATACATTTGTTTGTGTGTGTTTGTTCCTTCCCAGGTGGAGCTCAAGTTTCCAGCTCCCTCCAAAACAGGCAACTACCAATATTCTGTCATCCTCCGCTCTGATTCCTACCTGGGACTGGACCAGATCAAACCACTCAAGGTGACAAAAAAAAAGCTGTGTGTGTATGTGATTTCATGTAGAATCAATGTACTGTAGACTAGACTGCTGAGCCATTTCCATTTCCAAAGCCAAATCAGTGTAAATTGTCCTGGATATAAAGGGTTCTTTTCCTGCCAAGGCGGCTGGGACAATAGGCCCACCACCCACAGAAGCTCACTGAACAATTGTGTTAATTGCTGCCAAGGTGTTGGGAAGAAGGGGATCCGTTAGAAGCCAAACCAGAGAGAGAACTGTTTGTTTTTGTTTGTTTGTGTTTGCGTGTTCGCACCACCTGTTAGACATGTAGCCAGAGTGCACTTCAGGTGTGAGCAGCTAATCGGCAAATACTGTGAAACAGTGATCTTAAATTCTGTTTTCTTCAACACATCTAAGCTTTGAATAAAGACCATGACATTTTTTTAAAGATTTTGAACATTTTCCGGCACGATTTTTAAAAACCACCTCACGCAGTTCTGAAAATAGACTTCTTTCCCACCAGCAGCAGGTTTCTATTTCAGTTGAGAATTTAATCAGTTACAGTTAATTTAGACGAGCCCGCTCCAGCACACGGTCTCTGTTATGCTTTCATTTCACAGATGGGAATTCAACGTATTCAGTGTGATTTACAGTTAAAAGAGAAGCGTTGCAGCCTCTTTTGTAAAACAGTTCAACACGTTCATTTCCACTGGCAGTGAAACAGTACAGCACATCTTTTTTATAGCAGAAACATATTGTTGTACTGACCCTAAATGTTTAAGGGCTAGTGTACAAATTATCACACAAAACACCAGTTTCATGCAGGACTGTGATCTGCTCAGTTACTTTTGTAAATTTCAGATGTGAGCTGGTGGCAATGACATGATTTGTGCCTCAGTCGACATTTTTGAAAAGAAAAACCCAATCAAATCCACTTTATTTATATAGCACATCTTTTTTTCTGTTTTGAAAAAACATAAAAGTTTACCAAAGTGCTGCACAATGACTAACATACAGGAAATAGACAACAAAATGGTTAAATAAACATGTAATAAGAATTAAATAAATAAATAAGAGCCATTAAAGGACTAACTGATTAAAAATACAATAAAATGAAAATAAAAAGACAAAACAAGAACAGAGGTCACACAACTCTCGTGCTGAGTTAAAAGCCAAAGAATACACAACGCGATCTAAAAGTAGGTTGGGTGGGGGATATTTTTATTTCTAGAGGTAGTTCATTCCACAATTTAGGAGCCACCACAGAAAACGCTCATCACCTCAGGTTTTTAATCTACGACGAGGAAGAGCTGATCAGCCAACCTCAGGGATCGTGAGGGAGTGTAGACATTCAAAGTTTTTGGAAATGTATAATGTTAAAAAATAACGGTCTGTCTCGTGCAACTTTTCATTTTTATGCTGAAGTGAAAGTCGATCACAGCCAGTTGTAGGACAGTTGGGCTGAAGGTTCAGCCATGAGGGGTCGACTGTGTCTTGATACATCCTTGATATTATCACAAGTTGTGGGTCAGATTCTCTATAGGTTGTATTCATAACCGCTCCATATACCCGTCTTCTCATTTGAAATTTAAAGGGATAGTTCAACATTTTAGTAAATTGGCCCATTGCCATAATCCCTATAGTCATAGCAGTAGGTTCATTACCTTTATTTATCGGTGCGAGCCATTTTTAGAATGGTGGAGCAGGGCCGCGAGAAATCCCATGAGCCTCCGTAGCATAGCTCTGAGCAGCTCGCGGCTCTGCTCCGCCGTTCTAAAAACAGCTCACACCGATAAATAAAGGTAACGAACCTACTGCTATGACTATAGGGATTATGGCAATGGGCCAATTTACTAAAATGTTGAACTATCCCTTTAAGGCTGTTCCATTGGGCTGAATACAATATTCACCAGCAGAAGTCTGTGAACTACACTAGTTCCACATCTCAAACTGTGTGCGTGTCCTTTGTGTCTCCCCAGCTGGAGGTCCACGAGGCCAAGGCCATGCTGGACAACCACCCGCAGTGGGACATCCCGGACACGGAGGAGGAGGACGAGGAGCAGGAGGACAGCGACGGCATCGAGGAGAGCGAAGACGACGACGAGGACAACGACTGAAAACGCGGACACACATAACGCGCACGTGCATACACACACGCTCAGCCTTCTCCCATGGACTGGCCACCCACGCACTCCTGACCCCACAACAGCACTCAAGAGCAGTGAACGAGGAGCAGCAACGCCCCCCGCCCGCCACACACACACAAACACACACTCAAACACACACACTCTGGATCATTGGGGACAATTTATACACTCAGAGCCCTCCTCCTCCCCCTCCTCCTCCTCCTCTTCTTCCTCCTTGTCCATTTAACCCTTACAATGACATGGACTGTGACCCCGCCCCCTCCCCCTTCATCTCCCCTTTTCTACAGAGACTTGTTCCTTCACTTTCCGTTGCTGGCGGAAGAAAATTCTGTGAATACTTAACCAGGCCCGTGTGTGCAAGTGTGCGTGCATGTGAGTGTGTGTGTGTGTGTGTGTGTGTGTGTGGGTAAGAGGGTGTGTGTATGTGTGTGTGTGTTTGTAACCTTGTATGTGTTTGTACAGGTATGAAAGGTTGACACACTGTGGACTGGAGGACCTATTATCTGGGCTCTTTTCTCGAGGGGGAGAGGGGGATGTATAACAGCTAATTCTGTTTGCAACATTAACAAAAAAACAACAACCACACATGACTTCCGTACGGAAATCGTGACTTTGCTCTCGCTCCTAATTTTTAAAAATCACTTGGCACCAATGTTTTCCACACCAATGATACTTTCTATTGTACACTTAAACTGCAGAAGTGTGAGCTTTATCCCTGCTCGTCCGGGATCACATCCGAGTCAACCGTTGGGACGTTCGCTCCGCTCAGTGCACAGGAGCACGGTTCAGTCTCATCAGTTTTCATGTTTTGTTTTTTCTCGTTTTATAATTTCTCTGCTGTTACACCAGCCAGTCACTTGTATGTACTTAATGTATGTCGAGGAGGACGACTACAGACAGATGCTGACGTCCAGTCGGTTCCGTCGGCGATGCCTGTTCTGCCCCTCTCATCCACATCAAACTGTATTTTTCTGGAAGAGACGACTGTTGGTTGAAAGCAGGTGGCTCTGGAAATGAATTGCAACCTCAAGTGTAGTGAGGGAACAAGACAAAACGGTGTTGCAGTGTTAAAACTTCTTTCTTCTTCATATACTACACAAAAGTTGTGAGTTTTCAGTCAGTTCTAAGGGGCTCAGATACTGGTATATAGTATATATAGATATATACATAATCAAGGCTTTTCAGAGAAGTGACTTCCTTACTCTTTCTCTCTTTTTTTTTTTTTTTAATTTACAATTGTAGCACATTCCAGTGTATACTCATTGTCCAGAAAGGCCTTACGAATACAACTGAAATACTACAACATACACGTCTTTGGGTGCTATGCACCAGTGGTTCTTGGGAGAGCAGATAAAAGTACATCTAGTTTTTTGTGTTTGTAAAAATCAACAGTATTTTTCCTTTGTTTCAGTTTAGAATTAGCCTCTTAGTAGTAACTTTAAGCTCCTCAGTCGTCGTTCTACATATCACTGATCTCGCCATGACAAAGTCACCAAGAAGTACAGTTTTGTCAGGTGAAAAGAGGGTTTGCAGTCAAGAGTGACAAATGTCCGGCCCCGTGATGAAAGGGATTGGAGTATGAGGTCCCTGACACACACACAAACACACATACACACATGCAACACTCGTGATCTGAAAAGTGTCTCGAACAAAAACTTGTTGAAAGTAACTCGTAGTGTAAGTCAAAGCATATTCTGTCCAGCACCATCTCTATTATTTTTTAATTTTATAATTGCTGCCATGCCATCAAATGTTTTTTTTTGTTTTGTTTTGTTTTTTAGTCTGAGGAATACAAAATCGTTCTGACCGGGGAAATCCCAGATTCATTTAAATTTTCTTTTTGTTTGTCTCAGTTCAGCTGTAGTTATAACAAATGTACCACCTAGACAGGTCTCTGTCTCATTTTCTTTTGTTCTAACTTTTGTTTTTACATCTGTTAGTTTCATGAGTGGGGGTAAAAAAAAAAAAAAAAAAAAGAATATCAGAGCTTCCTTGAACGGCTCTGTGGGCTCTCACTATGTTGACACCTTGACGGTTTATTTTTAAAATATATATATATAAAAAAGTCTTTCACTAAGAATATCCACACAACGGTTAATTGCTTCTGTTTCGGTATATTTCAGTGTGTCATGTTAGTGTGGGAGAGAGAAAGAGAGAGAGAGGTTTGAATATCTGCGGGCATACTCTCCCAACACCACATACACACTCACAAACAAACTGACATGTGCGCACTATAACCTCTTTCAATTGTGTTCAAAGCAGGTGTATGCTAACAGGTAATATTGTACTCTTGAGTATTTATCGCTCTGCAATAGAATGTAGCATCAGTGATTTACGCTGTGTGGAAAAATAAAACTGCAGTGAGGTTAAATACGACAACATCTCTCCCATGACGGACTTTGTCCAGGCGACAGGCCAACAAGTCGTCTCAGTTTGGACAAACTACCCAATGACTATCTGCCACTTTTGTTTACAAAGGAACTGTCATTGTAAATGGAAAAATATATTATTTGTATTTAAAATCATTTCAAATAAAAACTTTTAAATGACATGGTTTCATTTTTTCCCTCCCTTGTGCTGTAGGTGGGTGATTAAAAACTAGTATACAAAATTTCTGCAAATGGGGAAAATAAAAGTCTTGACATTTTCTTGTAATCTTTAAAGCAGAAGTAAGCGATCCGGTCGTTTTGGCTAATGCTGCGTTCCAGGCAGGCTTTTGAAACCGTAAATTACAGCTTCAAGTCAACTTACGACTTTGTAGCGTTCCAGGCAACCCACTCATGTTTTTCCGACCTGTTTTACCTGTGAAAGTCACTATAACGGCCACTTGTAACTTCCGACCTGTAAACTCGTACCAGATCGAACTGGTACGACTTCACAGGTCGGAAAAACACGAGTTACGAGTTGCCTTGAACGCACCATAACCGCCCTCGTCCCTACGTCACCACATTCAGGCGCATCCCTTGGCTGCACCAGACTGGCTCTGGCTGCACACACAGCCCTTAATGCCGTTCTCTCTCCTCATTGGATAAAACTTGTAGGATACAAGAAAAGTTTTCTCCTCGGCTCAGAGCAGAGCAGAGGGACTGACAGACCCGTGTTTCGGTCCAAACACTCTATGTAAGTGATTGCTGTCGGAAGATATAACTATTTAAGACTTATATTAACACAAAAATATCGCTTACTTCTGCTTTAAGTTGTGTTAAAATGTTTGACCATTTGAAACCCCATTAACCAAATTCATTGGGATATTAATTGCAATCAGTGCCGTTGTATAGGGGAGAAAGGTGATGATAATTTTAGGGGCCCAGCGCCCAGTAGGGCCCACAAAAAAACCCAGTAGTCTAATCTTTGTATGACTGAAGCTTAGACCCTGACTAATACTCATAGTAATGCTGCATTAGCATCGAAACAAAGTAGGCTAAATAAAAAATGATAATACATACGTAGTTGAAAAAAAATGTGGAAAAGTCAGGGGCCCACTTTAGTATTCTTTCAGGGGGCCCAGAATTCCTAGCAGCGGCCCTGATTGCAATAATATGAGTTTGACCTGTAATTAAATCTTTGTGATCATGGCTTAACTAGACAGGTGTGGAGCTAATTGTGCATTGAGCTTATTTGATTAAAAAATGTTGGGGAACTTGCTCCACCGAGTTACACATCAGCCTAGCTTTGTTTCTTACTCTTGTGACCTTGTTTTGTGGAAGGTCCTGTCAGGTTGAAAAAACAGGAAAACTGACATGCGTGTTCGTTTATTCCAAGAGAGGACAAACAATGACGTTCCGGTTAACTATTTATTAAATTGGATCATCAAACGAATCAGATACAAAAAAAAACCTCTCCTGTTCAAGAAATCGCAGTCCACAAGCAGTTAGCTGCAATCATCATCCCAGGAGAGCGAGAATTCTCTGTCATCTGCTCAAGACAAAAGCGTTTTTTTTAATACTACGCACTATGTGTGTGTAATTACAGTAATTCTTTTTGGTCAAAAACAGGTGGGGAGTGGCTGTGGTTTAGACTTAGACGTTGGTGCCCTCAGGCTGGCACAGGTTGGTCCCATCTTCCCAGCACTCTCAAACCTCTGGACCTGAAACACAACAAAACCCTCCCTACTCTGATGTAAATTTTCCATCCCAGAGGGTCCAAGGCAGATAATACAGATCCTCTTCCTCACAATTCACTTCACTTCATTCAGCAGGGCTCACAGGCCTCTCATCCTCTGCTCCCTTCGGCCTTGGAGATGTTTTCCTTTCACTGTGGCTCTGTGTGCTCTCAACTTGCCTCTGAATGATCAAACAGATACTGGTAGTACTCATTGCATTATGAATTAAGCTCTACACAAATCTTGGTTTGCTTAGGCTACAAGTTTCAGTTGTCTTTAAACTCAATGGTAGTCAAAAATATAAGACACAATAGGTTAATTAAAACATGAGACTAAACTTAACCTAAACTGAAAGCATAAACATATAAATCTTTCTATATGTCCTGGCTCCTCTCTCTCCATGTGTTAACCCTTCCTACCACGGCGCTAATGCTTGACTCCCTCTCATTCTTCAACAGGACACAACAGCTCATGTATAGAACAACTTACATAAAGACAAAAGTTTCACACCACTGACTAACTTGTTTAAATGGGTAAAATGTGTAAGTGCAATCTACTAAAAGTTTTAAAACAATTATTAGTGAGATATATTCAGTATCAGTAATGTCAAAGTGGAGAATTAAAGTTCTGGTGATAGTCTACTGTCTAACTGTGTGCAGTTTGGCCATCTGAGTAGAGACAGGTTCAGCTTTATCTCATCAGTCAGTAGCCTAAGACAATGGTGTTCTGTTTTATCTGTTTGTAGGCACAATATCAAACTCAGTTAGTAAAGGCAAATATTCAGTGTTTAGACAGTTTTCACCCTAACAGTCCCCACATCAAAATCATGTTTTAGACACATGCTTCATACTATTCCTTCATAAACTGGGTCTTAACAATCATGGCTGCCACAGCAGCTCAAGATAAACCAACTGAACAGGTGAGGGAATTCCCTGCCAGTGGGGTTTTTTTTTGTTGTTGCAAATTTAGGGTAATACTGTAGAGATAACACACATCTTTCCAGGATATGCTGCAAATTTTTTTTTATGGAAACTACTGGTAGCATAACCTATTTGTGTTAGCAAAGTGAAAAAAGAGGTGCAATTCATTAATAACAGGAAACTATACACTAAATTTCGTTACTTTATCAGGACTCAGCTAAAATACACGTCTAGCTATTTGAGTTTCAGTCGGTAGCTTCTGTTTTATTGACGTGTCATAGTTTCTACCAAACCAGTGCAGGTAAATGAGACGCGACCACCACCTCCCTCTTCCACCTCCTCCTCCTCCTCCTCCTCCTCCTCCCCCCAGTTAACGACTCTCACTCACGTTTGTTTCCCACTAACTTGCGCCCTTGAGGATGTTACAACTCTCTCTACCACTAAAACAAAAAATCTACGAGCAAAACGTATTGCGGGTTGTTGAAACTGTTCCTTCGTTTGCCGACGCGGTGCTCGCTCGCTGCCCTGCCCGCATCTGCAGGGGTGGAACCGGGACTGATCCAGGCCGACGGTCCTGCTGGTGCTTCCGCTCCACATGCACCGGCTCACGGTCTGAACGAAGCCGGAGCTCCCTGCCTGACAGCCGGCCGTGGAGATATGGATTTCCGCCGCTGAGCTACCACCACCACCACCACCACCGAGGTAGGTAAAGCACTACAGACTCTACCGCGAAAATGAACGTAAAGGCATGTGAATAAAAAAGATTAATTGTAGGTTATTAACAACAAGGTCAAAATCCACTTGTCACTGTCACTGTATGTTTCTGTAGGAAAACTAAATCCCAGTGCCAAAATAATGTCATTAGAAACTGCATGCTACCGGTAATATCTCCACGTGTATTGTGATTCTTTTTTGTTGTCATGGTAGTGCCTTAATTAATTATTTTGGTCAGTTGCATTATTTTCTCATGATAACACACCCAAAAAGTTGATTGCAATGAGTTGATGCAAAATATTGATAAATTCTTGTTTGCCTCAACGCAGACAGGTACAAAGTGTGTTTTTCAGATAGCCTAATAACAGAGTGGGGCCCAAGGGAGTTGTCTATTTTGAGTGCACCTGTCTTTATCTATCAAATACAGTGCTTCATCTTCTCTTCCTTTCCCCTCTCTTCTCAACCATGGGCCTAATCTTATGCTATAAATTTGAATATACTGCTGACAGTTAACCGTTAACCCTGCACCAACCACGCATAATTTGCTTGAGTTGTAATGCAAGCATGCAGTGATGGTGGTATTTTGTGTCTCTCGGTGTGTGTGTTGCTGGAATAACAGATGGATACTGGGAAAGCATGCAAATTGTAAAGAACACCACACCACCAAGAGCTATCACTCTGCATTCATATCTGCCAGAACATCTTGGCCTGTGACTTTGGGCCGGAAGCCAGGCCACTGGAGGTCAGTGGATTCAAAAACATCATCATACAAAAGAAAATGTAGTTGAAGCTTTGAAAAATAGTGTTTCTGCACAAAGGAAGAGTAAAGGCTAAGGACACAATTTCTGCAGTAAGATTTATTTCATTTTGATCTCAATTTTGTCTCCATCCTTATCAAAATATTTTACCCTGAAATCAAAAACACTGCATTGGTAGTGGAGGCCCCAGATCTAAAACCAAGGCCCAATACTACTGTTACTATTGGAGGAAGACACTTTTCTTGAAACCTTTTATACTTTTTCCAAAACTGTGAATATCAAACTACTTTCACCAAAACTCTTCTTGCAAAACCAAACACACACCATCATCTGTGTTTATTACACACTACACAAAAAATGGAAAATGTGTACAGAGAATCCAGAAATGTTTATTCTTTGTATGGAGAAAGGGCATTTTATGTTTTCTTTACAAACACTAAAAGCTGACTGTGACAAAAGACAAATAGCCCACAGTTGTCAATACAGCACAACCACAAAGACACCCCACTGTTTGGTTTGAGCCTCTTTCACCTTTGTCAGGCAACATTTGAGAGAGCTCTCTTAGGGAAATGATTTCAGGGTGGCACATCTGCTGTGGCCCTATAGAACAAAATGAAAAGGCCTTTTGGTAAACACAACTTAACCTGTGCAGACAGAGGCTGTTGTGTACAATGAGAAAGCTGATGAAATTGTACTATAACGTGAATATGCTCCATGAAGAGTTTCCAAAGGCACACATGAATGGATCTTTTGATTTTGTGTAACCCAGACTGAGGAGAAAAGAAATCAATCAGCAACCAGTTTAATTTTGGTAATGATTTCAGACAAATGCCACACATTTCCATATTGTATCTGATTTTTTAATAACAATCTGTGATTGAAAAAAATATGTTTAGTGGTGCCGGTTCAGTGAACATGCAATGTGGTGTGCACATTCAAACACAGGAGCAATCTGTTCGATTCAATTTATTTGATGATAGCAACAAAGGGTGATCAAAAGATGAACAAATGGTGGTGGATGAGTTCCTGCACAAAAAAAAAACAAACATAAATTATGAATAAAATATGTTTTGCTGAGAGAAATTGCAGTGGACATTTTCACCTTTTTCACACATTTCACTGACCAAACTGAATGATTCATCAACATAATTGTTAGTATAATTGTTAATTGTTAGTTACATCTCTAAATCCAGTAATTATCTAACTGTACACTGTGATCAAACCAGAACTTATGGACATGAAACTTGCAAATGTGTGAACTGTTTGAAAATGTGCTCTGTTGATTCACACATTTCATATCTCGATGGAAATGGAGCAGCATTTTTGTTATTAAGACCTGAAAGCAACATCCCACATAATTTATGGCCCCATCTACCAAGATTTACAATTTATTTAAGTCTCTGGTAAATATTTTCACTCTAACTCAAGCTGTGGTCTGACTGCAGAACAGCTGTAACATAATGTGGAGAGTGTTGTCCTGTAGGCAACTTAAGTCACTGAAAAACTGAAGCCATGAGATTTGAGTTTCTTTCAAGCATCTCAGGTGCTCCCTCCTTCACTACTGTATATTCCAAAGCTTATGGGAACGGAGTGCAGCTGTGTGTGTGTGTGTGTGTGTGTGTGTGTGTCCATGCATTTTTGATTTTGTTAAAGAAATCTCCTCAGTAGCTTCACTCCTGGCAGAGCTCCAGGCCACAAGTGTTTGGGTAAAGTGGTAAGATGAAGTAGTTTTCCGCTCTCATGGGACCCAGGGCCCAGAGACAGTCTCCTGTGTGTGTGTGTGTGTGTGTGTGCATGTGTGTGTGTGTGCGTTGGATGGGTTACATTCTGTTTCATCAAATCTAACGTCTATCACTCCGGTTGCTTCAGATAGCTGCCTTGTATTTGTGTGTTTGTGTGAAGGAACCATCTTCTTTCATGTTTTTTTTTCCCCAAAGATAACTCTTTGATGTTTCTGATTTTTTTTGGTAAATGTGAAATATTGCAGTTGAAGGCTGATTGTTTTTCATCTCCAACCTGATCAATCTGACAGCTCAGCACTGATAAGCTCTTCACTCATTCCTCTTATTGCCCCACTTCTTTTCTGTGTTCTCTCTTTTTATACCTCCTTCTTTGACTTCTCTATTCATTTAAATATTTTTTAAACAGACAATAAACAAAAAGCACCACAGTGAATTTTCTGTTTTTGTTCATCCACCGGATGAAACTTACAATATGTTTCACAGTAGCATCCTTTTACTTTCTCTCATTTGCTCTCCGTCTATTTTATCCCTGACATCTTTATACCTCTGTCTCTTCATTGTTTGCTCCTTAAGGTTTAGAGTTCAAGTTATATTCCTGCCTTTATATTTAACTAAATAGCTTTTTGTGTTTTTTTGAGTAACATGAGTCTGCCTAATGGTCTGTAGGTCAGTCAGTTTACCACTTTATATAACAATTATTCAGTGGCCTTTAATGGAACTTTGCACAAACATTCATGATCCCCAGAGGATGAATTGTAATTATGTTGGTGATAACTTGACCTTTACTTTAGCGCTTTTTTTGTATTTTGGCAGTATGTTTCAGCAGTTATTGGGTAAATTGTCTTGAAATTCGGTACATGGTTCTCACTAATCACTCTGGTTACGCTACGCATTAATTTTTAATCTAGCGCCACCAAGACGTCTCAACATCTACCATGGAGACTTATACAAAATTATTTTCAGACATTCATGGTTCCCAGAGAATGAACCCCAATTCCTTGTTTTTTGTAATAGAGCAGAACTCCTTCTTTTCTTTTCTTGGAGTATCTGCTCATAATCCTTAGAGCTCTTTGGAATGAAGAAGTCTTTGTCTTTTTATAAATACCACTAGCTGTTTTTAATTAATAACATTTTTGTGATGAGACTGAAGGCTTTAGAGCTCATGCTGAACCTCTGATGCTGAAACTCAACATTTAACCTTCAAATTAGCAAAAAAAAAGGCAAGAATTGTTCTTTCCCCCCCCACCTCCAGCCTGAAGGTGGTAAATAAAGCCCTGGGTAATAACTGCACGACTAACAACCATCAAACAAGAAAATAAGATCTGCTCTCAGAGCAGAGTAACAGGGCGATAATGTGTACGTTTCCATCAGCTCTAATAAGTTTCTCAGCTTCCGTCTTTCTCATCTTCGTCGCCTTTGTTCCATCCAATATGGAGGAGACTGAGAGCTTAGTTAAAGTTAATCAGTAAATCCAGTGCCCAGAGACCAAATTGCATTCACTTTACAGCACAATAGACACATTGTGCTCAATACTTTTATCATTAGTAAAGCCCTATTCTCCTATTAGCCTCCAGTTTATTTCTTTGACCTCTGAATGCAAAGTGATATAATTACACACACACCCCTCCCCCTCAATTTCTTTTAGTTTTTTAATGCTCCTTCCGCTCTCCCCGTCTATTTTCTCTCTATATCCTTGTCTGCCAACCATTGAACGATCTGGAATTAATTTTTACAAGATGTGATTAATATTGAGAAATGAAATGATGGAGTACTTTGTTTGAGTGAAGGGTGATTGATAGAATTCAGATTCATAAAAAAAACTGTATATATTTGCATTTGACAGCAGGCCATTGGACCCATGTAATGTGTTTTTACATTATATATAATATGAAACACAGTATGAAGTGATGCAGTAGGGAATCTGAGCACTTAAGCGTTTTAGCACTTCTGAGTTCTTCATCATGATGTCTAGGTCTTTGTTGCCTGAAATAAGGTCTTTGTTAACACAAGCTCAAGACATTTTCAACTTGTTTTATTTTAGGATATAAAAATCAGTTATCACCTCAGTCGAGGTCCTGAGACGGTTGCTAACAAGTTGCTAAATTAGACTGTAGAGGCTGTTGGAGACGTTAAATGTCATCATCACATTGAACACATAACCAATCTTTGCACCAGTCAACTTTAACAATGTATCCACATTTATACTTTTTACGACATTACTTAATTTCTACAAGGGAAGACTGTTATTGAGGAAGTCATTGCTAAATCAAACTAGCTGGATGTTTATTGTACTAGTTATGGTTGCTTATGGCCTAGCATTAGTTTTTTACTTCCATTGAGGCGTAAAAGATCATAAAAGTAATATTAATTTGTGAAGATGATCATAGTCATGCATTAATCTTAAGTCTATTAAAAAAGTAAGCCAACAGAAGCACATCCTGCCTGCAGATGTCTAAATGATGTTTTCTTTCCAGTGTGATGTCTCTCCCCCTACGTGGGCGGGCTGCGAGGGCATGAGATTGCAACGAGGGCAGGATTTCAACTCTGACTCCCACCTGGAATTGGGCCCGCCTCCACCTGCGCCTGTTACCTGGTTTCCCGGTGTCCTCAGCAAGGGTGTGCGCCTGCGTCTGCGTCTGGATCACCGCGACAACCGGGGACGAGGCTGCTGGCAGCTGGTCGACCTAGAGACAGAAGAGTCAGAGCCAGGTGGGCGGAGACTAGGGAGCCACGCCCCTGACACCCACGCACAAAGTAAGAAAAGTGAATCTCTGCTGTGCAGCTACCACACAGAAGCCTAATTTCTAATGTGTGTAGTCTATTTAAACATTGTTGATGTGTGTGAGAGTGTGTGTGTCTGTAGAAGAGGGCAGTTAATATTTAGGCCTACTCCTGGATGTGGTTTATCACATTATCCCATTTTTTTCCCCCCTGACACAAAGCTGATGAAAAGAGCCATCCTCTTCACCTTCCCTTTCTCCTCGAGTGTGTTGTGTTTATGAAGGGTCTCAGTGGAGATAAGGAGGGGTAGCGCGCGCGCTTGTGTGTGTGTGTGCGCGCGCGCGCACGTGAGAGTGCCTATTTAATACACACATTGCTGTTTATGCGTTTATTTATTCCCACCTTATCACATGACTCTGGCGCAGGATCCGATTTCACTGTCTGTTACCATGGTGACGCCCTGCCTGAGCTGTAAATAAATTCAGGGGGGTTGTTACATTGTTACATTGATTACAGAACACACGCACACACTCATGCAGAAGCACACACACAGACACACACACAAAGATCTATTCATCTATTCTGCAGTCAGACAAGGGCATATAGTTTCTACTTAAAATGCAGTTATTTTATTGTGTGTGTATGTCTGTGTGTGTGTGTGTGTTTAGACTGTTTATGAGTGAAGGTGTGCAGTTTAGAGAGGCAATAGCATAACTCACTTCATTGCAGTTTCCCCTCTGCATAAGTGAAAACAGATACAAATCTCCATCCCCCGAAGCTAGTGATTAAGTTATGCTAATCATTGCTGATCATTGCTGCATTACTGTGGCCACAACACCACCAGGGCTTTCCAACAGCTTTCCACTGCCTTCCTCGGACATTTGGCTTCCAAAAGGAGCCGACGACATATCCTGTAGTCTCAAAATAAAATTGGGTGTAGGGGTTCACTGATTGCTTAATTGCTTAATTAGCCATAAACAAATTAGGCTGAGCTCCCAAATGTATTGTGTGAGAGTGTGGCACGGTGGTGCAAAGCTTTACCCCCCTCTCTCGCCTGCAAAAAATGGTGTTGTTTCATATTGTCAGTCAGTGTTAATGGGTCCCCCCCACCCCTAGCCCCCCGCCCAATCCAATTCTTTTTAAGTAAAAGATGATTATCTGCTCTCTCTCAGTCTGTCTCTGTATGTTACGTGATGCTCCGTAATGGGACAGGACTGATTGAGGAGGGGCATCAGGATTAATCTTACTGTGTAATTACTTTTATGATTTATGGGTCCCTTCCTTCACACACACACACACACACACACACACACACACACACACACACACACACACACACAGGCCTCCTACGATCACGGTCACTGCAGATTAAGTGAGTGAATGTGTGCCAGTACTCAGTATCATAGCCTTATTGTCCTGACCTTGCTGTTTATTGTCTCTGTTTTTATTATCATGTAACGGCTCCTAGCAGTGAAACAATACAATTTGCCTGGCCTGTCACATTCAGTGTTAAGGCATCTCGTGAGCGACCGCTTTATAGCCCACTCCTGACAAATCTCTTTACACGCTGGCGGCTGTGCGTACGAGCGAGGGCACGCGGGCGTTTGATCCCCCCCTTTGAAAGGTTAACCTGATTTTGATTGAGTGTTAAAACCCACAAATGCGGCTTCGTATACAGCAACCTGAGCGTAACTAATCAATACGAGGAGTAAAGCCCTGAGTTGTACTCTACACTTGTAGCGTATGAGAGCAAATAAGCACTCAGGAGCCTGCTTTTTCTTTTTTTTTCCACCCCTCTCTCTCTCTCTCTCTCTCTTTTAATACCTGCGCCTCAGCAGGGAAATCACTCACAACCTTGCCTTTGGCTGGTCTTTTCTTTCCATGTGTGTTTTTTTCATTATAGATAAAACAAAAGCAGCGTGCACGGACTGACACAAAGACAGAGGAAGTGTATAAATACAGGGAAGGCAGTGAGTTTTGACAGAAAATATGATCTTTTATCACAAACAGAAGCAGCAGAGTAATCCTGAAGGGCTTCTCCTTTAACCTTTTTGATGTTTACAAAAGAACCAATATGTAGTCGTTGGAGAAAAGTTCAAGTATTTAAGAGTAGTTAAAATATTTATTATAATTAGATTTTGGTATATTTTTCCCTTTTTTTTTTCTTTTTAAATTTTAATTCCTTCAGAAATGACTACAGTATTGATTACAGTTTGCAACGTGAACGCTTGTAGCTCGAAACACTGCACAGCTTGAATACCTTGTCACTTGCTCTAAGCCTTTTTTTTTTTTTTTTTGAAGAGGGACGAGAAAAATCCTGAGCTGCGGCAACTGTAATTACATTACAGCCCCACACACACACACACACACACACACACACACACACAGACGTCGCTCTGAGCTCAGCACGTCTGCCAGTTGCCGCGGGATGTTAGAGGCGTGTTGCTATGACAACCGAAAGGGGACACAGAGGAAGAGGGGGTTAGGGTAGAAGTGGGAGGGGAGGAGGAGGGGGATGTTTCGGTGGAAGACGGAGATTGAGGAACAGAGAGAGAGAGAGAGAGAGAGAGAGAGAGAGAGAGATGTGCAGAGTTGCCGGTGTCTTGAAAGTGTAGCAGCAGCAGCAGCAGAGAACAGTAGAGGCAGACTGCTGGAGATCCATCAGGGGAATATCCACAAAAAACCTGCAGCTGGAGTGAAGCATCATCATACAGACATTGATCAGCAGACGGCTGTGTGCATGGTAGGCAAAGCTCACAACGATGCGTTCGGGGGGGCTCATCTTTGACGTGTTTTTTTTCTGTGTGATTCGGTCCGAGGAGCAGAAAGAGGATGGAGCGGGTGGGGGTGGGGGTTGGGGGGGAGTGGAGGTAGGAGGGGGGGGTGGGTCATGCATATTCACGTGTTCTGTCTGTCTCTGTTCCTGTTTGCCCCTCTTTCTGCCATGACCAAGTATTTGTCATCACAGGAAGAAGGCTTTTTTATTCTGTAACAGTTGCCAGTCTGTCTGTCTGCGCTGAGGCCAGATGTGTGCATTATTTAGCAGCTGATAGAAATGAAAGAGTCGTACGAGGTACAAGGCGGCTGCTGCTGCTGGTTGAGTGCAACATTAACCTCTTCATGTTAAAGGGCCGTACCAGGTAAGGGATTGTGTTGCATGAATGAAATGATGGAGAGGTCATTTGAAAGAGGGGGTTTATTGTGAAAGTCAGGGCCATGTGGATGAATAGTAAGACAAACACTTGCAGCCACCGCTCTGTGTGTGTGGTGTGTGTGTGTGTGTGTGCATTTGATTGATTGTTTGATTGTGTGGGTGCTGCAAGTACACACGCTTTGCTTTCACTTCCTCTATGTGTGTATGTGTGTGTGTGTGTCTTTGTCTCTCTCTCTCTCACACACACACACACACTCTCTCTGTGCAGTAATGATATTTATTGCAATCTTTGCAGCTGGAGAGGGGGAGGGGTATGGTAGAGTACAAAGCTTTATGTTGCTTTGTTTCTATTTCCTATAGTTTCTCTCTCTCTCCACCTCTCCCTCTCTCTCTCTCTCTCTGTGAGGAGGGGGTAGTCTGAGTCTCTCACATGTACATCTAAGTTTCCGCTCCAGTTTGGAGCCAAGGCAGTGGTGCGTGCGCTTTAAAGCTACCGCTTCCTGTTACTCTCTATTCAATAATCTTTCTGTCTCTGTCAGGTCTGATGAGTGCCCTGTCTGTCGGCTCCGAAATGCAGACTCCCACTCCTGGCCCACAGTTTATAGCGGGGCCCCAGGGTAAAGTACCTGGCAGAAAGAGAGGGCGGCCCCCCATCCGAAAGCTGGAGTTCCAGACTCACTACGTAGAAGCTCTGTCGCCCCTCAAAGTCCCGAAGAAGAGAGGCAGGAAACCTGGCTTTAAGGTCGGTCAAGCATTGTTGTGTTTTCATTTTCAATCTTTTTTAAAAAAGAAATTACTATTATTAACTTGCCATGAGAGTCAAACAGTGTCTACACAGGCTGCAATAGTGAAAGCAACAGGAGCTTCCAAAACAGGATGCATTCAGGTACAGAATTGACTACAGGTCAGGTCTTTTGACAGTGCTCAGGGCCCAATCAGTGTAATTATGTGTGAAATTGACTCAAAGCCTGAGACAAACTTTGCAGTTACTTGCAGTACAAGTGCACTGTTGTATTGATTAAAGCAGTATTGATTAAAACCAAGATCTTTTCCACCCAGTACGTGTGAGATGGATGACTAAAAAAATCTCCTCTGTCGACATTAAAGCTCTTTAAAGGTCCCCCTGTTACTTTCTTGTATATATTTTCATTCAGTTTTATTTTTTCTCTCCAAACTGCACTGTGTGTTTCTTGAAATGTTGAAAGCATTTCCTTCCTCATGAAGCATTCACAACACGGATTCATAAATAACTTGAGCACCTGTGTTGTTTGTGTTCCTGTTTACGTCGGCTAGCAGTTTTCAGCTTTTTTTGTTGGCACTTTTATTTTTAAAGCTGTTGTTGCACCACTTTCACTAACGGCTAGTCAGTGGCTTCCTGTTTTTTTTTTTTTAGACAGAGACCTACTTTTCAAAACATTCACAGGGTACCTTGTTGCTGTTGCTTTTATTGACACTGCTAATAGTGAAATTCTTACGGTTGGTGTTACTTTAATGAATGGTAATGCAATTGGTATTGGCACTGGTATTGTGTTGATAGGGAGGGGGAGGGGTGCAATCAAGGTCCAAAATCGTACCATGGTATTGGCTCTAGAACTGATAGCTACAATATTATTGGTACAGCAATGATATTCGATGCTTGTTGGAGAACAAGGCTACTGTTAATAGCGCCTTTGTTTTGCCACCAGTGCCAATTTGAGACCCCTCATTTTGCTTTAAATCCTGATCTGAGTGGATCTGAGGATATATTTTAGCCTCAGCTAAATTTGCTAGTGTAGCATTCCCTAGCCGAAGCATTTTATTCTTCACTGGAGGTACTGTAAGGATGTAATTTCAATACAGCATGAATACAGACTTACAGCTCTACTGGAACACCATTGATGTGTGTGTGTGTGTGTGTTTGTAGCTGAAGCCCAGGATGGTGATGTCCCCACTGGCCAACTCTCCTCCCAACAGTACACCAGAACCTGAGATGGGCTCCATCCCACAGGACGCAGCTATTGTCCCCCACTCTGCCACGCCACAGGCCCTAACAGGTAACACCGCCGCCATCTCAACCTTTACAACCTTTACAACCTCCTCTATCCCATAAAAAATGAAAAATGAATTATTCTTGTATCTTATCTTCTTTGTCCCTGCTCTGACTATGACTGTAATTCAGCACGAAACACGCACTTGTGTCTTCACAAGTGTCAACATGGTGTTTTTCTTTGTTCTCCAAACACACCAATCACTTGTTCTCTGTGAGGAGATGTGCTTTTAGATGTAAAACAGTGACTCTTATGTGCGTGTGCATGTTGAATCAGAAACAGCACTAGCGTCTGTAGGATTAGTGCCAATGTTTACGTGCTATAAAATGAGAAATAAATGCCTTCAAACATAACCCAAACATACCATCTTTCATATTCTCTTTGAGTCTTACCGCTGAGCTTTTCTCTCCTGCTTTGCCCCTGGAGAAAGACATATTTTAATATTTCACAAAAAACACACACACACACACACATATTTCACACAGCCACCCTATCTGTCTTGCTCTCTATTTTCTTTGCTTTTCTCCCCAAAGCCTGTCCTGCTCTGAATAAGCAAATATTTAAAGATTGCCTTTAGTGTATTTGAGGTGGGAATGGGAATCTCATGTGTCAAGGACCACGGGTTTGCTCTTTGTTCTTGTAAATCATGGAAACTGTTTGATGTCACACTGTAGACATACAGAAGCACACACACACACTAAAAGCAGTTTTCTCGCTGTGGTGCCACCCAGACAGATATGTAAATGATTTCTCTGGTGAACTGGAGACGCATTTCAAAAATAGTCTCTGTATTTTTGAGATATTATTTTGGATGTGGTCTGAACTGTATAAATTCCTTGCAATTTTTTTTCCATTTATTTATTTTATTTTATATTTATTATCATTGTTGTTAATATTATTATTATGACCAAATTTATATTATTTACTGCTTACATTTAGATGTACCAGAGTAGAAATTGTGTTTATTATCCATTTTAAAAATGACTATATATATATGTATTTTCAGCATTAACATATTAAGCATTTGCTGTGGGATATGAAGGTAGTTGAGTAAACAGTGGATCTCTGCGTATCAGTATTTAAGCCGCCCCAAATCACATGAAGAGATCACGTAAAAGATCTTGCAGACGGCAATAAAATACAAACAAAACAAACATACAATAACAAAACAATAAGAGATTTGACCTCAGTGTTGCACATTGTTTAATCGTGCCAGTGGAGTGTTTCCACTTTATAAATCTGTCATCAGGTAAATCCATAAGCAGCCAGCTCTGGCATAAGCAGCAGGCATCCACCTTACTGACAAGCTGAAAAACGGTTAGCACAAAGGAGGCAGATTCAGAGGAATTACCTCTCAGCTGTTTCACATCCATACAGTAACAGGCTGAGGGGGTTTTAGCGTAGCTTACCCAGAGATTAGCATTGTATTTATTTCTCTGTATCGAAAGAACATGAAAAATATAACTGTGGTATAATGTAGCACATGAAATCTGCAGAGATTTAGCCACAGCAGTCCTTTGTGCTAAATGCTTACATTAGTGGACACAAGTGCATTGTCAAGTACTATGCTAACGGTTGCTAATTAGCATTAAACACAAATGCTGATGGGAAGGGTATTATTGAAATGCTGACCTGATATTTAAAGGGATAATTCAACATTTTGGCAAATTTGCCTATTGCCATAATCCTTATAGTTATAGGGCTAGGTTCATTACCTTTAATTATTGGGGCATGTTGTTTTGAAATCCGCTGGGCAGAGACGCGAGCTGCTCAGCGAACACAATGGAGGTGAATGGTACAATGTCCCCTGTCCCCTGATGCGACCATCACTCTCTTCAGCTAACTGCACAAGCACCTGGATGGCACAAAAACTCAAGCAAGGCTTTTATTTGTAGACTTCTCGTCATCTTTTAAAATACAATCCAGCCACATATTTTAGTCACCAAACTACTGTCGGATTTTAATCTTGATGCTGGACTGGTGAAATGGGTGTTGGATTTTTTAACTTAGGGGCCAATGGTGCCCTTTCCCAAATGAAGCTGTCCTCCATAGGCTCACCACAGGGTTGCGTCCTGTCCCCCCTATTGTATATTCTTTACACAAACGATTGCAGGAGCCACCACGAGGACAGGCATCTTCTGAAATTTGCGGGTGACACAGTGTTAATGAGTCTTCTCAAGGAAGATGAGGTCGACCATGGGCCAGCTCTGATGGACTTTGTAAAGTGGTGCAACAACCACTTTGTTAATCAATCAATCAATCAATCAGTCAATCAATCAATCAATCAATCAATCAATCTATCTATCTATCTATCTATCTATCTATCTATCTATCTATCTATCTATCTATCTATCTATCTATCTATCTATCTATCTATCTATCTATCTATCTATCTATCTATCTATCTATCAAAACAACGTGCACCGATAATTAAAGGTAATGAACCTAGCCCTATAACTATAGGGATTATGGCAATAGGCGAATTTGCCAAAATGTTGAACTATCCCTTTAATCAGTAATTGTTACAAAAAGTTGCCATTGATTATGTTACATTCATGCAACACCATGGACAAAATTTTGTGTTGAGATATTTTACAGGGTGAGTGAAACCTTTGACCTACTGACCTTTCCTCATGAACCTGGCTTTAATGATGATGACTTCCTGTCTCCCCTCCTTCAGCAGAGACACCAATGCCTGATGACTATTTATGCGACTCAAAGCGCTACGCTGTAGATCCTAGCGACTCCGCCTTCAATGTCATGACATCACAGTACCCAACGAAGCACACTTACGCCTATCGTGGGAGCAGTTGTTCCACCCCAGTGGCCGTGTGCAGAAAAGCATCAAGCCCAGGAAGCTTCCAGGACGGGAACAGAAATGGTAAGGCTGTGTGATAACGTGTGCCGTGTATGGTCAGATGGTTTTTTGTAACCAAGACCACATAAATAAATACATTAAAAGTATACATCTATTTTGTCCATCACTGCAATGGTGCATAATTAGCTAATTATTTGCTAACCTGCTTGGCACAGTGGTGGTGCCAAATGTGTTTTACTGACATCACCCTCTCTCTCTAGTTATCTTGTTAACGTAGGATAACATAATTTATTCTTACAGGTATGTCGAGATAGGATTGCCATCATGGTCTTGCCCAGGAGCAGACATCCAATCAGTCAAGCTCATAAATTAAACAATACTCTGAAAAACCCCAAAGAAAGTCTTTTTGAACCAGAGAGATTCTTCCTAGAATCTCAGTCTATATTGTTTCTTGTTGCTAAAGTCAAAATGCTGGAAAAACTCAACAAACATACTATAAAACCACAAATGTTTGTTTTTATATATTCTTTTTTCTTCAAATTTCAACCAATAAGACAGTATTAGTTAACATGAGTTTGTGAGCTGTACAGGTGCTGGTTGGATCCTTGTGTTGACTTCACACAGAGTCAGGTGGAAACAGCAGGCTAAGCTAACCTTCTCCTAGCCGTAGCTTCTTCATTACCAGGCATGAGAGCTCTATTGATCTTCTAAGTCGAAGAAAGCAAATAAACCCAACTGGATCCCAATAATATTGAGCATTTGAACATGACATCTTGACTGTCCCTGTGCTTCATAGGTTACATGCCTATGCCAGACTCTGGAGAGTGCAAGCGTCCTGCTGACAAAGACCCCTCCAGCTGGGGTGTGGAGGAGGTGGTTTGGTTTATTAAAGACGCTGACCCCCAAGCCCTAGGACCTCACGCTGAAGCCTTCAGGAAGCATGTAAGTCCAACCCTAACCCTTTATATTGCAGACAGCCCTTGTCAATGACTGATGCTGCAATACAAAATGTGTTGGAACAAACCTGCATATGTCAGGGTGTAAGATTTGTAAGGTTTTTATTGTTGTGCTCGTGAAGTTCACCACGTTATGTGATGTATTGTGGATTCTAGTGGTAACGCGGCTCTGTGATGTGTTTCAGGAGATAGATGGAGACGCTCTGCTCCTGCTGAAAAGTGAGATGATGATGAAGTACCTGGGACTGAAGCTGGGGCCCGCACTTAAACTCTGTTACCACATCGACAGGCTTAAACAGAATCGGTTGTGATTTTCTGCCGAGGAGCCAAACTCCTGATCACTGATCACTAAAACTGAACCAGTGCTGCTGACTCTCTCGGACTTTCTCAACCATCAGCAATAGATAATGAGCGTCTTTGGGATTCGGATTACACACTTGGTGGCTTTTACTGCATCTGCACCGACATTTTGTTGACAAATCGGACACGTTGACTGTACATATTAAGACTATTTGCAGTTTAAGGATACATTTTTTATAATTTAATGTTCATTTTATTAGAGAACTGAATGGCTTTAGATTGTAAATAGTTCAGCTCCACACTGATGGCAGCTACTGTACACTGAAGTGTGACCTGTAATAACTTAACTATATCTAACTTTCAACAGCATGGATGTGTTCAGATCTTAATCTTGGACACAGTATCAACACCTCTGAAGATCTACTAAGACAGGGATCTTTATAAACCAGTATGGTGCTTTACCTCAGTCGCATATTTAAACGTAATGAAGAAGCTGCTGTCTTTTAAGATAGATAATCTGTTTTGTTCCAAACCGGTGAGAATGTTTAAGTAGGTATCTCAAACACTCTTTATTAAGTTTATTAGTGAAACCTACTGTGTTCAAAAACATCTCCAAAAAATCAACCACAGAGCTGCACTATCACTGTGGGGACACAGCTGCCAAGCATAAGAGATGTGTCAGCAGGCAGAGCAGATTTTCAAAGCCAATGATCCTTAGATTCATTCTTAAGTATATCCACTGAGCATCAACAGCTGGATGCATCTTAAGAGGAATTATTCTCGACAATAAGTGACAAATCCTTGTTCATTTAGCTTTGTTTTCTCTTTATACTGAAAGACGTTAACTGCATTAGAAAAAGTCATGTATCTCAACACCATGAAACGTGACACTAAGTTGGATTTTTTTTTTTACCACAAACCACAGCTCAGTTACAGTGAAACCATAAGGCTTTTTACTAAGCAGAGGTGCTAAAGATCACACTGTGTTAATTGTTCCCAATGATTGCATATCATGTTACATTTGCTAGTTTTAAAATGACTATACTGAGTTGCAGGCCACTTTGTAGCCGTCTTAGTATTTAAGAGAGTTGCAAAATGGTGTAAGCAACAGCAACTTGTTATAAACCCACACACAACTTGGTGCTCACTGAAACCATTGCTGCCACTACAATCACAACACTTCTCATACACTCACTCACTCTTCTCATACACTTCATGCCTATCTCTGTGTGGCTTAAGGTGCACAAGGCTACGGTTTACACTCCTCTCATGCAATACCTCCTCAGTCATCAAAGAATAAACCAATGTTCACCTCCAAACTGTGAGAGATGACAGATGAAATTTTCTTCAGCATTAATATAACAGTTTTTTTTTAATCCACCAGTTACAGTTTATTTCATTTACAATTGTACAAACAGCAGCTTGTTAACAAGTAAATGTTCAATCTCATGCAGTATATGACAGATTTTCAAAATGCTTTTTTTTTTTTTTTTTTAAATCCTTCTGTACAGTTCTCATTACTCGCTTTGGTATTTTGTGTTCTGAGTGTTTAATTTGTTAAAGTCTGTGTGCCTCAGACAGACTTGTGTGATGAACATGCATGTATGTCTATGTCTGTGTGAATTCTTTCTGTACGTCATGAATTGTCCCCAGCTTTTGTGAGCTATGGGGGTTTTTTTTAAACCTCTTTTTCGGGAGCTCAATTATATAACTGGAATTCAATGGTGAGTAAGAAATGAGGGAAGTGCATTGCACAAGAGCTGGTTCCCCACACTTAAACAGCTTCAAACATGTTTTCATATTTCTTTTCTTTTTTTAACACACTTGTGACCCATGTTAAATGAATTTGTACTTCCTTTTGACCTTACTTTCTTTTTTTACTTTGATTAACCACTATTTACCTACTCAAAATAAACGTGTTTTTAAATTAACCCTGACTTGTCTGTCAATGCTAAAAGGTTATTATTATTAGTATTATTAGTATTATTAGTATTAGTATTATTATTAGTATTAGTATTAGTAATAGTAATAGTAATAGTAATAGTAATAGTATCATTTTGGTAGTTGTGTGCCCTCGACTTTTACTTTGAAGAGCGCGGGATTACCGTTCCTGTGTTATCGCGTGAGTACGAACGATTCACTTCCTGTATGAGTGTGGCTGATAATTTCATGCGGCTTACACAAATGTGTGCATCTGTCAGACAGAGGTGAACATGGCAGAGGTCTCGGAGAGGACACTACAAGTGGCCGTGGCGGTGTCTTTCGCCGCCGGCTTCCTGGCGGGCTGGCAGGCCAACAGGATGAGGAGGAAGTTCCTGGACTGGAGGAAGAAACGGCTGCAAGACAAACTGTCAGAGACTCAGAAGAAGATCGACTTGGCTTGAATGGTAAAGTCAAATGTGTGTAGCTATGGGTAGAACTTGGGCCTGTGATTCTTTGGTGAGTCTGTAGTCGTAGTAGAGGAATGCACATGTTTTGAGCATAAAGAAATAGGCTAATAACTAAATTATTAGTCTGTGAGCTTTATTGTCTCAAATAGGTCATCTGTGTAGGACAGCTTGTTTCAGACTGACACTATGGATCTATTATAAGAACATAACATCATATAATACATCCGTGGTCAACACTCACTGACTGTATTAATTAGTTAATGTTATCATTTGCATTATGAAGAGTGCCTAACCATTTTACTGTCCTTTACTTGCCAGATTTTGGGCGCTTGGATTTGGATGAATCCTGAAACTGCTGGATCCTGGTTGGATCTCCTACAGTGGACAAGACACCTGATCTCACCTGTGTTCCACACCACCTGCATTTTCCTAACTTGTCTTTTAGATCAAGACTGGACTTGATATTTGCTGTGTTCTTTGGGAATCCACTCACTTCTGCCTCTCATCTGCCTTATCACTATGGAGGATCATGGGAACTTTGTCTGTGGTGGTTTTTCAACTCACCGTGTCTCAGTCACCGTCTGGTATTTTATTCGGTCAAATAAATTAGGATTTTCATGTTGATCATACAAATCTTTATTTTTATTTTTTATATTTGGACAATATTCTACACTGAGGTTACAGGACTCTTGTCTGTTTGCTCTTGTCTCTATTAAATCTTCCTTCCACATCTGCTTCACACTTGGGGTTAAATGTATGGAAACATGTAAATAATATGATTCATGTTTAGAGCTTGTAGAGGTGGTAGTTCAACCTAAGCCAAAACCTTTATATGCCTAACCTTAAACACACTGGAACCCCACCACTAATGTATCAGAGTCTATTTGTGACAAATGTGAAATTGTGAAGTGCTTTGCTCTGCTGCATAAATACAGCTTCTTTACCAACACATTGTTCTTTAATTAGCCTTCATTACAGCTGGATCATGTGAGTCTGGACCTGGCTGGCTTACAGTTGATTATTGTTAACCATGTGTTACAGTAAAGCTCAGACTTTCCAGGTTTTACTTTGAGTGAGGACGCCATCTGCTGGATGAAATCGGGAATAACAACTTAACTGTGGGTCTGTCAAACACCAAAGCCATTGTTGTATCAGTCATTAGACATGGATATGGCTGTATATCAGGACTAGGATCATTGTTGTGATTTAAAATATGAAGCTGCATCAAACAAGACCAGTGAAATCAAATGTTCAAAGAGAGACAACAGTGATTTCTTTTTTTTTTTTTTTTTACAAAATTCATGGAACTATGATACACAACATTTGCCAAACAAAAATAACATTCACCTAAATTACAACACTTTCAGCCAGATCTGACAGTGAGGTGCAGCTGCAGATCATCCCTTTAAATCCCTATGTTTAACTACTGTTTTATAGTGTCGAGGGTAAAGTTTCATGCGTAGTGATCTAAATGGTATTTGTACTGAGCTGATAGTTTTTGTGTATATAGTTGTACATACATATTCATCACACAGTTGGTGATTATGGTCATGATTGTTACTAATTGTGCACATATTCTGCCTGCCTATAGGTGGCGGTAGTGCACTTTCATACTCTGCACACAAAACAAGTGTTTGCCCACAGCATTTTAGTCAGTGGTTCTGAAATTATATCTTGTCAAGCAGATCTCTCTTTTTCATCATCATCATCATCGGTCTAGCAGACCTATTACTACCTCTCAACAAGCTTCTGACAAGACCTTAAGAAGTCCCTTTTCCTGTAGCACTCCATCTGTGGCTTGATGAGAAAGAGGATGGAGAGGATATAGGGGAGGTATCAGGAGAAGTTAAGATGACAGATAAATACAAAGAATCTGTACTGAGCTTCAGCTCCTGCGATGATTTGAGTATCTCAATATATTTCAATTTTAAGTGTGCAGAGCAAAGAGCGTGACATCAAAAGGATGGTGCAGCTGTCAGTGCCCAGAAACAAACTACAAGAATTCTTTCTCTGGAGACTTATGGTACAATATAACAGAGTGGAAATAGTAACTTCCTTTTAAAGGTAACCTTTAAGAATGGCCTTTAATGACTTGTCCACAGAACAAAATTTCAAGTCACTTCACTTGTAGCATAGTTAATGGGGAGGTATTACTATAAGGTCTTTGGAAATTTCTCACCAGAAAATTGCAGTTAAACTGCTAATGTATATACAGGCTCTTTTAATATAAACACCCTCCATGTGTTAACTTTTGACATTTCAAGCCTGAATATAGAAAAACATATCCTCACATACAACATGAGACAACATACATTGCATACTGCCCACCGGCTAAAGAGTCCTGACTGATCATACAATACCAATAAAGAGATCCAAAAAGTAGAGAATATGATCAAATCAAGAATTCATCTGATCATGGACATATGTACTTTATAGTCTTGTCACATATGGATTATCATCACAAAAAAGTGTTGTTTTTAGGTTTTCTTTGACTCTTGCTTTATATTCAAGTGGATACTACAGCCTAGATTTAGAAGGGAAAAAAGGGGGGTGACAGACAGCTTAGCAGGAATTAAAGTGTGAGAGAGTGTGAAGGGGAAGATTTGTGTCATGGGAGGAGAAGTGTGTTGTTTTCTTTTTTTGGTATGGTATTCGAGGCAGGGTGTTATTGGTCCCTCAGTGTCTAATGCTGTGGCTAAATTGTGATGAATAGCCTGCTGGAGTGTGCTGTGTGTGAATGTGAATGTGTAGACAGCAACTGTCTGTTCCCTGTTTATTTTGCTACAAGCTGTGCGTGATTGTGTGAAACAGCATTGCTGGAGCGTATATCTGAGAAGGATTTCCAAGGCAGATGAGAAGGACTGTGACTGGAGGAGATAATGCGCAAGAGTGGCAGAGAGTTCACATTGACTGTTATGATTGATCTGATTTTCCTAATTGGCACGTAGACCTCAGAGCCCATGTCCTTCGCTTATATTGAGTGTGCTCAGTGAGTGTCATGTTTAATAAGCTTCCTGATTGGCTTACTGGTTGTGTGATTGTGCCCTCTGGCTATTGGGTAACTGCAAATCGGGGAGAGGAGAGGAGCAAGAAGAGAAAAGAGTTAAGAGGAGAAAAGAAGGCAATAATGAGAGGGCTGTGCTAGTAGTTGTGCTTTTAGAAAAGAAGACTTTAGTTTCCAGACATGTTTTGGCTCAGTGTGGCTGTACATACGCACAGTCGCACACCACTATGAACTTATCCTTAACATTGGCATAGTAACCATTTCCACATGCTGATTTTGAACTGTGAAGTATATTGATGTTACTTTTATGTTAAATTAATAGACAACTGTATTGTACAACTGAGGTTTTTTCACTGAAAATGCCCCCAGTGAAAAGACATCACATCAACTCATAGTTGTCTGTGAAACATTCGGTAAAAACAGGCTTACATGTTTGTGCAAAATAATCTTTTCTCTCAGCCACCGTGTACCTACACTGAAAACAGACTGCATTTATGTGTAATAAGGCAGAAAAACATGTCTCTCCCTGATGCTTTTCATCATTCTCTTACAAGTATAAATATTGTATGAGTATAGGCTGCACAAATGTGGATACACACACACATACACATGCACACACACATAAAGACACACATATTTACACACACCTGTGCTTACTGGCCTGAGCTTCAATCCAATCCATTGCAATACACCTCACACAGTTTCTTTATGGATGACTAGAAACATGTCTTGGATAAGTATTGAGACTGTAGAGTAATATGCTGAAAATATTTCCATTGAAACAGTGATGTGATTACAGCTTGCTTTATTTGATTGAGGCTTCTTTTGTGACATCCTTTTAGAGGGTCTTTCATATAAAGAGCAATAAGCAACACCTCAGTCCTGTTTGATAGTAGAAAAATGACTACATGCAGGCAGATATCAACAACGTTTCAGTCTACAACAATCATATGTTGTAATGATTAACATTAGCCTACGTTTATTTGTCAGGTATTTTTGGAAGAGACTTCCATTTTGCCCATAAAAGTAGCCTACACACCTGGAGCTATTTTGTTTAGTGTCCTACACAATTTGACATGGGCAACAGCCATGTTTGAACAGTCTATTTTTTTTTTTTTTTCAATTTATCATAGGAAGGGTTGTCTACACATGCATTAAGAAAAACACTGAGCAGTCACATCCCTCTGTTTTCTGACTGTCATAATAAACTCAGACCAAGTTGCTTTCACAGTTTGCTCAGATTAAAAAAAAGTTTTAGCTTGAGCAAACAGCCAAGCCCCAAACATTGAAGAGCCGATAAGAACGTCGAATGGTGACTATGTTTAATTGTTGACTTCACAAACAGGGGATGTGGTCGTGTACAAAAACCATGACAAACAAACTGAGAGAAAGCAACAAACCCAGAGAAAAACGGCATTCAACTTTTTTTTAAGAGGACGACCTGTTGGAAAGCGTCGAGTCCCACGTTTAAGGAGAAAAAAACGGCAAGTCTCCAGCTTTACCCGTCGCGGAGTAAAGACGCTGTAAAATGTTTAAGGTAACGTTAGCATACCATCAGTTCAGTTGGACAGACAGCAGTCACAGCTCGACTCAGTGACTGTGTGCAATGGACTTCACATGACAGTATCAACAGCTTGGGCTATCATTTTGACTCTGTGAACACCCTTTTGAATCTTTTCATCAGTGGACATATGGACTGGAGGTGTGTGGACAATTAAGACCAAAAGGGACAATCAGACTTCAAACCAAGGTAAGTTGTTTACCACTGTCTGTCTTGCTTTCTTCCTGGTCAGTTCTTCACCCGAGTTAGGCTACTTGTTCTTTCATGCTCATGGTTTCTGTATACTGGGCTGAGCCTGGCCAGTTTAATTGTACAGAGTAGAAGTGAGGTGACACGTTATTCAATAGCTTTTTATACTTGTTGCTATGCTGTTTAGCACATGCTTAAGCTAACTGCCAGTGGGGGACAGCTCTCCATTTCGACACACCTCTACTTCGACACCCCGCTGTTCCGAAATACCCCCACTTCGAAACACCGCTGTTCCAACCCCCCCCCCCCCCCCCGCCGCTCGTGCTGACAGCTGACTGAGGGAGATGCTTTGGTTGGGCTTAGGCAATGAAGAAAAGAGTTGGTTAAGTTTAGTAAACAGACCATGTAGAGGCTAGACAGGCTAGAAGCATAATGAACATTATAAGTGATTAATATTAAGTATTTGCTTGTTTTGCAGTTAATTATGCACACGATCCGTTTCGACCCCAAAAAGGAAAAAAGGATCAATGCGCACTGCGCGCTGGGGGTTTACCCCAATAGCCTTTTCGGAGTAGCGGGGTCTTTAGAAAAAATAGAAAACCCCGCTATTACGATGAATGGAAGTCTATTGTCGGAAAGGCGGGGCTTCGGAAAGGCGGGGTGTAACCCTGCCAGTGACCAACATGAAAAGGTGAGTGGAGTGGACCGACTCATCATGTGCGTGATGGTTCAGGTGACCTCAAAACTTATGAAACTTCTCAACAGCATCTTGCTGAGCAGGAGACAGACCTGCTTTTGTGCTGTGCGTGTTAGTGTGCTCACACACACAGGAGTCGGTGAGTGTCATGTGTAGGCAGGGGTAGACAATTGAAGATCACTGGCCCCACCATTCTAACCACTGGCCCAGGACAATAGGTATCGATCCCCATATTAACGAAAAACAACATATCCCAGCCAATTCCTGCGGTCTCGCCATCGAGGCTGGAACTTTCTGATACCATTACTAGTCAATTTCCAACATTCTTGATACTTATTCAATACCACGATCTTGTAGTTTCTTGAGATTTTGGGGGATTATTTTGTTATATGTATTTTAGTGATTATGTATGAGTTGGTATATTTGTGTTTAATTTTTGTATGTTGTTATTTATTTGAGTCTGAGGATTTATATCCTGTATCAGATATTTTTCATTCAATTTCATTAAAGAAGGTCAAAAAAAGTGCTTTTAAATTCATCAGGCTACTTTATTTAATAAATAAATAACTGTTTCACATATTTAGCCTCCACTGTGGTTTAACAATGAAGTAAAAACAGAGTTAAAATGGTAAATATGCCTCAACACAAACATGAAGTTATGTAGTCATTACTTTTATCCTCCAAGTAGTTCAGTGCTGGTGTTCTCATTCATTCACGTTTAGGCTGTTTCCACAGATTGGTGCAAAACTGACTCATTGTTTAATTTTCAGCTCAGTTTTGCGTTTACACACGTTTTTTTGTTGTTGTTATTATGGTCTAAATGTCACGTGACGTGCCACCGCTGTGGCGCACACCGAACAGCTGGCGCCCCAGCGCGAGCTCTGGCCCGTGTGTAACGTTCGCGTCGGTCCCGACAGGACTCGACCCGACGCGCTGAGGAGGAGGAGGGAAGTTTCATGGTTAAGAAAAAGGTTTTTATCGGTTCTTGTGACGACCTTCTATCAGCAGCAGTGAGTGAGCTGGAGCTGCAGCTGCAGCTGCTTGCAGGTGGTGCTGACGTGCCAGGGCACAGCGCTGGCTGCGCACAGAAAGTAGATGTCTCTGTCGTTGATCGGGTCGGGATCTCTTAGCACTAATTACCGAGACGATTTGACAGTTATCATTTCAAACCACAGGGATTTAATGTGAAATTAGATTTATTTATTTACTTGTTATATTTTTTTCAAGGCATTATTTTCACTGGCCCCACCGGGCCAGTGTTTGGAGCGTTCTGGTGGCCCTGACGGTTTGAAAAGTACGTCCGGGCCACCGGGCCATTTATATTGTCGACCCCTGGTAGGCCTACACTGCTGATTGGAGCTGCGCTGAAAATACCTCTGTGCTGCAAATGTTTTGAGTGTAGAAGGCTCCATTGGTTGTAGTTGTATTTTTTGTCCCCACTGTTTGAGCATCTGGCTGGTTGAAGGTCCAGCTGTCAGTCTATAGCCTACCACTTTACCACAGATAATCATTTAATCAACGATCACAGTAAAACTTAGGCGGTTGGGTGAGTTATGGATCAGTTTTGTGGTTCAAAGAAAAACAACTGGTTTCCTTCCTCCAGTATGATTAATGGCAAACTCTTGCTGAGATGAGTAGGGTCTTTTGCTTTCCTGGCAACCTGCTGTTTTGTGTGTTTGGCAGTGTAAAGCAGTGGTTCTCAATCCTACTCGGGCCCCTAGCTCTACTTGATGTAATTGCAAGGGGTACTTAAAACTATGCTATCATTTGATTGAGTGACCATTACAGACATTTATCATTTTACTAAAATAGTGACCAGAGCTATCAAGCTGAGCTAAGCTAAAGCACTTTTTCTGATCCCATACTCTATGTTTTAATGGGTTTGATCATATTAGGAAGCCACATCTTGATTCACTCTCATTTATATTTTTAAAGTCAAACTCAATACTCCCTGTGTGCATTCAGTGGACAGTCTCCATTAATGTCTTAATTGGGCTTTTACTGTGAAATATTGCACAGGAAGATTGTGCAAAAACTCAGTAAACTGCAATGTGCAATGTTCAGTATACCAGCATATTTGCCTTCAGAACCGTTAATATGAATTAATATGCAACGGTGTAATCAGAAAGGCAATTTTTTCTTTCTGTCAAATTGGTTTGGGACTTTTTTGCCCCCCACCGCACGCCTGAGTAGTGGTGGGGGGCAACGGAGGTCCTCAGGGTTGCTAAAAAAAATATGCAGGGGGTCCAGTGCTCCGAAAAAAGGTTGAGAACCACTGTGTAAAGGGTACAGTGTGGTGTGGTGGTGGTGTAACTGCTGGGTTACAGCATCATTTCCCACTGGGAGTGCTAAATGGATGCACTCAAGATGCTCTGGATAAAAGCACCAGATGAATGACAGATGTGGCACTGAGTTATATACAGAGCCATGCTCACATCCTCTCATCGCTCTGCTTTTAGTATACTTGAACAATCTGGGCACACTCAGGAGAGGGTCTGTTGTTTATGCTCGACACTTGTTACGTAATAATAATAATAATAAAGGAGCCACATGCTTTTGCTGATCTTTATAAAAACTTTAAAGCAGAACCACATCTAACCAAAAAGCATTTACACAGAACATCTGAAATGATAAACCTGCAAACCACAGTCACCATTATTTCCTCCATGACATCACATCTCCAAAAATGTTGGATGAATTCTTGACAGTTGCTAGAAGTTGCTAGTAGTAACTAGAAGGAACGGGGCATTTTACTGGCTCAACCACACAGTTTGCAAACGAGTTGCCTCTCAGTGACAGTCACTGTGTTTTGTGTCAATCAGGTCTTTCATGAATGAGGACAAAATGATTGCACATCTATAGCATCCAACTCACAAGATTGTCTTTTGTTTTTGTTAAGATGGTTTCCCACAGTATGAGTAAACCTATGAAAGCTATGGGTGATGTCACAGAAATCTTCACATATCACTCTACGATTGTTTCTCTTGTCACGTATGGACCTGTCTGGTTTGGCATTTAATTTAACAGCAGGGTTATACTGATGTACTCTTGTATTTATACATTAATAATATATTATGACATTATCATCAACAAGGCCTTATTTATGGGGGATTTCAAAAGCTACACACAAGCTCAACATAAAGTAATGAGGGATAGTATTATATACAGTAGAATAGAGTATTTTAATCTCATTATTCAATCCTCAAGGTCACTAACTGTCACCAGCCCAGACTTTTAACATATAAATCTCACATTAGTCAGATGTGCCAAAGGTTCCTCTGTCTAATAGCTGGGATGTAGGCTATATTTAACTCGGAGCACAAACATGTTCTATGAAAGCCATTAAGCACTATATCTTTAAAACGCAGACTGAAGAAAGCAGATCAGACAGAAAGGGGGGGGGAAAGGACACAGCTATGGATTCTTTGAAAGAACGAAAAGCCACTTGAAGGACAGACAGTTCTGAAGTTCACTTTACAAAGACCATGTAAATATAAAGTGACAACAAGACAAGTTTTGTTCATTTGGGGACTACTTCTGAAAGTTGTGGTAGAAATGGAAAAAACTAGACTAAAGCTCCATCGCAGAGCTGCTGCAATGCTCATTACACACACACATACACACACAAACTGCTGGGTTGACAAAAAATTGGAGACGCATTTTCTATCCTTAAATCCTCATCACTAGGGGCAAAACATCTGGTTTGAGGGTGCCACAAAATATAACTGTTGTAACCAAGACCTCATAGTAAACAGAATGTGTTTTAAATCTCAGAGATTTGCATTGCGACCTTTTGTACTGTTCTAAAAGTTAGTGGTGAAAGGTCTGACGACGTTTTAAAGTTGTGCAGTTTTTGAAAATGAACAAGAAGTATGACTATCACACGTAACTACAGTATAATTTAATTAAAATCTTTCAATTTGATCTGAGAGTAGAAGTACCATCATTTGTGCTACTAAAAGTGCATTTAAGGTCTAAAACATTATGTAGTTGCTCTCTCTGGTTCTCTGGTTAGCTTATCTTAGCAGCAGGAGCATAGGCATCCAAACCAATAAAGACCTCTGTGAACTGTGAAAGTCATTTTTTTTAGAGAGCACCCTCTGCTGCATTAATTCATGGAACAGTCAGTGGAATAGCTCTGTCCTTTTTGTAACTATACATCCAAATCTGATATAAGGACATGTTGACAGTAACAGTCACTGTCCTCATTTGAACACAGCTGGCCAGAGACGGAAACAATCTGAGTGTGGTGTCCAACTTTGGTTTGATTCAAATTAATCTAGTTGGATCTAAACACAGTCACTCCCAAAGGAAAACCCATCACATTCAGTCTTTTCGGTATTCGCCGTCTGTCACGTTACACATTTTTGCACATTTGGCAATTCTTCCTTTTTGAGAAATTTGACACGGTCAATAGCCTTGGTGTTAATTACTGTGGTGCTGACTAAAAGAAAAGAAAATGTACAGTATGCATGGGAGTTTGGTTTGCCCCTCATAAACATGCCGCACACACAAATGCAGTTTCAACAGGGGCAGTGCGCGCACAGAAAGTCAGCTCATCGGTGGAAACTGCTTATTCCAGCTGATGGAGTGTATAATTCCAACATTGGAATAATAATGATGGCATTGTAATTCAGATGGATCGAGTAGAAATTAGATTCTCTGGGCTTTTTTCATATTGTCATAATTGAGTTCTGCACCATTCTCTTCCTGAAAGTGAAATGAATAGAGAGATGGGCTGGGTTTACAACTTGCTGAAGCGACCCGCAAGTCTCACCTAGCAGCAATTTGTGAGTCTAAAGTGAATCTAAAGTGCATCTTAATTAAGTCCCAAAATGAAACGGTAGCATGCGCACACGCTCACACATGCACAGACACACGCAGCCTCCTTGTTGGTATGCAACCTGAGAATAAATGGTTGCAATCACATTAAAGATTCCGGCAATTGCAGCGTGAACAAACAACATTTCTATATAGCATTCCTCATAATGCCACTTCACAGAGTGGAGTGCCCTAATTGTGCACCGTTTACTGCAGAAAATAATGTGTGTCACTCGCTTTGCGTCACGCATGCACCCAAACACCTAATCAAAGCCCTGAATGTCCCTTTATCTCCTGCACTCAGAACAGTCAAGTGTCTATGAATGAATACAGAGCATCTAAGTGTCATCTAAGGCCCCCAGAAAAACCAGAATGAGATGTTCTTTTTATTCTTTTACTCCTCTGCTTCCCTTCCCTCGAGGCACTGAGATGGCTTGTGGCGGGGGGTTTGCTGAAATTTCCCAGTGTTGATCAATAAAGTATTGTGTTATGATTATTATTATTATCACTTAAGACAGCCTGCTGCCTTTCCCATTTTTATTTAGAAAGATGGAAGGAAACCGGGAAGACAATGTTCCTGTCAATAGGTGATTTCAGCCTTCCAGGGCCAGAAAGGAATCTAGTGATACAAGTATTCATTAACCACAACACCATTCTCAAGTCACAAATAACAGTGGGGCTAAACTAAACTTTAAGAGCTGTAGACTGTGATTTCCATTATGTTACATTCATCTGAAGAGTGACATGTTCTTTACGGACAGAGCAGGGCTCCAGACTGTCCCTAAATGGAGGCGAAAATTTGAGACAATACATTTTTTATCTACTTGTGCATGTGCAACTAGTAAATTTGCTGTTTTTTGTTTAACAGTGGTGAAACATGGAAGGAATGACTCAAAGAATCTGGAATCTGTCATTACAGGTGGTAGGCGAATGTGTGTGAGGATCATGAATGAAAAGGAAATGTGAATATTTGTGTGCGCCCCTAAATTTTCTGCTTGCGCTCCTATAATTTTAAGTTAGGGGCCACTGCCACTGTGTTAGCCTGGAGCTGTGCAGAGAGAATTACTCATGCTTAAGTTCAAACTTTTTTTTAAAGCCACTGGATAAGAATTAGTATTGGAGTCATGTGCTGGTGGGAATAACATGACAGCTAAATATTATTTTACTTTTGGCAATGGCTTGCATTACAGTGCCAGAAAGGAGATTTGCAAATTTAGTGATAAATATGCTGATTGTTTCACTGGACGCAGCAGGCGCGCACTTCTGTAGGAGCATGCCAGTTATGCTATTAAGAATTGGAAAATTTGGACCTACATTTAAGCTGATTAAGTAAAGAAAGGCAAAGTCTGTTTGACTCTTAACATTGTGCTTTATTTAAGATACATACGTATTGTTGGACAGCGGAAAATATTACTTTCATTTCAAAGTTATGTCTATGGATATTCTCATTCATCCAGGTCATCGTTATTTGTCGGCAACAAATTGAATTGAAGGCAACTGGACTTGTATTTGTCTAGGAAGACGTTTCGCCTCTTATCCAAGGGGCTTCATCAGTTCGCAACGCATCGGTCTGACTAGTCCTCAGTAGTCTGGCGTTGAATAATGTTTGCTAATGATTTTAGCTGGAGGCCTTCAATTAACTGGTGCTTTTACAGAGATTGTAAAAAGTAAGTTGAACTATTGCCATATTATCCTTTACTTTTTGTGACAGGGGTAAGATAGGACACACTCAAGCTTTTCCACAGCATTTAGAGAATCCAACCAGCCCCTATAATGGCTGCCTTTTGACCACAGCCTTGGCTTGTGTGTATTGTTGCCCTTTTTTGGTTTTTAGGTTGCCTCAGGGACAACGGATGAAATTAGCCTTACTGGCTAACTCTGGCTCACTTGCAGTTTTTTTTTTCTTTTTTAAATACTGCTGATTAGTGTTACATTGTCCCTGTTACTGTAAATAAAGCAATAAATTAGATTATACAAGATCACCCTCTTGTGGCAATACGAGTTTTGAGCAAACGGATTAGTAGTGTAGAAGCCTCAGTGTCTCATGTAGAAGTGGATATTAGTACAATAATATATTTTCTTACCTAATGAGGATGACTTGTTTTCCAGGATCAGCTGGATATCCGTTTTATAATAAATGCCAGTTGATGGACACCGGTTAGTTGCACTTTCCCACCCTGACCCTGCGCTGTAGTTTGTGCCTTATGTGATAAGCATAGAAATGATTTCCTGTCGTTGTGTGTGAAGTGAAAGTAGCTTCCCAGGAAAATAAGCAGTTGGAAAGGGATCTTGACAGGAGCTTTCAACATCTCAACATCAACATCTCACAGTCTGAGGAAAACCTTAGTAAGTGGACCTTACAGTTGCCTTCCACAATTGTCATTCACTGCAACAGTCAAGTTGGAAGCGGGATTCATCTGTGCAGACATTAGACCATAAAAATACTTTATCAGTGATGGATGAGATATCCTATGTGACTGACTGGCTATTAACCCCCGTATACAGGCCCGAGTGAGATACGTAATATGGTCCAAAACGGGCCATTGTGTCCCGTAATTGGATTGTGATGTTCACTGTTGTGTTGTGGGTCAGTTATGGCCTCAACAAACACGTCTTCAGTGTCCATTCACCAACATCCACCTCCCATGGCAAACGTTAAGATGAAATGTTTTGTGTTGCGGCCCATTTGTTGTACACCTTCGGGATTGCTTTCTGTGAAAGCATCAGCAGCACCGCAGCATCGCTCATTGCCCCTCCATCATTCACTTTTCAAACTGTGTTAGATCCTTCAGCCATCTTTAGTGATCCATTTACAAAGGAACCCGAGTTTCTCCTGCATATTGATAAAGAGTAAATGGGTACATTGGTGCCAGTGTTTTCCCCCACAGAGGTACGGCCCGTTTCTTTTCTTGCCTGTGCGTGCTATAGGCCACAATAGATCCAAACTTTGTTCACATTGATTTATTCTAACAAAGAACAAAATTAGTTGCTAAACTTGCAAGTGGTGTAAGAAACAAATCACCAAATTTAAGATAAAGAGTGCCCACATGAACTGTTCATGTATCATGGAGGTACAGGTTGCTGTAGTGGTAAACATCATAGACGTACAAAAAATCAGCTAATAAAACAAATAATTTTCACACACAACCAGATGCACAATATTATCGTCACTCTATCTTATTTCAGTTTTTACATTCACCCTCCACTTCCCCTTGTCTTGTTGTTTCTAGCCACTTGTTTCTGTCACTGTTTAGCTGGGTCAGTGGTGCATATAGAAGGGGAAAATAGAATTAATGAGCCTCTGGGTAAATAAATGGATTTTGGCATTCGGCTCCTTCTTTTTCTTGCTCTCTGTTTCACCACAGCACTGACAGTGTAATCAGTCCTTCGGTTAATGATTTAATCAACCTTTAAAAAGGTATTTTTTCCTTTCCAAACAGCTTCACGCAGTAAGCCCACTGATGGCCCTGACCGTAATAAGGTAAAGCACTGTTCTGTTTAATAGGGAATTAGGCAAGAGCGAATCGAAGCAAGGATACGAGAGAGTGATAAATGATGGCAACCTAATGAAATCCTTACAAAGCCATTTTGTATCCCTTGTGTGGTTACCTGGCCTTACCTGTCGGGCATTCACACGGGACGTCACTCAAATACGTTTCCTTGATTCAGGCAATTTGTTAAAGCTAAACCAATCTCAACTCGGACCCTGAGGGCAACCCATTTCGGAGAGATAAAAGGTTGATCATAATCAGCCGTGCACATTTATTCTCAAATTTGACAGAGTTGCAGTTTAATCGAATGTGTAATCACACTCAGACATTATTGTGTTTGCCAGGGGGATGAGCACACTTTGCACCCACTTTGGCTTCGGTAACAGATGCACAAATCAGAATTCTTAATGGTGTTTTCCAAAAAATGTCCAATAGTTGCCATCGTAGACCGTGGCTGGATGACGGAGACCGGAGCCAAAAGTTGATAATGCCTAGCTGTAATGCAGAAACCCACTCATTTCAACTGTGTCCATCCTTATTGTCCTCTTTCATCTTCTGTCCCTCTTTCCTTTTACCTTTGATCTTACATTTCTGACTCCATGATCTTGTTCCGCGGCAGCACTTACACCCGTAGACAAAAAGGGAAGAGAGGAAGTGTTGGGGCTTTTAGCGAAAAATTGTAGACACACGCACTCACACAACGGCGCGCACGTGGCTACTGTACACACACACACACAGCCTATATCATCTGCAGAACATCTGCTTGCCATCAAATGTGGCATCAAAGGCTTCTTGTTACTTGGATTGCATTAGCTTCCTGATGTTTCAGCTTTGATATGGCACAGTGTTACTTCAGCGAGTGACACATCGCTCCCGCTGCAGTGCCTGGAAGTCTGCAAGCCTCAGTTCTTCATGTCCCAACAATACAAGTGTCTTTCTGGCTGTCTGGATAATGAAATGAAGACAGATGATTTGGCAGAACTCCTGTAAACACGAAAACTCCCTAAAGTTAAGGCTGTATCACTGTGTTTAATATTGCAGGCTATTACGGTTTGTCCCTTTTTTTTTTCGCAAGAGAGTAGGTGAGCTTAGGCATGCTTATCAATACTGTCACTTGAGCAACAGACATTTTGTTTTTCTCCATACTCAGGCAGCTTAAAGGTGTCAGAGTGAGATAAGTGGAGCTGCCTCTTCATGTTGAGCACATCAGTAACGTGTTGCCGTTTTCTTCAAGGTCACTCTTATCTGAATTAATTTGGCGGTCATGTATTTTATATAAAATTAGCAAGCAATACCACTTTAATTACGCTGAATATCAGCATGAGCCCATTAGATTCTGTTAAGTCTTTCATAATGTATATGAACATGAATAATACACATATGCTGAGGCTGTATGTGTGCGTCTACGTGTGATGAATTTTTCCGGGTAACTTTATGTTTTTTTGCATCTGGAGGGGAAAAGGGAAATGCTCCAGTGATTCGAAAAAGTGTTAGTCTCTGAAGAAGGCAAATGCTTCTCCAAATCGTGGTGTTATTATCAAAGAGAGAAGCACTGGGAAAGAGCCTCAATTTCCGGAGAGGCTGAATCGACTCAAATACCTGCCTATACGTGTGTCAACTTAAAACACATCAGATATCTCTGGATATTTCCGTGATTGAAATCTGTTTTAATGTCCTTAATTTTGGTAAGTGTGCTATAACTTTAATGGGACACACTTGAAAGCCCCTAATTCACACACTCCTGATCTCCAATCGTTTTATATTCCATATACATATACCATAGTCATAGACATTAATTTATGTGATGCAATCAATATGAAAGCCAGTTGACTGATTCTTGATGTTTAAGGGCTCCCATAAAGATTTTATTGAAACTGTACTGGGTTCAGTTTTTAGCCATGGCAACACTTATGTTCTGACACCGTAGTTTCAAAGCCAAGAACATACTGGGTGTGAGTTAAATGTTAATACAGCTTGGACTCCTGAAAAGTGATGAAATTTGTGTTGTTGGCTTGTTGTTTTCTTATTTCCGCTCTGCAAACTAAACTGCTGGTATTATCTTTCCATACAGCATTAGCAGTTCTAATTCTGGACACAAACAAAGAAAGAAAGTAAGCATGATTATATTCAGGGTTAAATGGGAGGAAAAGACTAACTGTTTTCATTTAGTTTCCAAGCCAAGAATTAGTTCGTTTCGCTCACCTCACATTTTCCTAGCCGTTGATTTATCAATTTGCATGATTGTGGTATTTGCAACTTAATCCATTTAATCCATGATTGGCTTGTTTTTGTCTTTTCTTGCTGTGTTTGTTTGCATTGATTTGCACTCCGAGTTGGCGGATGAGGCCTAATCACACATAGCATCTTTTTCACCGAGCCATATGAAGAGGAGCTGTCACATCGCGCATATATGATATGCATACACTTTTTGCATATACACACAGATCTGATATGTCAGCTCATCAAATACCAGTGCCCACTGGGATTTCACAGGAGAGCGCCGTGTAGAGTTATGCATAGTAATTACATGGCTCAGTGTGCCCCTTATCATATATTCACTTTTACATTTCTATTTCACTATTGACATGGGCGTATAAGCCAGCACGGCCACAGTTAGATTGGTTTGCTCTGAGCCTGCCAAACCAGGATTAGCAGGATGTCTTCATTCTAATATGTGAGCTCTCTATTAGCTGTCACACACGGCCTGTTTACTCTGTCACACTGCTGTCACCAGCACGTGTGTGCGCGTGTGCGTGAAGGCAAGAAAACAAAGAAGCATGAGCCGTGATAATGCGAGACAGGGGTTTGTGGACTGAAACTTTTTCTTGCTGAAACAAGATGGGAAATTTATGTAAATCTATTTTAAAAGAAATATGTTTTGAATGAAATCATTAAACTTAAATGGTTTTCATTCCCTGGCACATCATCATCATCATCATCATCATCATCAGACAGCTGCAAACAATAGTTCTACTGTTTGAATATTTGGAGTATTGTATTCCTAATATAGCCAATATTTCAATAGGCTCTTTTCAACTTTACGCTGACAAACTGTACTGATGAGGCAGAACGAAATATTCACCATCGCACAGGGGACTGCTCTTATCTCTAGAGGTGGGGAGGAGGTGGGGTGCCGCCTGCAACATCAAGCAACCGAGCAGCACCCCCCAAAAAAAGAAAAAAAAAAAGACAGACAAAGGCGGAAATGATGAATGCACTGCAGAAGTGAGGGTCTAATTTCCCCCCTAGTATGCAGTTTGTTTGCCTAATTAATTTGCTTTGGTTCAGGCACTTTGCCCAAATGCAGTTAGATAGACGGAGAGAAAGATGGGGGAGGTGGTGGGGGGGTGGTATTGTCTTGGCTTGGCTTTTTAAATGTTTCAGCGTGTGTGTGACTGTGTGACTGTGTTTGTACTTCGGTGTGCACGGGGGCTTTTCCCTCTGGTCCACTAATTCACTGACAGTAAAACACATGAATTTGTTGATTAATGATTCTGCAGACTTGGGTCCAGACAGTTTGTTCTACTTTACAAAAAAAATAAAAAATAAACACAAACACAAACAGACACAAGCTTTGCCTCCCGGGCTTATGTCGTTTGATTCTTTGTGAGAATCTGCTGATCTGTTTGATTGAAACATATTCAAGATCCTTTTTTAACAGGATGACTGGAGTCGAATAACAAAAGGCCGCGCCGAGACGAATCAAAACAAAATGATGACAAAGAACCTGAGCAGATGCCAAAAAAACCTATTGTCAATACAATACACCTGAACATATGGAGGGATTATTTATTTACCGACACGGCTGACTGCAGAAAGAACCGGTTGTCACGGTTACCTTGAAGTTTACTCCATGGATCTGGTTTACTCGAAGCGATGTTAGCTAGCGATGTTGTCAGCAGTTCATCACCTAGTGATAAAAGTGTTTTATAAGGGCAAAAAAAACGGCGATCATTCTCTCGGGATGGAGGATCGAGTTGAGGATCGAGTTGCCGATTGGCACAAGCCACAGACACTCAGAGCATAGCATCGGTTATCGGTGAAAAACAACAATGTGCATCCCAGCTCTGTAACAGACAATCATGTTCCAGAAAATACTCTTACACAATTACAAAACTTAGTGGCTGTGAGGTCTGAGGTACTGCCTATAGACAAGGGAAGAGGACGGACATGTATAAAGTCTGGGTCATTGTGAACAAGGAGAACAACTGCATCCTGACTGCGAACTGCACCTGCATGGCTGAGTATGTAATTTAAAATAATTTAGCCTAACGTTATTTAATCTTAGTTGGTTTTCCATTACTATGTGACCTCGTCCCTGTCATTATTGTAGTAAACATTTCACAACTCATTCGCTGCAATTACAGCTGTGCCTGTGGGCATATCTAGCTTTATCACCATTCAAACCAATGTGTCTTACACATTATATTGCTTGAAATTTCTCTCTTGTTTGTCTCGAAAGGGGTACGAGTTGACGGTATTCTATAAAACTTGCGCGTTTTGTCATTTTTATCAAAACGATTAGTGCAAACTGCCGACATACGCAGTAGAGCGTCGTCGGGGCTACAGTGACGTAGACTGATAATCCCTCCATAAAAACCTGTTTTTAAACCCCCTAATTAACATTCTAAAGCTGACAGGCTGACATGTTATTAACTATAATAATAACTAACTGGTGTAAGAGGAGATTACAATGAAGTGTTCTGTCAGATTGGGATGTACAGTACAGTATGTCAGAGCTGACATCTGTTACGTGTGGCCAGATCCGTAACACATCACACAGGTAAATCTGACTTTTAATTAGCCGCTAATGCGACGAACATGAGCAGGAGGATTTCAGAGAGAACGCACTTGAAGTATTTGCATAGAATCAGGACACCGAGGTTCAATTTTACTCTCTTCTACAGATTCGTTAGGTGTCACTTTCATACAGTGACGCTGACATTTATTAGGGTTCTTAATTGGCTGTAGTCAGATGTACTCACTTTAAATACCTGGTTTATTCCAAGCCATTTCTACAGCAATCTACCTTCACACAGTCTATACAGACACAGGTAAAGAAGAGTTCTCTACAGAGGCGTATACTTTGATCTTTGTCACACCGGATTCTGACTTAATGTTCGGTCACATTGCATTTTTGGTGAATGGATATTTGCTGCGACTTCCGTGCACGTCTGCTGAAGCCTGACTCAAGGACAAATTCTAATGTGTGTCTCGCTGTGTTCTTTCAGCATTTTTCGGTGTTAAACTTCGTTTGAACTTACCAGCGAGGAATAGTTAAAACAGTATCTCTGCTGCTGCATCATCACACGTCAGTACCAGCCAAAACTTTCTCCCCAAGAGGGAAATGAATCTAAAGCAAGAGCTACCTAGAGGCAAGGATGTCAATCTGTTTTATGAAAATAGTTGGCAGTAATATGAATAATAAATAAAATATCAAATCAAATATTTAATGATTCAAATGCTGTCATCTACCAATAGCTGTATAATGTTTAAGTTGAAGTGTAGGTCATTTGATCTTATGTATAATTAAAGTTGGCCCTGGGTTATGTCTCAAATATTTTTTCATCATAATCTTTAAAACATTTTTAATTAGCGCTCATCTGAGAGATTGTGTGTGTGTGTTTTTTTCTTTCACATGAACAAAGATGCTGAGACCTCACAGGAAATCATACACATCTGAATGGAAATGAAGTAAAAGAAAGTAAAAACAGCTCCATTTCCATAACTTAACCTTTGGCAAAAAAGGTCTTTTGAAAGCTTTGAAAGTTCAACAATAAACAGGAAACTGTTTTATGTTTATTGTTGATTTATGAAGAAATGCAGAAATAAATAATGAAATAAATCAAGAAAGAAATGAGGAAAGAAATTGGTCGTTCATATTGCCAAATAGAAAGTCAGTTTAGATGACATTGTCGAATGAATGACTTGGTCTGGTGGCCAGCTTCTTCTGATCTGCAGGTTTTTGCTGCTGGCTCTCCTGACTGTTGATCTTCAGGCTGTCTCTCTCAGACTCAAGCTCCATGCGCAGCTCACAGCTGAGTGAGAGCTGATTGTTCAGCTTGGATTTTCAGCTCCTGCAGCTCTCTGTTCGGAACCAGCTCCTGCTCAGATGTTCTTTGAGCAAGGATGACGTCCTTGTCCATCCTGTAGCCTATTGGAGGTTGTCCATCTAAGCCCTCAGGTTCTTCTCCAGGAACAGGTCCTCTGAGCCTCTAGCTTTCAGCCTGCAGGTACTTACTCTATTTAGCTAAAAGTTTCTCCTCTGGGGTTTTCATCTAGCCTGGCTCTCGCCAGACCCTTGTAGTTCCGCAAAGCTCCACCAGAGGCACTACGCTCAGCTTCACACAAGGGTCTGGACTCGAGGCCAATGCAAACTTCTTCCCCGGAGCAAAAAATAATGAACCAATCAGGATCGCCGGGCGGGACTTTCTGAGGTGTGACGTAGCGCTGAAGCGACTGTTTGAGTCAAACAACAATGGCGGCTCGCAGTGAGTGGCTGAAGTAGCACGTCATTCAAGATAACGGACAAGTGGTTTATCCAATCACATACAAGATTTTTTTACAAGGCCCCGCCTTCTGAAATGAATCGCCTATGGAGCAGTCCCAGACCCTTGTGTGGAGCTCAGCGTAGCTTTGCGGAACTACAAGGGTCTGGCGAGAGCCAGGCGAGAGCCAGGCGAGAGCCAGGCTAGTTTTCATCTGCATGTGTGGTATCTTGGTTGTTCTCTCTCTTACTGGTTTCTGTGAGCTAGTGGTCACTGAACCTGTATTTTGCATCTAGCTTTGTTTTTTTCTCTAACTCACCCAGTCAAATAACCATACTGTCCCATTTATTTTTCGGTTTGGTTTTGTTTTCCCAATGTTCTCCAATAAAGCAGCATGGCTCCACTTGGTAAAAAATGTAGTGGACAGGTAAGAAAACCAGATTGTGAGGACACAAGAGCATCAGCAGGACACCGAGCATGAGCCAAAACACAGTTGCAGCAGTGTTTAGGAGGAACAGGAAGAGCCATACTGCCAATAATAGCCGCACAGTGGCCATCCTAAAAAAAAAAAATGATGCTATGCACAATTTGCTATGAATGCAACCTTGTGCTGAGAAACAGATGGGTAGGTGTTCCTGCCTCGACATTAGGATTATCTTAGGAAATGTGATGAGGTGGTGTGAAGGACATGATGTCGAGCTGTACGAACAGCATCCAAGAAGAAAACTATTACTCACAAAATGGCATAAAACTTCAAGATTAATTTAGCCACAAAATAAACAATGTAAAAACAACTGCGTAGTGCAAACAGTGTAGGGGAGTTGACATTTATAGCTGTGAATACAAATTTGAAATACACTGCAGAAATAACTCAAGCGTTTTCAAAGGAGAAAAAATTGCCTGGATTTGTGTCCTATACAACAAAAAACAACTATGTTACCTCAGCAGGATGTGTAATTATTTAACATCTCAGTGATATTGACCAGGATATTAGACCGTTTTGTTGCATACTGTAATGGGCTAAAACATCAAGAACCAACCAGTATGTTGCTGTAACAACATCTTGTGCTCCAACCTGTTTATCCTCCTCTCCTCTCCTCTCTTTTCTTTCTTCTCTCCCTCCTGCCCCCTCCGAGTGAATTGCGCTGCTATTGATTCTCCCGCAGGGGATGATTAGCCCTAACCTGTGTCAGAGCGCCAAGTCAGGGCAGTGATAATGCCTTCACTCAATGCACAATAACAACTCAGGTGCCCCAGGAGCGAGCGCTAGCTGCTCTGTGCAAGCTAGCATGCTAATTTGCAGAGACTTGTGATAAATGCATGCTGTCATTCCCACTGAACAAAGTCAGCCTCTCAGCAGTGCTGCAGCAAGGCCGATCCGATAAGCTACATCAAACAAATAGGAGGGGATGGGATTGTTTATGCAGTGCTTTCATGTAGGCTACTTCAACAGTCTACTCGACGTACACGTAGGCTATGTACACACGCCTATCTGTCGACCCAGTTGGAATCAAAACAACGCAAACATCACGTTCCTACATACACAAATCCTTAACAGCCAGAGCACATCCAACATGCCTCTGACACCTCATTAGTCTTCATGTACCGATCAGAGACCCGCTCAGACCTTAAATTTCAGCTCCAGGCCAACCTCTCTCAATTCACGTAAGCCCTGCTCACACTGAACCTTAACCGCAGCACAAATCCTCCGTATGGTCCTACTCACGCACACACACGGTGCACACAAAAAAACTGGAAACACATCCAGTGTAATACTGCAACAAAGACAGCGTCTACTCTGCTGCTGTATCTGCCTCCCCATCGTGATGTAGAGGCCAGTCAGAGTGTAAATGAGGACATAAACAGTGGTCATGGAGCTCTCACCAGACATTAGTAAGCTGTTGTGACACGCGCATATACACAACGTCCAAACCTCTCTCCACTGATAAAGCGCACAAACAGTCATAATTATAGACATGTGAGCAAGTGCTCAATAAATCAGAAGTGACTGACCAATTTACTTTGATGGTGACAAAAGGCAAGTCGGCCAATATTAACCAAATCTTCACTTACCTTCTATAAATCCTCAGTTAAATAACATAGGCAGCTGACGAACCCTGGTGAAAAAAAAGTGTACTTTATTGTATTTCAAGTATATTTGTATTTTGAATAGTATATTGAAAATGTAATTATACAAATTGTACTTTATATAAATATATAAAAATTACACTAACATCACACTTTCACGCTAACACTTTTAACACACTTGAAAATAATTATACTATATTACACTTTATAGAAATATATTAAAATAAAATATACTTAAAGTGAAATTTATGTGTAATTTCTAAAGTGTACTTATTTGAAATTTGTTTTCACACATACTTTTGATATATTTTAAAATGTATGCTAAAATTGTCATTGTAAAATACAATGATAACATATTTTGAAAGTATACATTTTAATATCAACACTGTAATATTAAGTTTGAGTGTATTTTAAGTTACATTTGAGTTTAATTATAAAGTGAAGTTATTTATGCTTGTAGCCTACTTCAGGACATTTTGGAAAGTGGTATTAGCCTATGCACCTAAACCCGTTTATTAAATTTTGTGCTGTGTGTTTGGCAAAAAAAAAAAAAAGATAGGCTACAACCTTACACGCATGAAATCACATGAAACAATACACTTAATTAACACTTAACAATCATCCACAAGAGCGTTGTAGAGTTGTTGGATTGTGTGTTTGATAGTCTCCGTAGCGGTAGCTGAGCAGCTCATGTCTCTGCCCCGCCGATCTAAAAACAGCTTGTAGGTTACCGTCAATTACAGTAAAAGTAACGAACCCTATCCCTAAGACTAGGGATTAACGGGCAAATCTGCCAAAATGCTGAAATATCCCTTTAAGCACATTGTTTTAATGTTATAATGTCTGTTGTAACCAAGGTTAAAAGTCTGTATTAAAAATTAGTTGATTGCATATTAAAACAGCTGAATTCATATTTAAAAAGTTAATTAATAAATACTAAGTTATGTTAATAATTAAAAACAGATACTTACCTATAAAAAGAAATTGAACAGTGATAAAATATTTTTTTATACGTTTATTTTGAAAGAGATTGGCTGGAGATGAGCTGTCAGCCAATCGGGAAGAAGCTCCCGCCCCTTGACCTGCTCAGAACAAGGTTCACTTCCTCCGGAGCCGTTGTTGTCAGGAGAGCGAGCAGCCCCGCATCGAGCACGACACTTAGCTTGTGAAGAGGAGACACTAGTAAAAGTTGATAAAAGTGATTAAAAACTACGGGATAACTCCGGTGACGCCCTGGACCTGTGAGAGTGAAGCTAGAGGGACCCGACATCTCCACCAAGAAGAAAACGCATCGGTGACAAATCGTTTTTTCCATGCTAAATGCTAACCGCCAGTGCTAATCAGTGCTAATACCAGAGACCTTACCCACTCGTGTGAATCACTAGCGTTAAAGCTAGCACTAGCTTCATTTTGAAGGTGCAATATGAGACGTTTTGAGAATTGGTTGCACACTGAACTGTAAAATCTGATGATTTAGCACAGTATCTGCGTTTTTAGCACGCCGAGTCACTATTTTATGCTAAGACATGGCAGAAGGTGCACACTGTACGTCTTCTTACTGGTATTAATGTTATATTTGCATGCTTATTACTATGTGAAGACGTTATTTTCATATTATTGATGTGGAGAAGTTATTTTAATAACTTAATCTCTGATATTTTGAGAATGTTGCTATGATATTATTGGGTGTGGTGCAGGCGCGGCGCCAGGATTTAAATTTTGGATGGGCCAGAGTCATTTTGGATGGGCCACTACTTAGGAAAAAATAACACTAACATACATAGAGCTGGAAATTATTCCTGAATGACTCGTTCGTGTCTATATTGCCCTGAAAGCACACACCATATCTGCTGAGACGAGCTTTGACAGCGCGGTGCGCCGCTCTCTCTCCCGTTAAAAGTTAATCTAGCTCACCCAGCGGACCTCTCTCTCTCCTCGTATCTCTCTCTCTCTCTGCTGTTACTTGTGTGTTTAACCAAATGCACGAAAAGCCAAATCAAATCAGAAATGCGTAGCCCACTTCTTTTTAACTCACAGACATTTATTTTCATAAAGTAGGCTAATAAAATATCTGGACATTTTGCCATCGTTAACATTGAGACAACAGGCTGCAGGTGTAAGAGACATACAGGCTGAAGATAGGCAGCACTGTGTGTGTGTGTGTGTGTGTGTGTGTGTGTGTGTGTGTGTGTTGCAGAGTGGGTGGTTCACCTGGGAGTAGGCGTGTGTGCGTGCGTAAGTGTGTGTGCGTAAAGGTGGGCACTCACCGGTGACACAGATGAGAGAGAGAGAGAGAGTCAGGGTTGGGAGTAGCCGTAATTTTTGTTGACCACCTACTCATTCATTCATTAATCACCCTTTTTTCCTGTTTAATCCGCCAGTCTCATTTTTACGTTTATCCATCCTTGCTGCGCTGTGATAGCTCTGTGCTGTTTTGTTACAATAAATGCACCAAAAGCATTTTTGGATCTCAGCGTATCTTTATCATAATCTACTATAGCGCGTCACAAATCTACGTAGGCTACCTGAGGACCCAACCTCATACTCTCAGCGGCTTTAAAGGTTTGTGTTTGGAAGCCGCAACAGCAGGAATGGAAGAAGAATTCGGCAAATCATCTTAACACGCAAAAAGGCACAACAAACAGGTTTTGCACAATGGTTTGCACAGATAAGTCTTAAAATATGTGCAACACCTTCTCATCACAATCCATGCCATCTACACTACGTTATCAGCTGTTATTAAAACCCATCTCATCACAGGATCATATGTTATTAGACCACCGCTAACATTACACAACAAACCGTTAAAGGGATAGTTCACCCTAGAATGATATTTCGCTCATTATCTACTCACCCTCATGTTGACTAAGGGCTGGAGGAAGTTTCAGATTCCTCCGTGGCTTCTCTGAGTTACAGGGGGTCTCGGCATAGCAGTGCATGTCCATATAACGGTTGCAAAGGGACACCGGAGCTCTTCGTAAAAAAACACACACAAAAAAACATCCAAATACCTCCATGATGCTCGTATGTAATGTCCGTCTTGTGCTGAAGCCCCAAATTGCGTAATTGTCCCGAAAAAAATTAAATAAGTCTATATTTTAAGCTTGTTTGTAGCGGAAGCTTCTCGAAGCTCCTCTTCCTGGTCCGTCCAAATCTCGCGTGATTCGCAGTAACCGCACTGACGCATGCTGACGCCGGCGCAAATCACGCGAGATTTGGACGGACCAGGAAGAGGAGCTTCGAGAAGCTTCCGCTACAAACAAGCTTAAAATATAGACTTATTTAATTTTTTTCGGGACAATTACGCAATTTGGGGCTTCAGCACAAGACGGACATTACATACGAGCATCATGGAGGTATTTGGATGTTTTTTTGTGTGTGTTTTTTTACGAAGAGCTCCGGTGTCCCTTTGCAACCGTTATATGGACATGCACTGCTATGCCGAGACCCCCTGTAACTCAGAGAAGCCACGGAGGAATCTGAAACTTCTTCCAGCCCTTAGTCAACATGAGGGTGAGTAGATAATGAGCGAAATATCATTCTAGGGTGAACTATCCCTTTAACAATTAATCCACACTCAAACCGAAGCAACAATAATGTTAACTGTACTTAACAAGCTGTTATTACAAGGTTTACAACTGATATGACAGACTGGGCCGTGAGTGTGTGTGTGTGTGTAAGAAGAGAGGGAGGGAGAGAGAAAAAGTAACTACGTAAAACTGTTAGCTACCGTAGCTCAGGCGTCGGTCTCCCGTCAGGTAAAAGCTGCCGTTTATTCCTCAAATGAAGCTCATTATGTTGTTGAGGCTCTCCGGTACAGTTATCCATCACTGCTGTTGAATTAGCCGCTAAACAGCTGGAAGCTAAAATCAAGGGGGCGTCTGTTTGTTTACAATTCACGAAAGCAACGTGAACGTACGTGCCGCTCACACTCAGTAGAGTTACGCAATGAGGCAGCGTACAACGAGACGGCGAGTGGCTTCTACGCCGCTGCCTGGCCGGAGGTAAACTCAGTTGAGTCGCGTTTATTAGACTATGAAAATCACCAGAATGCTGACACATTTAAACCTGTGGTAAAGTTATCTGAAATAAAAAATATATAATTAAACCTTAGATTAACTAAAGTTATGTTCACCCTGTCATTTTGGATGGGCCAGTTGTACAAGTGGGTGGGCCCAGGCCCGTTAGGCCCACCCATAACGCCGCGCCTGGTGTGGTGTCATATTACAATGTTTATTCAGTTAGAAATATTCTCTGTGAATTGAGTGGATTTAACATGATTTATATATTGTATTTCGTGATTGAGAGTTGAGAGAATTAAGAGAATGTTCTGACATTACTCATCATAGGTCAGGTTTTCCTGTTGGATCCTTTGAACCTTGGACCTACCCGGATGTTGGAGCCTGGATCGAGACGTTTGATGGCGAACCACAGCCTGGAGGACAACTAGAGATATGGTGCCCGCAAAGAATCAAGAACCTGGATCCTTTCATCACTTCATTACACACACACACACATACACATATCCAACACATTCAACCATGCGGTAGGATAGATCCTCTTCACTTCCTCAGTGGACTGAACATTTCATACTGGGAGTGACTGAAAAAAGAGGTGACTTGAACTTTCAAACATAGCTGCAATTTTTTTTTTTTTTATGTTCCTACTTACCTGGGTAAGAATTGTGTTACACTGTGTATGTACATGTGTTTTGCTTATCCTTCTTTAAAGGACAATTCCAGGCAAATTCAACTTGAGGGTGTATGTTCTTATCATTTTAAGTCTAAAAGAAGGAATGTGAAGATTTTCAGTTTAACGTCTCCTGTTTTGCGGTAGCTGCGTCTTTCCCCGCATCGCTACGGCAGCAATGAATGGGAGTGGATGCAAGTTCCGCTGGTTAGGCTGTTTACATCCCTCAAAGCCGCAATTTTTTTCCACAGACAGCGTCAGATGGTTACTCAAACATGCACTGAGAAGTTTCTTTACTTCAAGCAAGCCGACATGCTTGTAAAACTAGATCTAAATTCAAAGTCTCACGCGAGACCCTGTTGCCGTGCTCGGTGCATTCAGGGGTAGTCAGAAAGCTACCGTTTGTGTCATAAACACAGGAATATCGACTCTTGACTTGCTTCAAGTAAAAAAAACGTATCGCGCATGTTTGAGTCGCCACCTGACGCTGTCTGTTGGAAAAAATGTACACTTGAAGCAAGTAAAGAGTCGATATTCCTGTGTTTATGACACAAAAGGTAGCTCCTACTGCACCTGAATGCACCGAGCACGGCAGCAGGGTCTCGCACAAGACTTTGAATTAGATCTAGTTTTACAAGCATGTCGGCTTGCTTGAAGTAAATAAACTTCTCGGTACATGTTTGAGTCGCCATCTGACGCTGTCTGTGGAAAAAAATCTGAAAAAAATGCGGCTTTGAGGGATGTAAACAGGCTAACCAGCGGAACTTGCATCCACTCCCATTCATTGCTGCCGTAGCGATGCGGGGACAGACCAAGCTACCACAAAACAGGAGCGATTAAACTGAAAATCTTCACATTCCTTCTTTTAGACCCAAAATGATAGGAACATACACCCCCAAGTTGAATTCACCTGGAATTGTCCTTAAAGGTTTATTTGTAATGTTTAGGTCTGCTGCCTGAAATAAACCTATTTCTATTTTCTATTTCCTATGTACGAAAGAAGCAATATTTGAAAATGTGTTATTAAAGTTTTCCTTTGAAAATGTTTAAAAGCCATATGTAAATGTTTCTACATTTAGAGATAGTACAAGTTTCTGTATTATTTGCAATGTATTATTATAATTTGGATGTGGTTTAAATACATTAAAGTATGTTTTTTTACCTGGAAGTAGTCCCACAAGTCTTTCAGCCTTTAGTATACTTGTAACACATTTGCATGAAGGTAGAAAGTAGTATACCAAAAGTATAATTAAGTATATTTTTTAATACACTAACATCTAATTTTTAATGTACTTATAATACAAACAAAGTACACTTTAATTTAACTAATTAGGCATGTATTAGTATTAGTATTAGCATTTACCATTACTTAAAGTGCACTAAATATACTTTAAGTTGTTCCACTTTAGTACACAAAAGTACACTAAATACACTTTAAGTTGAGCTTTTCTACAACTTAATTACAATTTAAATATACTTGACACAAAATTAGTTGTTCCAATTTAGCACTCTTCAAGTTAACTAATCTTAAACACACTTGAAATATAATGATGATTAGTGCGGCTTGAAGTACACAAAAGTATGCTAAATTTTAGTACACTTAGTACATTAATTTTTCACCAGGGAATGGCAAATGAGCATTCAAAAAGAGAGGAAAGGGTGGTTTGTTGCAGACTTGGGAACTAAACCTTTTAGTTTGATTGGGGGGAACTAAGGACAAATTGGGTCCATGTAGAAAAGTTTCAGATAGTTAATCAGTGAGTGGGTGGGAAATAAATCTCAGATCATTTGAGTCTGGTTATCATCATCAGATCATCCACTGTGGAGACTGATGTCCCAGGGGAGGTTGAGTCTTCTTTTCATTCATTTATTACAATCCACTCATGACATTTGCCGTTTTCTTATGTATGAAAAATGTGAATATTTTCTTTATTCGTTACCACTCTATATTATCTGATCTTATGGAATCTCAGTGAGATAAGGGGACATGCATACATGCAACATAAAAGTCCTGACTTACTAGAATTGTTAATTCTAACATCTATATTTAAATCACAGAGTATATTTCATCAGTATTCAGAGAGGACCAGAACCTGGCATGAATATGTCAGAACCCCTCGCTTCCTGTCAGTCGCTCAGGGGGAGTTATCCTCACACTTCTTTATGCTGCTGCCACCTCTTTATGTGCCTGCTTCCTGGCCCTTATGGAACAGTCTCCTTGACTACCTATGAGTCAACGGGTTACAAATTGAAGGAGATATATGAATAAATGAATGTGGATGCTTCCCTACTGGGCATGGGGGTCACTGACTAGTTTGATGAGTGAGAAAACGATTTAAATAACACGCTGGAGCCTACGCAGCTACACATCTCAACTGAGTTAAGCACCTATGGGAGATTCTTGACCAAAGCGTTAACACAGAGCTCTGTGATGCCATCGACTAAACACAAACTGAGGAGATATATTTTAGAAGTGTGTTGCTCATCTATCCATTAAACGCTCAGAGACTTGGAGGATCAATGGCAAAGGCGCATTAAAGACGTCCTTGCAGCCGGTGGTGGCCTCCACCTCATGAAGACGCTTTATATTTGTTTTTCCTTTTTATTTGTCACATATCAAAGTTGTTTAAATGAGCCTCAGCGTCGCCGAACGTCTGCACAGCCATCACTAAAAGCCTCAGCGTAACACTTTTAAAACAGGCTTTCCTTATTTACTGAATTCGGACAAATGTCTTACATGCGGCGCACTAAAGTTTCAGTGTAATGGGCAAACGCACAGTGTGCGTTTCAACACAAAGACATACAGTACAAAGAGGATCTGTTGGCAGCGCTGGCACTCGGCGTCAAAATGAAAACTGCAAAGGGAAAGAGGGAGGGAAGCTTTTGAGGGGAATTTGTGATCCTCTTGCTCTTACAAAACACCACAAATACCCACGCAAACACACACAGACAACAGCATGTATGAGGGCTTTATTTGCTCAGGCTGAACGGCGCGCGTACACACACACACACACGCACACAGAGGCAAAAAAAACAACACCTATTTCCAAACCTCTTTCTGTCCCAGGCACATAAACACATGTATACAGAGTGCTGATACACACACCCTTAATCAGTGATCCTCTCTTGGAACGGCTCTCGCATCTGAAATGAGACAAAGAGGAAGAGGAGGTGGAGGAAGGGAATAAAAGCAGATTTACAAGGCCTGTTCCAGCACCAGTCAGCAACTTCATTCTCTCCAGCTTCAGCGATGCTCTACAGCAGTGACACATGCATGCATGCACACACACGGACGCACGCACACTCGGGCCTCTCTCGCACGCACACGCGCACTTTGATTTCTTTGTCTCAGGTGTAAAGAAACAATCTGTAGTCTTGGCTCCATGTTTTTGTTGGAAAGGACTTTTCCCAGTCTCTATATTACACTGTGAGCACATGGGGATGTGTTCAGAGGAGCATCTGCAGGAGAATAGTGCAGAGAAATGATACCAAGTGATTTTCCTGATGCTTAGTCATTATTCAAATGTGCAAGCTGAGGGTGGATGCACAACGTGGGCACAGATTGGTTGAAACATCCACCGCAACAATTACATCTTTTGATCCGTGACAAACCAGTTTGTCAATTTTCTATGCATGTTGACCTTTACCACTTCGCTCGCAGTGCGAAACAACAACAACAACAACAACAAAAAATGTATTTTTAATTCACTGCATTGCAGATTGTCCTGCAGCTTCAACAAACAGATGTTAAACGAAGTATTTTCATTAATTCCGAAAACTTCTCGGCGTGATGTGAGGATCTAGGCGTTTTCCTCCACAGAAAAATCAAACGGTGATCATTTATCTTACAGATACACACAGCTGATAAATAAAAACTGCTTTTATTTCTCCACCACCATTTTCATCCCTGCAGCCATGTGCTTCTGTCTGATCTTTGCGGCTCTCAAAAAAATACAGGAATCAATTTTTTTTTGTGTATGTGTGTCTGAGCTTCACTTCTGTTTCCAGTGTTGGGATTACCAGTCCCTGCTCAAATGAAAGATTGAATCTCTTTCTTTGAAATGAGTTTGCATAGCACTTTCTTAAAAGGTTCAAGACATGTTTCAGGAGACGCTCATGAATAAGTAAGCAGTGTTTATAGTAATGTCTCTGTTATGCAATATTTATGTGACATGCTCCTGGTGTCAAAATAAAAGTCCTCTGGACAAATGTAATTTGCGATCCAACCTGTATTATTTAGCAGAGTGCATTGAACACATTTGTTTTGGGAATAGAGGATACAAATGAAATACAAATGGTCCCTGCATTGTGCAGGTTCAAACATCACTTTGCTGACTAGACTGTTATGTGTGTGTGCCTTATGAAGAAAGAAGCAATAACTTTTCCAACAGTGTGTGTGTTTTCATATATCTTACATTCTGTAATGCTTGTTAGGAGACGCAATACTTAAGTTAATCCAAGTGGGTGGGCAGTGGTGGCTTTGCTTTGTTTCTAAGCTCAATTTAACCAGCATCTCATGGAGATTTAATCTTGTTATGGTGGCTGAGGCTGGCTGTCAAGAATTATTCTTAGATATGATAATCAGTGCGGGCTCACACTGAAAGTTTATATGGAGTTAAAAAAAAAGAAAGAAAAAAAAAAGAAGAAGATTTAAATCCTCATGAGAAATGGTCCAAGCTCAGGAATTATCTCAGGGGATTCCATCACAAAAATAAAGATGTCATAAAGAAGTAAAATGTGCGCCGCTCACAGCGAGACGTCTCGGTACGGGAGTGAAGTCGAAGAATTGGCCCATCTTGCATTTTAATGACTCAAAGGAGTGCCCCCAATACTACACCCAAAATGCTTGTCTCATATATGGTACTAAAGATGATGTAAAGCCATCCTGAAATGAGCAAGACTAAAACTACATCGATACTTACATTAAGTGATAGCGACCTGCCTAGTCAAGTTGGAGGCGATGCTGTAGCTAATGCGCGCATCCGTACACAAAAGCCTTTTTGTGTGTGTTTTGACTGCACAGTACTTGGGATTGAAACTGCCAAGTTCAGACCTATTTAGTCCACAGTAAATATAGCTTAGATCCTCTCTGACTGGCTCCATCGCCACCCCCCCCCCCCCCCCTCCTCCTCCGCCTCCAGCTGATTTGGCCTGTGGTTGTTGCAGGCCTGCGTGAGTGAATAGACCCTCGCCTCGCCAATAAAGCAATCATTAGAAGCAGATTGAGTTTGTGCTTGTGTACTGACAGCGCATTGGATGGGGCGAGTGGAGGAGGAGGAGGACGAGAGGAGCAAGGTAGAGAGAGGGACGCCGATGGTGAGATTCGATATTTTGATTCCTGTCGGCTGAATCTGTCTCAACCAATTTAAGAGATGGGAAACACTCATATTATCTGTCTGTGCGTGCTTGTGTGTATTTGTAACACACACACACACACACACACACACACATGAAAGCGTTGTAATATATCTTATTTAAGCACACGTGTTCTCACATGTATTTAATCACAGATGTGCACGTTTCTCATTTCTCAGTCCAGTAAACACATCCAGTTTCTTCTCTTCCTGTCCTTGCAGCCTGTCTTTTACACAAACACAAATCTATTTCCTGCAGCAGACAGCTGGAGTTAAAATAAAACAGGCTCGTGCTGTGATAAGACTTTGCAGTACAAACTTTGTTCCCCCTCCGTCAGTAGCCTCTTCAAGCCCACCAATCCTTCTTTCTGTCTCCGTGTGACCTGCGAGTCCTCGGGGGGTGAGACTCGGTCAGTGCTCAGCTGTGACTTTGTTGTGTGTGAAATGCAATCAGCTCCATTTCTCTGCACTCTATCTGGCCCTCTAACAGGGAGCCTGGAGTCCCCGTCCCCCCTCCCTCCACTCAAGCCCACAGTTAAAGGGAAAGCAGAGCAGACGGGGCCAGAGGTTAAAATAGGGGGTGTCAAGAGAAGTTGGGTGAAGTTACACAATGAGGGAGTTTGTGTTGTTGCTGCTGTCTATAGAGCCATCTCTGTTAGTAAAGATGTGTAAAGATGCATCATATCGCTTTAGTGAAGGATTCAGAACTTCCTAAACTGTGTGTTAATGCAAAGCTCAGACTCGCCTACAGCTGTCACAACTGACTTCTTGTCTTTAGATCAGAAGCTCTCAGCTTGTAAATACTCTGTGAAAACAAAGAAGGGAGCTGAGATCATCCAGCTGCCAATTCTGTATTTATTTTAACAGTTTATTATTAATCATAATTAATATACACAACAGCCAATATTGTAAAACCTGTCAGCATCCCTGATTTTGTGTCTTTTTTTGACTGACACAAGATAAGAGCAGACAGACACAGTAGTGTGAGATGCAACAAATGCTCCTTTTCCACTAAACAGTTACAGCTCTACTTGGCTCGACTCAACTGTACTTGACTCTGTTTAGGTCATTTTCCATTACAGTACTTCATAGTACCTTATAGCATGGCTGCAATGTTCACAGTCTTGCTCTCTTTTTTCAATCCCCCACGTCGGCCACAAAAACACTCGTCCACACCTTGTCGACAGACCATGACGTGTTTTTCCACACATTTAACTCGCGTAAAAGAATAACAACAGTCGCAGTACAGATCAGTGGTCTCTGTCGCCGGTGTGTTTTTAAAGAAAAGTGTGTTTGATTCTCGTGTCGAATGTTACGCTTGCAACTCTTCCAGTGGCAACGCTCCAATCAGTGGCTGACGTCACATTTTAGTATTGGCTCAGCTCGCTTGGAACCTCATCTGAGGCATTAACAAAAAAAGGACCAGGTACTATCCCAAAAAAGTTGAGTCAAGTAGAGATGTGCTAGTGGAAAGGGCCAAAAGGTTCCTTGTTCAGGAATCAAACAGAGGAATTTGCAGTTATGTGATGTGCACATTAACCATCAAACCACCAGACAGCCTCTGCAAGCTAACATTGTCACAGTACAGCACACAAGATGGATAGAACGACACAATAGCAGTCTATACTGTAGCTCAAGTTAGGATACCCAACACACATTCAGGAACTTCTGGGATTTATTATTTCAACCTTTTGGTCACTTATGAGAATGAGAAATAAAGTCTAAATACAACATAACATTTACATTTCCAGCAACTACAGAGCAACGTTTTTGTCCCAACAGAGAAATGTCTGTCTACAAAATGCTCGACTGTGTTCTCTACCACATAATTTATTTTAAATTAATTGCCGGACAGGTAGAACACACTAGATATCTGAGAGTGTGGTCCACATTTTCTTTTGCTGAAATCAGCTGCCTGCTGCATCTATAATGAGAGTGATGGGACTGAACAATAGGCTGAAAGACACTTTAAAGTTCTGTGCAGCTATAAAGAGAACTGGGTGAAAGTTGGCTGATAATTACCTCTCACATCATTTGATCTGATGTTCATATAAAAATGTTGACTATAGCAGCTTTAAGGCTTCTTTAAGACTTTGCTGAGAACAGGTTTAATCATGCAGTGTAGTGAAACATATCGTTTATCAACCCTCAATCTGACCCCGAGAACAGAGTTGCATTACGGCTCTGACATGGCCACCGGAGTGGATCCCTCCAGCCAGCTATAGAAAATGGTGTCCCAGAAGCAGCTCTCTGCTAAAAGTATGTGCCCGGTTTATGTTTGACTGGACCATATCAAGGTGCACAGAGCAGATTGAGCTGGACAGAAGGTCAGACACGGGGATGGCACAGAGCATCCAGTCAATTTTCAAAATAAAACGCCTTCTGCAGACGCCTGCTTGTGTCTCATATCACTACATCACCAGCGTAACCAGCGGCACAAGGCCAGAAGGCAACGGGGTCAACGGATTTTCACCTCTGACCCACGGCAGAAGCACAGAAATGACACTGTGGTCGATCTGCTTCTGAAACACTCCCGGTGGAATACGAAGCTGTGGGATGTCAAAGACCAACATCTACTGGAATCCAGGGCTGAGAAAAAGCATCACAGTAAAGTGAGTAGCTGTTATTATGTTGACTGCCTAACAATCAAGAGTCAGAGGGAGTTTGACCTTCTTCAGGTCACAGGCCGACTGAGTAACTCATCCGAGTGGGTCCGATGCTTAGTCATTATTCAAGGAAACTTGTGACACTGTCGTTATTCATTGGCAAACATAATCGGACGTCTTGCTGGAAGATGTTTCTTTGAAAATAGCTACGAACCTTTCTCGATGCATCTGCCATATTAAATCATGGGAAATTAATGCTTGTAACAGTGACTGGTAAATTCTGTTTGACATTAATGTGTCCCTCTGGTAGACTTCCTGTCTCCTCCCTGTTTTCTGTTTCCTTAATTCCAACAAAAAAAAAAAAGCTACCACTACACTGGGGTAATGCACGTATTGTGTGTTTGAGTGTGTTAAGTGTGTACCTCTGTAACTTGTGTTACCATGATGCAACACAGCATGTCTCAGTCAATGATATTTATCCATTTATCAGTGTTTGGAACCGTGCCATTCTCCTCTATCACCTCTTTTTCATGCTCCATTAAATGTGAATCCAATTTTCACACTTGTGTACAACTATCTAGCGCCACATGAATAATGTGCGCCCTCAAAGTAAGTAATATCTTTGTGGGTGTAAATGGGCTCCAGACAGAACAAGTCCAGTGTACATGCAGCAGCCTCCTCGAGCGGGGACACATACGTTTGACATGTTCGTTTATTACCTTTATGATTCGTGCTATCTGTTCTGCAGGGTGAGCGGGGAAACTCGGCACATCTGTTCGTGTTGGGATTCACTCTGCGACGTAAAACGCCCCTAGCCCATGAGCAGGCAGCTTTATCTCTGCTTTTCATGAGCTCAGGGGACTTGGATATTCATGTACACCTTTATTGTCATGGATTCCATGGACGCAGATTGGATTGTGAACAAAAGTGGAAAGAGGGCAGGATGGCAGAAATGATTAATTTCATTTTAACATTATCTTTGTTTCATTTTCATATAAATTATCGTTCCAGTTCTTTTAACGTCAATATCAGGTAACCATCCCTGGCACAATAAGTCACATAGGAGCTACACACAGGACTCTATTCAGAATGATGTACTGTCCTCTCTGTGGTTGTGGTGGAAGACACCAGGCAGTGTTGATACACATCTACGAGGCCATGTGGCAAACAGCACCATTCACTAACCACCTAATCTAAAAAAATGCTGGCTGGAGGTGTGCATTTGTCAGTGGTTTTATCAAGTCGGCAGTCCAGGCACACGTCCTCACCAATATTTCATTGAGATACACCAGTGACACCAACGAGGGGCCGCGGTCCCAGAAACAGCCCTCCCCCTTCTTCAGTAATCACACTCACCGCCCTCCACTTTGACTTATTGCTTGTTCACACAAAACTCAGTAATTTCTAAAGTCACGATTGGTCTCGACAACAGGCTAATTGGATGGCTGACCCTGCTGATTGAAAAAGCCCAGTCAGCTGTTTGAAAACCAAAATCTATTAGGAAATACAAAGCTAAGAGCCGTCAGCTGTCAGTAATTTACAGATGGGTGATGAATTAAAGGGGAAACTTGGTGAGGTGCTGCTCCACCACGAGCCCTCAGAACAAACACAAGGTCCTTTGTTATGGATTATCAGAGTCTCTGGAAGTCGACCGGAAAATTATTTACTCATTTGTTTTTGTTGTTTTTGATGATGGAGCGAGCTGTGCAACACAGTAATAATGGCCAAAAATGAACAAACTGTTGTGTTCTACTTGGATTCTGTGCGGGTTTGAGTTGGCGCTTACTTTAGGACTGTGTGACAGATTTTTAGCTGGGTTTAAAGCAGTAAGTGGTGACTGACTTGCTTGTTTCCTCCTCGGGGCTTACCATAGCTTTTGCACATGCTGCTGCTGATACCAGCTGTTGTGCATACTCGCTGCCCTCGGCACATCCCGTTAACTCCAGCCTGTACACCAAATAATAGTGAAGAGACCACCTGGGAGCTCACCGGATTTGATCAAGAAGTGCCTAGTGAGAGTTAGGCTCTGTGCTTATTGTTAGCTTTTTAGCCTGTGGTTATTACTGATTTTTGCTGCCTACGCATTTTGGAGAGACTTCTGCAAGTTGGTTAAGTTACCCAACTTTTGGTATCTGTTAGTGCTAATAATTGTCTTGAATTTTGATTTAAAATCCTTAATTTAGTATTACATTACATGATTTGTGTTACAGTTTGTGCCATTTCTGTTACTTGCATGATGGTAGCATTACCAGCTTTTTAAAATTGTATTTTATTTCTGTTGATTTATACCTGCCATTGAATACAAAGAGTAAAGGAAAAAAATATAGATCAAAATGGGACAACAAATGAATCTTAAAATAACTGATTGGGTCAGTGAGTGGCATTGGTATCATTAGGTAGATTTAGGTATAGTTTAATTCAAGCCATTCGAAGATGTGGTTCCTCTTCTATGATCAAAATTTGAGCATCCACAGTGCATCCTATTTAAAAGATTAATCAGGTTGTCCAATAATGTAAGACAGGAAATGAAGGAGCAGCATTAAGTTCAGGAAGTAGTGGAGCTGTGCAAAGAGCCAATTCAGTGAGTTCTTTGTTTTCTGGTGTTGTCTGGCGATTAGGTTTCAACCACGTGACGAAGCTGACAATCAAAGGGCCACTTTACCAATTTATGATTACATTGCAATATTTATGACTTTAATATGGATCATAACTGCAAAGACTGCAACCACTGGAGCTCACTTTTTCCATAATGCAACTTTTTGCAACAAAATTCAGATCCAAGCGGAAGAAGATTCCTTCTGCAATGAACAGAACTTAATGAGTAAAACTGGTGGATAGCCCCTTTAAATCAGAGAAGAGGACATCAGGAAGTGACCACTTAATCAACAGAATGGCATGCAATCAAAGCCATATCTGCAGATGTCTCCTACCTGCCTCACATCCCAGGTTAATAACTTGCCCATAGAGCACCAGTGTTTAATTAGCTCCCATCACTGTTACTTATGAATGTGTTCCTGTAGATGATTTTTGCAACAGTCCGATCTCACCACACATCACTGTAGCTCTCAGTCCATGCTATTCTAGCTTTTGCAGACTCAGTGGTGCTAAGAATTGCATTTCTTTCCTACTGTGTCCCTTCCTGGCAATGTGAACTCGAGTAAATATACAGTCTGCTGCACGACAACAAGAAGTCTAGCTTTAAGGCGGTTTTCATCAGCTCCTGTTGACTGAACAATTCCATTTCCATGTTTTTCCATATTCCATGTTGTAAACAGTTTTCTTGCCTGTACACAACATCTATTACACGTCAGCCTGTCCTCATGAGGGATCCCCCCTCTGCTGCTCACCCTGAGATTTCTTTCGTTTTTTCCCTGTTCAGCTTTTCTTTTGAGTTTTTCCTCAGTCAATGTGAGGGTCTAAGGGCAGAGGATGTCATGTCATGAAGCCCTTTGAAACAAACTGTTTGTAAAAAAAAATAATTTGCCTCGCTTTTCTGTTTCCTATGGGATTATCATTTTTTTGTCCAAATTTTACCTCTTAGTTTCAAAAGAACTTGAATATGGCAAATTCTCTGCTGATTTAGAGAGAACTGATCTCCAGGGGGAAAGGCATTTGTGCACTGGTCAACTGTCTGACATCTGTTCTTTTCAGTGTGTTGGCTGCTGAATAGTGTCGCTGCAAGGCTTTATGTCGCTTCCTCCATCTGGAAAAGTACCAGGCTGACACATCTCAACTGATGGCACCATTGCACTCACCAGTTTTTATAACAAGGCATCAATTGCTGTTCTCTGGCCTTTCTCCATTGCCTTGATGTGCACTTGGTTGGCAGAGTGGCCTGTGCACTGAAGTTTTATTCAATGCAAACTACTGTCTAATCACTTCTACAGCTTTTATGGTGAATGCATGGCAGTTGGATGAATATGTCTTTATTTATATTAGCTGCAGTTGGTTATGTTTGAATTACAGTCATTTCCCTGCATATGCATGTGCATTCACTGCAGAATCTCTTGGCCAGGGTCCGACTCCTCACTCATCATCTCCCTTTTCCATCCACACTTCTTCCTGTCCACGTTCTCAGGTCGTGAACTGACCTTGCTTACTTTAACTTGAGAGACAAACTCAGCACATCCTGCTGTTTCTCTGTACCCACTGATCTTTTTTGTTCCATAGCCATCCTTTTTTTTCTTTTTTATCCTGAACAGATTTTTTTCTGTTCCATCAAGTTTGGTGTATACAGGGCCTTAAGCTCCCCCCCCCTCTTTATTGCATCAGTCCTGCAATATTACTGTGCCTGACCGTGCCAACGAGTTTTCTCTACACTTCGATGAGTCTTAAGATTGTGTCAGCTTGTATTTCAAAGCTGCAACATACTGTACTGTAGCACCATTTTTTTTTCGCCTTTTGTCTCACTGCGGGATTTGTTTTATCGTCTTTTTGAAAACTTCCTTTCCATCTCCCCCCTGGGAAACTGTAGTATATACTCAATGTGATTCAGTAGAACCAAAACAAAGTCATCAAATCATTACATTTCTTCAGTAAGCTCTGAATTCAAGATGCGGCAGTAGTCACATTTGTTTGCATCTGCTGGATTGGTTGGAGGCACAAGTGTCCCTGCCGGCTCTCTCCACCTACACCACCATCAAATCAGTTTGATGGCCTAATGATCACTCATAATACCACAGAGAAGGAATGTGGGGGTTTGTGCATCCTGTGATGATACTCACTGCACTGTGTTGTAATGAAGCTGGTTTTATTATTATGCTAAACACATCCTCTGACCATATTTTTATGACTGTGTAATGGTGGCTGAAGGCATCGTGAGTACAGTACAGTACATCAGGAGCTCCTTGAGGATTGAAAGGTCAAAAATCAAGATCACCATGACCTCACAAAACACATTTTATAATTAATTATGGAATTAAAAACTTTTAAAATAAATTCTTAAAAGACTGTATTGTATGCATCTGGTTGGAAAGGGATGTTAATTCGACTGGTTGGTTAAAAAACAATGCAAAACACAAGCACGAGGTGGTAATTCCAGTTTTATGATGTTTTAGAACTTGAAAAGCCTCCTGCAAATGTTATTTGGAATCACACTGAACACATTAGCTGGGTCCAAAAAACACTCTTCTCCTCCTGGGCTGAGTAAATTTCATGCAAAATTATACCAGTGTATTCCAACCGGCAAGAAAAAAAAACTGCGATGTTAGCTTCTTGTGTCAAAGTCCTTTTTACAAGACCATGAATATGACCCCTTTCATTAAGGAGTTGGGCAAAAATGTCTGCTTTTTGTGCGGAGTTTTGGTTTGAAACACATTCTAATAGAATGGAGAATAAACCGATTCTTCTGTGGTAACGTTTATGTAAAAACTGTTCCGTGGAGGTGCTGGTTGTTTGGGCTTTTTCCACTTGCATGGAGAGATTTTTGGGCCAGGAGAGTCTAGTGGCCTGTGATTCAATTGTTAACACAAGGAAAATAATTATGTATTTACAAGAAGTGTACAAATTGGATTTTAAATACAAAATTCAATATTATAAGGACTTATTATAGTTACCCTTCAAAAAACTCTAAATGATAAACCTCTTTTTGGCAAGAGTCTATTGGCATGTGTGCGTTTGAGCCTTGTGGGTTTGTGTGTGCGTGTGTGTGTCAGTATTTTCTTTCAACCTGTGCACAAACAGCAGGTGATTTCCAACAACTGGCACCGGTTGAAGCCAGAGGGCAGACGCCCCCCGTCGGTCTTCCATGTGCTTTGCTCAGGCAGGCTCTGAGCATCGGCGCACACAAACGCACACAAACACACACACACTCCTTGTTTTAGCTGCACAGCACCAGTTGTATATGAACGACTACCAAAGCTGCCAGACAGAGTGTGGCTAGATTGGATCTATATCATCTGTCAGACTGTCAGTTACCCCCAACAGAGAGATCACTGACACGCTGGACGGCTGCTTCTGCTCTCTCTCGCCCTCCCTCAATCGCACGCTGCTGCCCAAAACTTTTTCTGTGTTCTCTCTTTACTGCTGTTGCTTTCTTCTGTTGTTTACTTCTACCCTGAGCCCAGAGAACTACCTCAAAGAAATGCTGATAGACAATTTTGCTTGGCTTCTTATCTCTTGTTAAAAGTGTACTTGAACACATCTAAAAAAAAAAATTTTTTTAAAAATGCAGCCAGTGGTCATCTTGCCCCTGTGTTCACCTTGTGTAAAGGTTGTGAGAAAACAAACGAAACAGACCGTCCTGAGCAGCTTGTGATGGAGCCAATAACGTCCAAAAAGGGGAAAATAAGTGCCGACTCGTGCCAAAGGTGCTGGACACACCGCCAGTCGCTGGCCGGTGTTCAACCACATACCCTCAATCATTTGTCTGAGAGCGTCCCGATGGCTGACTGTCAGCTTGATGTGCCAAGGTGCTGATCTCTGAGCTTTCTTCTTGTCCCTCTCCATTTTTTAATTTGACCAAGTCACCAAGATGGTGCATAGTTTCTGACAGCGTTCAGCACCTCTCCGAGCATCTGTTTGTTTACCTGTCCTTGTGTCTCCCCACTCCTCTACTTTCTCCACCCTCTCGCCCCCCCATCTTTGTTCTTCTCGCTCTGCCAGTCACTGAGGTCGATGGGCCAGGTCTTCCCCGAGGCTCCAACACACTCGTATCAATTTAGTTATTAATAACATAGGTGATGGAGATGTGCTCGGAGGAGAAATTGATTCTCCTCCTCCTCTCAACCTCCCTTGGCTCTGTCTCACTCTCTGATGAGCCAACAAAAGCAAAACAGAACCAAACCAGTCTGGTACACTATATTTTCCTCAATTTATATCTAGTGTACGAACCAAACTTTTATTGTGAGTTAAACAGTGAAATGTTACTGACAACAAACTCAGAAACTCTGCACAGTGTGACCTTCACTCAAGTAACACAAATACTATATGACTGAAAGGCAACGCTGGAGCATACTTAAAGGACAGTTCCAGGCAAATTCAATGGGGCTATAGTTTTCTAATATTTTAGGTCTAAAAAAAGGATTCTGAAGATTTTCTTTTGAATTGCTCCTGTTATGCATTAGTTGTTGTCTGTCTGTCCCCGCATCGCCATGGCATCAATGAATGAGAGAGGACCGATCTACGCTGTTAAAAGATATACCTTTTTAAAGTCTACACAGCATATAAAATACATAAATAAAGGACAGAGAAAATTTCAAAAAATAAAGACTAGAGAGAGAACAGAACCTAAGATTAATTTGATAAATTATATGATACAATGCAAATGCAATTAATATGTTTGTTTTTTTTTACACATGTGCAAGTACAAAAAATATAGATAATTCAGTGCTTGTTGCAGTTTGTCTGAGTTCTGGATGGATGGATGGATGGATGGATGGATGGATGGATAGATCATTGTACATATCACTAATAAATGGTGAGCATTGTGTTCACAAACTGAAATAAAACTTGGAGGAGGAAAAAGTTGTTGTTGGGCAGCGGGTGTCTCCCAGCAGCATGTCAGTGCTGGAAGACTTTGCAAATCCATCTGCTTTACTGAGCAATGATTGGAAAAAGCTGGTGTTTGTTGTAGAGGTGTTCAGGATGTTACAAACAAATCTTAAGCACTGAACTCTTAAACTGAAGCGAATATTGATGTACTACTGTCACTGACTTAATCAGCTGTTTTAGTGGTGCAGCTCCCCTCACTGGTGACTGAGAGCATCATCATCATCATCATCAGCTGAGAGACGCTCTGTCTCCTTAGAGGTTCTCAGACAGTGAAAAGCCACAGAAACATGATATGTGATAACTGTCACAAATAATTAAACAGTGTGTGAAGCCACAAGTCACTGAATGTAGCACTGAACTGAAGACTGAACGTCACAGCTGTGTGAATAGTGATGCGTTCGCTGACTGAAGTGTGTTTGAAGAGTGATGAGATCGCTCAGCTTGGACTGAAAATGATCAAACTACACAGACACTGACAACAGCACTACACTGACTGATGTGTAATTTACTGTTTAGTATGAGTTACATGTGAACGATTCAAATAAAAACACTTTGAACTGAATTGTGAAAGACTTTGTACCAAATAACCCAGAGAGGAGGGACGATGTTGAATTTACGGAAAGTTGTATATCCGTGTGTGTGTGTGTGTGTCTGAGAGAGTGTGTGTTTTAGTGCCTTAAGCCCCATGGCTAGTGCACTAATCCTACCCGTGCTTCCCTCAGCTTTTCTCATGGACCACGGACAGAGCAGGAATAGGTGATGAGCTTACGATGCGGAAGCCACAGGAAACATTCATTCGTAATCTAACAGAGGTATTGGTGTGGAACCTCTCCTGACTGACAATATTGCACCCAAAAGTGATTTTGTTCTGCAGTTCTGAGATTAGATAGTTTGTCTGCATGGATAGCAGAGGAGGAGCGGTGTATAAAACTGGAATTCAGGATTTTCTGTGCCCGGATACATCTATTTGAAATGTATTGCCGGCAACGCGTTGTGTGTGTGCGTGCACGAAGGAGGAAGAAGCGACCGATGGTGAAAGACAGAGATAGGAGAAGGAGAGAGAGAGAGGCTGCACTGGTGCGTGGCAGGCGGGTTATTACAATAATGAGGATGGATGTGTTTATCATGAGTTGTGTATCCCGTTCCAATCCCTCTCTCCCTCTCTTCCTCCCTCCATCCCTCTTTCCCTCACTTGAGTAGCTCCGTCTGCGTCCTACATCTGGCGGACCGGGACCTCATCGCCACGCTCCTGTCTCGGCGTTACAGCTTGTCTCGAGAGGAAGGTGTGTTTGGGTGTGTGTGTGCGTATGCATCGCCCTCCTCCGCCTCCACCGACCGAAGCCGCGCCATCCACCTTTGTGGCTAAGGGCAGGTGTAGCAATGGGGCAGGGTAATGGGGTGCGGAATCTCGGGCAGGAGAAAAAGAGCCACTCCACAATTCAGCGCTTTTTCTGACGGGGCCCTCGGCGATAACCCTCAATCTCTGCTGCCTTTCCTTTCCCAAACTCCCCTCTATTTTCCTGTTGTTCTTAGCCTCCCTTGTCAAAGAGGCTGAGGTGAGAGAAATCCAATTTCCAGGGCACCTTCTTTCACGCACCCTTGTGCACATCCATCCATCTGTCCATCCACTTTTGAGCCCCAGACCACTGGATTTCCTCCACAGGTCATTGCATCTATATAGGATTAGGACATTTGAGTGACAATAACAGAGCTAGAAATATCTCTTGTAAATGATAGGAGTTGCTAAAAGGTGCCAGACTTTCATTCTGAGCATACTAGACCTTCTTTTCTGGGAAAATAGAAGACAGCGAAAAAGAGGAGGAAATGTAAAACCAATAATCTAAAAAGTTCCAAAACACCTCTTCTGGAAAAACTGTTTCCGACACTCTTGCTGAGATCAAAAGAGCCGAGCGTCTGACTCAGAAATCCTTGTAACTTTGTCCTGGATGCACCTTGCCGATTTAATGATGGCTTGGTTGTTTTGAAAAGGGCTGTTGACCTAAATTGAATGGAGCGTGGCTGGGCCGGATGACTGCTTCGCAAAAGAAGGGAGGGATCGGGGTGGGGGATGCTCTGATCTGCGACGTCACTTGCTATCACTTCAACCCTCCCAATTAAATCATGGAATCTGGCTGAGTGACACTAAATCAAAGTGATCATTAGGTCAACAGATCAATAGTGTGCAAATCCTCCTTGCAAACACCCTGCCACTCAGATTCTCCCCGTCTCTGTCTTCATTTATCTCTTTCACACACACAAACTTTCTCGTCCTCTTTCCCCACATTCACTCCATCAGTTCAGTTCAGTTCAGTCAGCTCATTGAATCAAGAATAAACATTGATTTAATGTGAACAAAGAGTGCATAGTTCCTAATTAGAAGCTGATCTTTAATGTTGGAAACTTTTTCTTTGACCTTTTTGTCCGACTCAACAAAAACCTGGTATCCAACAGTTGCCTGCATGAAACGTCAGATCGACCGCAGCAACTGACTGATAAAAATTCATGGTGAACCTCACCTCTTTTTTGCTTTGGTTAATTTTTTTAAACCCAGCATGATAGCTATGAGTTGTGAGTGTTGTATGAAGTGGGAGTACACATGTTTTCTGTGTTCCTTTCCCAGAGATGGCCTCCTCATTCCTGGAAATGAATGTGACCAACAGAAGCAGCGAGTGAAGTGTTAATCAGCGGCTGTGTGATTGGCTTTGGATAATCGTTACAGAAAATTGCTGTTCTTTCTTGATGAGTCAAGAAGTGACATGCCCTTGAATGAGCTGCTTAAGCGTGAGTGCAGTGTAAAAAATACCCACTTTAGCGTACTATTTTAACTTCTTTGCAGCACTTAGATTATACTTCTGAGGCGAGTGGATAATCTCCCGATGAGATGAGATGATGTTACCCATTTCAATAAACTTACTCTGAGGGTTTTCTCATGACTGACTTTAAAGTGGCACCATCTTGCAATCAAGATGACGCTTAAATTAAATTTGAAGTTATTGTGAAAGGACATCTTTTTAAAAAGTTTTTTTCAAGTGTTTATTACAGTTACACTTCTGTATAATTTTCAAATTTCGATTACATTTGAATAACATATTTTTCCTTGAGTGACAAGTTAAAGCTGTTAAAACTAAAATGGAGATGTTACATCGAAATTGAAAAGTCACAGAAGTACTTTGTGTTAATTTGACATAACATGCTCACAGTGACAGTGCTGTCAGGCTAACTCAAAGGCATATTGTTTCCTCCCACACTCGTAATGTTCGTGCTAACGTTTTTTGATTAGCACCGAACACAAACCGCAGCAAAGACTGATGGGAAAGAGATTGGTTTGTCCCAAATATGAAAAGGCCAAAAAACATTGTGGAGGTGATGGTCGTTGTTCTGTCATTCCTCCTTCATACGCCTACAGACTGAGATTTCAACAATTATGTGAAAGCCACACTGTGTGGCATGGATCTACAGTAATAACTTTGGGTCTAACCTCAAGATGAATGTAAGGCAAGGCAAGGCAAGGCAGTTTTATTTGTATAGCCCAAACAAACAGTTTGTCTCAAAGGCCTTTACATGGCATCATAACAACATCCTCTGCCCTTAGACCCTCACATCAACTGAGGAAAAACTCCCAGGAAAATTAACAGGGAAAAATTGGAGAAACCTCAGGATGAGCAACAGAGGAGGATGGGCAGACGTTCAATAGATGTTGTATACACACAAGTAAACAGTTTATAGCACAGGATATGCAAAACATGGAAATGTTAACAAGAGTTGACAAAGGCAGGTTCTGTTGGGAGGGAAGGCAGGGAGAGCAGGCCCTCCCTTCCCTAGTTCATGGGAAGGGAGGGCGGGCCGGTTTAACAGCAGGGGAAAGGGGCGATGCAGGCGGCAGTTGGTGCAGAGAGATGGTGCTCGGGTGGATCTGTGGAAACACAGAGAGTGCGAGGCCAAACTACAAAGTGCAATAGATAAAGATAATGCCAGTTCAAAATGTAGGAGAGGAGAGGGCTCCATATGACCTGATGTGTCCCCCAGCAGTCTAAGCCTATAGCAGCATACCTATAAAACAGCTAAAAGCTGTGTGTGACTGGTTTTAAGCCTGGACTTAAATGTAGATAGAGCATCTGCTTCTCTGACCCATGGAGAGAGCTGGTTCCACTGTAAAGGAGCCTGGGAGATACTGGGAGTCACTAACAGACCTGCATTCTGGGAGCGGAGTGCTCTGGTAGGACAGTAAGGAATGATGAGGTCTTTCAGATAGGACGGAGCTTTGTCATTAAGAGCCTTATAAGTCAGCAGAAGTATTTTGAAGTCTATTCTAAATCATACAGGAAGCCAGTGGAGAGAAGCTAAAGCGGAAGAGATGTGTTCTCTCTTACCAACTCCTGTCAATACCCTTGCGTTCTGGACCAGCTGGAGACTCTATAGAGAGTTTTTGGCCCTAAAACTGGACCTTGTGGTACACCATACTCCAAATGGTCATTATTAACATTAACAAATTGAAACCTGTCAGATAAGTATATGCAGCACTGAGGTCCAAAAGTACAAGTACAGAGACGAGACCTCTGTCTGAAGCGGTAAGGAGATCGTTAGAGACTTTGACCAGTGCTGTTTCAGTACTATGGTGTTCTCTGAATCCAGATGGGAAAGCTTCAAAGAGCTTGTTACTGTGCAAATGTTCATGTAGCTGCTCCACGACAACCTTTTCAAGGATCTGAGATGTAGAGGAGACTATGTAGACTAAATGATTGCACCTACTCAATCATAAGCTAAGATGCAAGAATAAAATGTCATCAGTGTCAGTCATCCATCTGTGTTGCCCTTGCAGTAACTTGGGATGCAAATTTTCCAAAGAGAGCCTGAGGTAAATTATTGAGGTTCTTTCTTTTAATTTATCATACATAAATGTATGTAAGCATCATATCATACTGTACTCCAGCAGTTGGTTAGTACAGGTATATGGGTGGCAGCAGCATTAACACTGTGGCAACAGCCATCCTTGAACTTCTTTCAAACAACAATGAAGGGACCATTACACTGAAGCCAGACTAAATATATCACCACTTTTCTCTCACTTGTTGCTAATCTTTTGCCTGGAATAGCCTCAAATCACACGGTGCAGTTTACCAGCCATTAGGGGACCATGAATGACCTGCTGGTGGTAGTAGATTATAAAGGCAGGGGATCCAACACCATTATAATTTATCTTCTGAGAAGCATGAACATCTGTGTGAAGCAATCCCGTAGCAATCCGTCAAATCTTCAATGAGATATTTAAGTGGTGGACTGATAAACTATCCCTAAAGCCATGCCACCAGCATTATTAAAATAGATAAGATAGATAGATAATATTTCTAGTCTGGTTCTTTATAAACTTCTATCTGAGTCACTTAAGTCACAATATAAGAGTGCTTCATATGATTGGACAGTGGGTGAACAGGGTAACATAGGGGGTTTAAGAAACTCTGTCAGTCTCTACAAAAAGCTCCACAAAAGCACAACAAAAACATTTGTCAAGTCAACTCGACACACACTTAAAGTCTCTGAGTAAGTACAGCCTGTGCTGTGTGTAGCTAATAAGTGCTGCCTTTCAGAGTCTTTTGCTGTCAAGGCATGATGCACCATGTAATCTTCCCCTCGGACTGCTGGAGTTAGTGTGATATTTGAGTGTCATGGCTGACAGAGAAGGTTGCCCCCCTCAGGGCCATGACAACTGATGTCAAATAAAACATCTGCAAGTCAGCCATCTGCATGGGGACGTGATCACATGCAGGATGCAGCACAGTAAGCGAGAATGTGACTCGTCGCTCATCATGAAAGGTTTAGTCGACCCCATTCAATTTCAATTTTAATTTCACTTTCAATATCAATCTCTGTATCAGTATCAATCATTTCCAACCTGTCTGTTTATAATGTCATCAATCATACTGCTAGGCACATTCATTAGTGAGTAAAGATGAGACCAAGTATTGGTATACATGATAATACTGCATGCCTGATTCCACTTCATACTGATGATGCTGCTGCTGTTATTTTTGGTATTTACTTAGCACTGGGCTAAATATGCATCAGAATTCTTCTCCAAAGGACAAGAAAATTTGATTTTTTTGTGTGTGGTTTCAGCCATCCTCTATTTCCCGGGGCTCATAGAGATGTTACAGATTATGTAAATTATGACAGGCAGAGCCCCACTCTAGTCAACAATGTGATGGAGGGATTTTGTCTGAAATACTCGGCTCAATACAAAATGAGGAAGCTTACAAGGCCGTTGCTCTAACCCCAATCTCCTAACTACGTTCAAAGATCCAGCAGCTGGTCATCCAATGCCGGTTTAGCAAGTTTTTCTCTGGCCAATCGACAAGTTTGCATCATTTCCATTCTAGGTGATGACATGAAACACGATAAGCAAAACAACAGGCGATCAGGACAAAGACCACACATGGGATGATACGATCAGATTAAAACCAGGCACTTTAAGTATAGATTGTGTGGACAACATGACCTGTTAGCTCGGTGACGTTCCATAGCTGATTCCCATGATCATCTCTTTATCAGGCAGCTGCAGGAGTTCATTACTAGCTGATCATTTAAATCGCCTGTTATGGAGCAAGAAGAGAGGGAGAAAATGACCCGAGTAGTAACGTTGTAGCGTTTTTTCATTTTACAGATGAGCTGACAGTCCCCTATATTGAACTCTTTGGATAGTGAATAGGGAGTAGTGAATGAGTGAGTAATTACAGTTCCTCTTTTAACTTGCTACTGGATTTCCAAATCTCCCTTGGGCTAAATAAAGTACCTGCCTACCCACCCACCCACCCTCAATGTGTCAAACTTAAAGCAGAAGTAAGTGGTCCGGTCGTTTTCGCTAATGCTGCGTTCCAGGCAGGCTTTTGAAATCGTAAATTACAGCTTCAAGTCACAACTTACGACTTTGTAGCGTTCCAGGCAACCCACTCGTGTTTTTCCGACCTGTTTTACCGGTGAAAGTCACTATAACGGCCACTCGTAACTTCCGACCGGTGAACTCGTACCAGATCGAACTGGTACCACTTCACGGTCGGAAAAATACGAGTTTCCTTGAACGCACCATAACAGTCCTCGTCCCTACGTCGCCACATTCACGGCGTTCCTTGGCTGCACACACAGCCCTGCATGCCGTTCTCTCTCCTCATTGGATAAAAACTGTAGGATACGATAAATGTTTTCTCCTCGGCTCAGAGCAGAGCAGAGTGACTGACAGACCCGTGTTTCAGACCAAACACTCTATGTAAGTGATTGCTGTCGGAAGATATAACTATTTAAGACTTATATTAACACAAATATATCACTTACTTCTGCTTTAACTACGTTAACTACATTAGCTAAATATTGTGGCCTACAACTTAAAATACTACATTTTGTTCATGCTTTGCCTTCTGTGTGGACATACAGTAGTATGAAACTTCACCTTCAAAACTGGCAGAGTCCTAAATGACTTAAGACTTGACCTGAATTGAGATATGATTGATGTGGAATTACGTTTTTGCTCCCAAAAATCTCAGAGATGCTTTTGAGCCTGTATAATTCACTATAACTACACACACGTTTGATTTGACTGTTGTGTTGAGGCATTTTCACAAAGACATACTGTACTGTTAAAAATAATAACCAGCCATCACTGTAAGTCATGGTGAGGGTTTCACATCTATCACCTCTGTTAGAGAGTGAAAATGAAGCAGGAGAGAAAGACGATTTTATTCCAGTCTGAGTGAGGGCTAACAGAAAATTGTTTCTGAGCCACTCTAATAGAATGAAGAAAAGAGAAATATTGATCATACCGGTTGCTGAAAAATCTCCTCTTACTCTGCCATCCTCACGCTCATCTCCACCACCATGCCTTTCTCTCCCATCTTCCCCTCATCTTAATCATTGTGTGTGTGTGTGTCTGTGTGTAGTTTTTTTTCCATCTCTGACTGATAACAGTAACCATGTAGGCTGGATATTGCAGGGGGAAGACGATTTCATTTCAGTCTGGATCAGCAGAGGCAGGAGTCTGGTAAAAAGAAAAACATTCTTAAGACCTCTGGTCGATGGCACAGTATTTTGGGAGGGAAATTGATTTATACATTTTTAACCAGACAGTGATGAAAAAACATTATGTATCAGATTTTGGAGGGCGAGGACGCCCACTGATGTACCCCGTCATTACCCGTCCCAGAGTGCATGTGTGTGTGATGGGTAATGGAGAGTAATAGCCCACCCTGTGGAGAACTGCCCTAGCTGTCGCAAGATGATGACAGATGAAGCCCCATGTCCCCTGATGATGATGATGACACTAATGCATTCACAGTCCGTTTCCCTCGCACTGATCTCTGCATGACGAAACGAAGTAGAGGGGACGGGGATGGGCGGCGTGTGTGTGTGGCTCCAATTGAAACAGAAACTGAAGATTTGCAAGAAGAGAGGGAGAGGTCAGTATCAGCCAAACATTAGAATATTAATGGCAGCCTCTAGTCACACTTTTTCCTCTCCCTCCTTCTGCAGTTTTTAATCTATGTTTCTTTACCTTCCACAGCTTTGCTTTCTCAACCCAACTTCCTTTCTCTGGCCTTTTCTTCAGTAGGAAAGGATTAGTGGTCATTAGCAGGGGACTCTGATATAATGAGGCTCATCTTCTCCCACGTGAAGGACAGTTTAATAGAGAGTGAGAGCTGCCTCGTCGGCCCAGGGGTGAGCACATTAACCCCGACTCACATTCAGCCTTATGGACGCCTCAGAGGTGCATGGACGCTGCTACACACACACACAGTTCACATGTTGAAGGATAAATTATGCACACACCACGCACTGTGGAGGGCACACTTGATGCAGGTGCATTTATACATAAAATGCATAAAACCGAGACAATTCACGTAAGATCCCACCGGTTGAAACAGACATTTAAGTGGCCATTGTGAAGTTTCTGTGCTTTAACTTATCATTATGAAGTAAATGTTGATTGCACAATGTAATGGCATCATCAGTGTCTCATTTGGTTCCCTATATGCCTCCCTTCCACTGTGCTATTCTCTCGGTGCTGCTGTGTATAAAATATCCAGGAGAAAATGAAAGCTTGATTTACAGCATAAAGGAAGTGCATCTGCAATTCAAAGCGGGTATCAATAGTTTTCCTCAGGTAGTGAAAATGACAAACGGTAGACTAACTTAACTAACTGTGGAAACTCTACTGGGCAAAAGAAACAATGCACCATTGTTAGAGACAGCAAAGAGGGAGAGTGATAATGACTGAGGCAAAACAAGTGTGAACGTCAGATGGGCTTGTACTTGATGAAAAGAAAGCTCCAGGACCTTAGAGGGCTCAGAACTGAAGTTCAGTCGGCCTTATTCCTACTATACTGAACCAAAATAATCATGCAACATTTTTGTTTTTACCTCCAATTTTCATGAATTGAAATGAAAAATCTATTTTTTTTTCTGCACACACACAGAGGCCTTATTTCTCCTACATTTTGTTCCTAATGTGTGTAAATCTGTGTTAGTGAGCACTTCTCCTTTATCAAGATCCTCCATCCACCTGACAGGTGTGGAAAACCCAGATGCTGATTACACAAGCATGAATGTTGCACAGGTTTGCCTTGGGCAGGTCACAACAAGAGGCCATGTGTGGTTTTGTCACACAACACGATGCAACAATGCAAAGTGCTGAGCGTTTTGAAGTAGGGCTGACCGTAGGCCGTACGGCTTACGGATTAATCTTATTTTCATCATCATCGCAATATCACAAAAGGTTGCCTGAAATGTGATGAGTCAGTTTTATTTACATGCACCAGGCCTTCCCACGCATACACCTCATACCTGTAACCTTAGCTACACCGCTAGACGTAACCTAACAACAGGAACGGCAGACTTCCGTCAGTTCCTTCAGATACCGCACCTGAAACGCGTACATGTGGCATCAATCTGCATATTTGTACTGGCACGACTTCATGTGTTTAGTGAACTTTTAATGTTTGGAGTTTGTTTACAGAGCGCAAGCTTTTCATTCTTCTTCTCTGTTTTTGGTGTACTTGTGCAGCAGTGTTATAGCACCACTACAGGCCTGGCATCTGTACTACAGCGTATTGAGTCGTTTTCAGAAAGACTGTATGGTTAATATGCACATGTTAATTATTTATCACAAGTCATATTGTCATCACAATATTGAACAGTGCCATCGCACATTGGACATTTTGCTGATATCGTGCAGGCCTAGTATGAATTATACCTCAGTTGGCTGCTGAATGTCCACAGTCCTCGGTAGGCCTCTCAGATGTTTTCTGAGAATGTGGCAGTACATCCAACCAGCCTCACAACAAATAATCACCTTTGATGGCATCTGGCACTTCACAGATGAAACCTGGCACTGGTTTCACAGAGATAGGCTCTGACTGTGGTTCAGATATAACAAAGAGTCAGACTTCAAATGGACGTCTAAATTCATGTGTTGCACAAAGCAATCCAGTTCTTGACTTCCTTAAGGCGTACTGTGCTACAATTTTGGGAAAAAAACTTTTTCTGGGGGGGCGGGAGGCTGCCCAGGAACCTGCATTCCAATGCTGACCTCTGACCTCAGCAGAAAGTGTTTGTTTTACTTAAGAAAGAGTGAAACAATGAAAAGAAAATTTTGATATGATTCCAAAAACTCTTCCCTGTCTTGCTCTGACCATAACAGTTTTAGCAAACCACAAATTATGAGTCATGCTTTCCTGCTGTTGGGTGACAATGGCCTGCACAGGTGTCACTGATTACCATATTGCCATGGTAACATTGCTCTTGCCTGAAGGTAAGGTCTAATTTTTTGGCAGTCTGTATTTCTGTTAAACAGTCTTGTACTAACATTAGACTGTAAGCAAAATAAATACTGGACCAAACTGGCCCCTGGTTTCTCTGTACTGGGCAGATGGGAGACAGCGTGGATGGCATCACGTGGATGGCATCACGTGGATGGCATCACGTGGTGAGCGATTTTTCTAACATCAGTGTTGTGAACAGAGTAGCACATAGGAAGTCTGATTATGGTGTTATAAACTACACAGGTGCGCTGTGTTGAGGGCAACTTGAACGCACAGAGATACAGCAGTGGGGCCCTGAGGCCCATTGTCGTGCCATTTATCTGCCACTATTGCTTCATGCCATAGCATGATGATGCATAAACACAATAAACAATTTATGGAGGCTGAAAACATCCCGATTTTTGCACGTGCTGAACACTCACCAGACATCGTCACCCACGGAGCATGTCCCCTGCCGTTATCTACCACCTTTGCTGCCACCAAAAGAGTGGGCTGCAACTCCACAGGCCACAATCAACAACACGATAAAGTCGGTGCAAATGAAATGCGTCACACTACAAATGGTGTTGACATCAGATATTGACTTTTCCGATCCACGACCCCCCCCCCCCCCCAAAAAAAAAATCTGTGGTTCAGTGAAAATGGCCTTTCATCAAAATAAAACAGAGTGTTGTGAGCAGCCCAGGTCACACCTGTGTAATAATCATGCTGCGTAATCAGCATCCTAATATGCTACACCTGTGAAGTGGATTGATGGAGTTAAACACATTTATAAACGAAATTTAAAGAGACAGAAACCTTTTGCGCAGAAAGTTTTGGATATTTGATTTCAACCTGTGAAAAATAGCAGCAAAAGCAAAACTATTGTATTTATATTTTTGTCCTTCTAGATCTCTAAGTGACAAAACCCACCCACTTATTAACACAAGCCGGGTTGTTGATGATGTCTTCATTGCTGAGATCAGGGTTTCCAGTTGAAATTGGGACTCTTGCTGCTGTTGCTTGCTTTGGTTTCTTTGTTGTGGATAGCAGTTAACCATATTAACAGGTGTTGATCATTTTGTGTCCTGTGTTTTTGGTGGTTGAGTTTAGTGCCAACAGTGATGTAACTTGGAAACACATGCGAGGGGGTGGGGGTGGGGGGCCGTCTATTGCCACTTCAACGCAGACACATCCGTGCAGATTTTTATTTGGATGGGAGACAATTTACATTAGATTCGTACATTACAGAGATTACACACACCTCGACACACACGCACAAACACCCCTCAACCATGCACCCTCCCACCTCCGACTGTGAAATTTGTTTCTCGATATTTTCACCACGTCTCCCTGCAGTTTATTCTTTTACTGTGCGAGCCAGACCTGTAGGTGTGTGTCAGAAGTCTTTTCAGCGGCGCCCATGCTTCCGGCTGAGAGCTCTATCTCCTATGAGAGCTACCTCTCTGAACACGACAGATAAGGCCTCCTCAATGCCACAGCTTCTACCGTAAGCCAGCAAACACACAGACGCACACTCTCAGACACACATGCACAGACCTGCACAACGCCCACACGCATATTCACAGCACATAGGATAGAGCTGGTGACATGCACAGCTGGATGTGCACAAACAGGTGCTTCAACACACATAACATAGCCATGGGTTGTGACACACACAAGCAGATGTAATTTAAAGGAATAGGCTTAAATGCGGAAACATCTACTCCTCAGGCTCCACTCCAACTTGCATCAACATTTACTTACATTGAGTTTTACTTTACTGTACAGTGCATTCAGAAAGTCACACTTTTTTTTTTTTTTTTTTTTTACATTTTCTTACTTTGAAGCCTCGCGCTTAAATCATTTACATACATTTTTCCCTCATCAATCTACACCCAAAATGCTGACATGTTGAGACGGAAACTGAAGTTTAGAATTTTTTTTCAAATATATTTAAAAAGGGTTAAAAAAAAAAGGAAATACCACATCGACATAAGTATTCAGAACCTTCTCTCAGTACTTAGTTGAAGCACCTCTGCCAGCGATCACGGCCTCCGGTCTTTTTGAGTATGATACGACAAGCTTTGCACACTTGAATTTGGGGATTTTCTATCATTCTTCCCTGCAGATCCGCTCAAGCTCCGTCAGGATGGATGGGAATCGTAGGTGGACTGACATTTTCAGGTCTCTTGTGCCCTGTTCAGACGTGGTATAATATGCGGCTGTGGTGATGGGATCACAAGTGGACAGCTTTAACAACATCAGTTCAAATGTGTCTCCATGTCAGATCAGATCGATCTTCCCTGCTCTCATGCAAACCAAGCAGGTGTGCTTTGTTGTTGTGTTTGTGACAGAGAGAAAGGAGAGTATAGGATGAGGACGGCTTGAGCAAATCAGTGTGTGTTCGACAATGAAAATAAAGTTTTAGCCATTTGAAATAGTAAAATACCTTTGGTTCATAATGAAACTGTGGTCGGACTAGGTGGTTTAGGTGGGAGTAGGTGGTTCACCAGTGTGGAGACATTCACACTGTCCACATATGGACTTCACCGCCTGTACGTGGTCTGAGTGATCAGACCTTCAATGTGTCTTGGGTTTGTTTCCACCTGTACTTAGTGCTGAAGACCTTTAATCGCCCAAGACGAGAGTTGATAACAGGTTTGAACGGAGTCTTTGATTGAGTTAGGGTTCAAGTCAGGCCTCGGTCCTGAGTGCTCTTGGGGAGTTTTCATTAATGGTATCTCGTTGATGCCACCATCCGTGGTATCGGGCAGGTGATGAGCAGTACCTGGTTTTCTCCAGACATGACGCTTAGAAATGAGGCCAAACACTTCAGTCTGTTTTTCACAGTCTGGAACTTCCATCTTTTTTTTTTTTCTTTTTTTTGCAGACTTCAAGCAGCTTTCATGTGTCTTTCACAGAAGAGAGGCTTCTGTCTGAACACCCTGCTACAAAGACCAGATTGGTACAGTGAGGAGAGTGCTACAGTCATGGTTGTCCCTCTGGAAGTCTGGAGCTCAGCTAGAGAGAACCATCAGGTTCTCGGTCGTCTCTGTTACCAAGGCTCTTCTCTCCTGGATGCTCAGATTGGAGGCCAGCTCTCCGAGGAGTCCTGGTTGTTCCAATGTCTTTCATTTCAAAGTGATAGAGGCCACTGTGTTCTTGGGAACCTTTGGTGCAGTTTTTCTTTATGCAGGTCCTTCCTTCCTCCTCATGGATTAGTTTTTGCTCTGATCTTCGTGGTCAACTGTGAGACCTCATATAGATAGGAGTGCGCCTTTCTAAACCATATTCAGTCAATTGAATTTACAACAGGTGGACTGTAGTAGCATCAATGTAGTGTAGAAGCATCAAGGTTTAAGGGGTCTAATTACTTATGTTAAAGCGATAGTTCAGTTTTTCTTTTCAATAAATTAGGAAAAAATCTAAAATTCAGTTTTCACTAATGATGAAAAATTAATTGTAATGATTTGAGGCTGCTTCATAACAAAATGGAGCTAAAGTGAAGGGGTCAGAATACAGTCTGAATGCAGTGTCTACCCTTTCCCACACTGTAAACACCATGTAGGCTTCTCTCACTCCGTCTGGAAACCAATGAGTGGGTGTGACAGAAACCAGATATACCAGATGGTAACTATGTGTTTGTGTGTGTGTGTTTGTGAAAATGTGTTTGACTTTGAAATGTAAATGGTGTGAGTGGATGCGCTGCCAGGTACATTGACAGAGCGCGTGGCGGGGGAAGTGAGCCCGATGTCACTGTGTATGCGATGAGCCACTTAAGTGGGTCTCTGCACAAGCAGACAAACGTTTGCTGCTGGTAAAGACACAGGCAGCTTTAGATTAAAGAAGCATTATAAACAGCCAAAGGCAAAGCAGCTTTTTTTTTCCTCTTCTACAGTGCTGAGTGCCGTATCCTGCGCAGGGTCACTGCTCGCCTGGAATTGACGCTGGAGATAGCAGTCAGATTTGGTGTCAGACTTTCACAGGCTGCTGCCGATGTATTTTTGGTGTCTGTTCCCCTCAGGGCCGTGACATCAGCTCCATATGAGCTCCATATGAGAGGATTGGAACATTCAACCATGTATTACATGAGGGATTGAATCAGCCGGCATAGATCAGTATAGAGACTGAAGCATCTAATCTAAGTGTTTGAACAGTGTTACCATAGAAACCTGCTGTAACCAAAAGACCACTAGACACTATACCAATTGGCTGTGCTGAATACATTTTTGAAGACATGAGCTGCCGAGATTAGATATTGTATGGACTGTGGATGAGGCACTTTGATACTCGAGATGGGAGGTTTGTGTTGTTATCTACAGGTTACCATGGCAAAAGAAATTCAAGTTGAAATATTTGTCAAATCTTTATGAATATAGTCGATTGGCTTGTGCATGAAGAGCATATAGGGCTGGAAATAGAGTTTCACAGCCTCTTAAGTCATCGTTGTGTGCGTATTGACACACTATCGACTGTATCAGTGCATCACTGATGCCTGATCAGAAGCAGTGATCAAGGTTTAATTTCCAGCAGCGGATGTGGGAGAGAAATCAAACAAAATGCATCAAGTGAACATTTTGTAGGTACATTCAATCAGAACATTTTGTATTGGCAGGGAACAGTTTGCGGATATTTTTAACAGAATTTTTCCTTTAGTTGCCTTCTGTCGAAATGTAACTTTTATGAGACAATCTGACCAAAAGAACATACACAGAACAAAAATATAAAACGCAACACTTTTGTTTTTGCTCTCATTTTTCATGAGCTGAACTCAAAGATCTAAAACGTTTTCTATGTACACAAAAGATCTATTTCTCTCAAATATTGTTCACAGATCTGTCTAAATCTGTGAACCGAGATAATCCATCCACTTCACAGGTGTGTCATATCAAGATGCTGATTAGACAGCATGAATATTGCACAGGTGTGCATTAGGCTGGCCACAATACAAGACCACTCTAAAATGTGCAAAGTGCAGTTTTATCACAGCACAATACCACAGATGTTGCAAGTTTTGAGAGAGCATGCAATTGGCATGCTGACTGCAGGAATGTCCATCAGAGCTGTTGCCTGTGAATTGAATGTTCATTTCTCTAACATAAGTCATCCAGTCCAATCCAATCCAAAAACATAAGTCATCTCCAAAGGTGTTTCAGAGAAGGGGATGGGGTTATGGTATGATTGAAAACACTTTTTACTCATATGGTAATTGCAGCTTAAGTGCTCTTGACCTATGTACTTAGCACATTATCTAAGTGTAGTGACTGTTCTGTATGGCACTGAGCTGATTCTAATTATATGATTCTGGTTATGTTGCCTAAATGACTACTTGCTTGTTAGAAAATGATAGTGGTAACCAAGGGGAGTGTTAGTCACTGCTTTGTAAAATTACTTTTCCCAAACACAGCAGGTTCTGGACGTCAAAGTAACATGAGCTGATGTTGGAAATGAATGATGTCAAAACTCAACAAATTTTGGGTGAACTATCCCTTTAACTGCTGTGACATTTAGCAGACGATTGGTTTAACTTACAACCAGATTGTATGTATTTTGACAGATTTTGGAAAAAATATCAATGTCAGCAGTCAACAGTATTGATCCTTTGTCAGTATCACTAATACCACTCAAAACCGAGGGGCAGGAGCCAGTTGACACAGGGTGGGGATGGGATACACCCTGGACAGGTCAAGTCTATCACAGGGCAAACAAAACACCTACAGGCAATTTGCAGTCAGTTTGTTTGGGACTATTGAGCTGTTTTCTTTGGGAGATCATGCAGAGTCCATAGAGAATGGCTGGCCCGCAGGTTCAAGAACCTTCTTGTTGTGAGGTACAGCGCGAACCACTGTGCCACATTTTGATTTTGGCTCGACATCAATCTGATATTGAATTTTCATTACAGAATAACCCAAAACACATTCAAGCAGAGATGTGAATTTTGAGCGACGTTGGTGGTCGGCTGCCTGCCTGCAGGGTTAAACTTAAGCTAACACGACCATGCACTCCAGAAGACGCACACGTGGTAGCAAACCCGGAAACAACAACAACAACAAAAACAGGCTTTACACTCTATACTGCCAGTGAAGGAAGAGCTTAAAACTATGAATATGCATAACATCTGATTGCAAATCCTTCATTTAAGGGATATACAAGGCAGAAAGGGATACAAGTGTTCATGTTTCATGTCGCAGTCAAGCAGAATTTGTTCATTTACATATAGCATGCTCTTAGATGAATAATGGAATGTAGCAGATGCCCTGAAGGAAATGAATGTTTAATGTTTACTGTATCTTATTAATTTCCCCTTTTGCTGAACACACTTGACTTGCCTGGGCCATGCTGACTCAACCAATTTTAAGACAGAGGCAGTGAGAAACACATCTTTGTCCTTAACTACTGTCTTATTACTAATGTACAGCGCATTATCCACAACAGCCTTAAATACACATGTGTAAGTCTTGTACTGTGCATCCTCTCCAGTGTTGTTGAGAAAGGAAAGAAGGAATTTGTTTCTTTGTTTCTTTGTTTCTTGGTTATCTCCAGGCACCATTATTTATGGCCTTGCCTGCTGTGTGTCCTGAGATGTATGTGCTGCTCGGATCAATACGGCCAGATGGGACGTTTTTCACAGAGAACCATTAAAAAAAATCATGCAACCACCAACCACACCTCCCTGATTAGCTGCATTAACACACATATTGACAATACATCAATGCATCTGTTATATCTTGATGGGATTTTTCCTGTGGCTTCGCCTGAATGACCTTCACTGACGTTTGAATATAAACAAACCAGCTCTCACAGCGCATTGTAAATATGCTCAGTGTATAGCCTACCTCTTTACTTTTGATGAAAGTTGCATTTTGTTAGGCTTTCACAGAAAATGTTAAGCCGTCCCTGTCAAATGTGTTGTCTGCCAACGGCACCATCTGGAACACTAAGCAAAAGGCTGTCAGTGGGTAGTATGGAGGGGAAAAAAAAAAAAAGGCACTTTTATAGTAACAAGATATGCAGACCGTGTGTCACGAGATGATGCAGGGGATAAAATTCTTCTCAGGGACTCGTGCTGGCCCAAGATACACTCCCGCATTTTTTATCTCCTCTCCTGCAGTCTGACATTAGTTTCACAGCGCAGTAAAACTCAATTTTACTGCAATGGTTACTGAGCTTTACAAGTCATTAAGTCTCATATTCGACCTTAAAATCGCTTTTTTTTTCATCCAAAAAACTTGAAAAGTTCTGCCACTGGAGAGAGATAGTTCCTCCATGTTTTCGGTGTTGGCTGAACCTTATAAAACAAGGCAGGAAAAGACAAAGCTACTTTACTGGTGTCATGATGAGAAATCACACTTGAAGTAACAACTTGAAAGAAGCTCATTTGTGCTGCACTTGATTGAAATTAATTCAACCTATCGGCAGCTATTTTTTCTTCTATGAAATATAAAATTTAATGAGTAATTTCTTGATGAAATGACTCGCTGTAATAGATATTTTACAGCATATGGAACACATTGTATTTTACTTGAAAGCAGAGGTAATAGAAGCAGCAACACCGTCCCTATCAAAGGTGCAACATTTGGCGTTAAATTTATTTCACGCTATATGGCAACAGAGCTCAGATTTTCTGTCTTGACCTTGTGCTGTAAAGAAAAATGCTTGCTCACTGTGGATCTGATGTAAAGTGAGAAGAAACTGCAGGAGGAAGGTCCCTTCAATGTACTCACATCTTTCTGCGTGGAGTCACTGAATATGATCCATGCCCTGCTATTGATTTTGCTATAAATCTGAAAACGCCCATATAGCCCACTGTCAGGGACTATGCCCGAGGTGAGAAGCAGGCATTAACAGTGAACACACCTCACTCGTATCTTTCCTCTGTCATTTCCTATGTTGTTTCAGACACACACACACACATACACACACACAACATGGTTTTGACCCAATAAACCGAAACTGCATTGATATTCAACCCCACCACCATCTCTCCTTTTCTCTCTGCTTTCTAAATAGGTTACCTCTCAGGCATTCAGACACAGGGGAACACTGACTTCCCCATGAGTGTTTCCTTAACTGCATCTGCACAGAGAGACCAGCGTCTGTGAGAGGGAAAGTAAAAAAAAACCTAGAGTAGGGGAGGTGGGGGTGGGGGGTATATTGTCTAGAAGTAGGTCAAACTGACCGTAGCTGCAACTGTTTTGGTCGGGGGACAAGCGCAAGGGGGTGGACCAAGAGATGGACTCAATTCTGGGCTTGGGGGGCGGGGGGGGACTCCAGAAAAAAAGATGTTATGGTGCACCTATGGCCGCTGATGAGATAAAAAGATGTGTGTATATTAAAAGTAAACAAGTCAGCCTTCACACAAGAGATAGCTTGTCAAAGGATTAGATGTATTTCAATATATTTCTCGTTTTTCATTTTCAATTCAGTGAAATCTTTAGCTGATATAAGCCATTCCCCTTCTGTTTTGTGTTTCCTATCTCTCCGGAGAAATTGTTGACGCCTTCAGAGGTCCCTCAAACTAAGTCCAAACTTTTCCCTTCTCACAAAAACCTTCTCTAAAGCCATCCCCGCTGCTGTGACTGGAGATAAGAGCCAAGACAGAAACCTTTTGAATAATAGGACTGTGGGACTCTCACTGTATTAGTGTGTGTGTGCGTGTGTGTCTGTGTGTTGCATTTGAGCGTACACGGCATGGATGCAGCTCTGTGTGCAGTGGTGGAAACTAAGTGCTGCACTTAAGTACAATTTTGAGGTATTTATATTTTTACTCTACTGCATTTTAGAGGAAATATAAAATAAGTTTTTACCCCTAGATTGGGAACCACTGGACCAAACTAACTGCTTTTAAAGTAGTTGAAATTTCACCAGCAACAGCACACTGCGCTACTTTTACAACTTCTGTATTTGTGTGTTTGTATGAACGTGCATAAGCTTTTTATTTGGTCACTACAGCGCAGCAGGAACAGACTGTGAACTCAATATCACCACATTTCTTACTTAATACAGTGAACAGTTGTTTCACATCCAGCTGTTACACAAATCCAATATTTATGTTCTTTAAATTCTTTGTTCATCCTGTAGTTGCCAGCTGTGTCTGTCTAGTGTTAAGTGCTGAGCAGGTAGAGTAGAGTGGGCTTATCAAACAGCTGCTTGTTGAGCTCTGAGAGCAGTGAGAATGAACCAAACCAGAAGCTGGGAAATCAAGACAATGAGCTGAAAGTCACTATAAAGGTAACTACAGAGTCAGGTGGTAATTCTTTATAGTTTATGTTATTATGAAACTATTATTAATGTCTGCTTTTAGTAGATTCTTCTGATAATACCTAGGATTGTTTGTTTTCAGGTCATCCCTCTGTCTGTCTGTTTGTCTCATTCTTGTGAATGTGATATCTCCGTAATGGAGTCTTGAGGAATCTTCTTCAAATTTAGCACAAACATTCAAGTGGACCGAAGGATTAATTAATTGAAGGGATAGTTCAACATTTTGGCAAATTGGCCTATTGCCATAACCCCTATATTCTTAGGGGGTAGGTTCATTACCTTTAATTGTCGGTGCACACTGTTTTTAGATTGGTGGGGCAGAGACGCAAGCTGCTCAGCTAACGCAACGGAGGCACGCGGTACTTTCCCTCATCAAACTCCTCAGATGTACAATCCAACAACACCAAAACCCTCTTGTGCGACCTGCACATTCACCACGCTGTGAAATAATATGAGACATAGTTTTTTTTCCGAGGCAAATGCTTAGCCAGAACTACATTTCAGACACGGCTGCTGGGCGGAGTGACTTCAAAAACACTAGTAGGTCCATATTCATAGACTAATTACAAAACTATTGGATGTAAGGATTAAATGAAGGGATGGCATTGGTCTAAATGGCCATTAACACTCCCGCTGTAGCTCAGAAAGGGAAGACTGTGATCATATTACCTGGATCTTGACTGGTTGGTTTACACACACCACCACCATAAAGCAGTAATCCTAGTTTTAAGTGAGTGATCTGAGAACTTTCCCACCACCAGTCTGTGTGTATGGACACGCTGGGAGACGAACCTAAGACACCGAGTGGTCAGGAGGGCACGAGAGCAATGAAGTCAGGCCTAAGTTAGAGATTTAGAGCGGCAGCCTTACTACATATTCAACGACACAGAGCAGACGAAAAAAAAAACTCTCTTTCAAGTTCAAAACAAGCGGCACCACTGCAAGGTATAAAAACCCACAGAAATTCAGCTTTGATGCAGTAAATCCGATCTGCCTTCGATATCAACCTCACTTCAAGAAAACTGTCTATGCCACAAATACTTTTCCTTTACCTGAGTTTACAGAGTAAAACTTCCAGTTCATACAAACTCCAAAGTCTGGTGAAAACCCTCCTCGGCTGTGATTCAGACTGCCTCAAGGAGTCACCATTATGGCAGGGCTGAGGGGCCGCATGAGTGGGCTGAAATAGCTCTCCTACTTTACTCCCCGAGTCTGTGCAGGCAGGAACACACTTTACTCAAATCCTGATTAGTGGAGTGTTCTCCAGGCACAAAAGCATCGTGGGACGATGCACGCTGTCCACAGGACTCGCACTATATTAGAATTATTTCAAATTAGACCAAAAGCCTTTTGCACAAAATTGCAGTCCACAGCCTTAGACTGTTAATTTTCCCCCATTCTTCCACCGGCACAAAGTGGCTCTGCTACAGGGAGTGATTGTTTTTCACCAGATGCAATCAGTTTGTGTGTGTGTGTGTGTGTGTGTGTGTGTGTGTGTGTGTGTGTGCGTGTGTGCATGCGTGCATTCATTTATCATCTATAATCATCCCAATCAAGTCATAACACAGTGGCCCGGTCGCTCTGACAGTCACCCTGATTACTGTGAGGATGTATCAGTGGGATATAAAGGGTTATTTAACACGTGAAACATGACTCTTATGTATAGGTAAACTACAGTAATACACACTCATGCATCCCTCTCTCCCACACACATTCCCACCCACTTGCAGCCACTCGCTCCCCTGTTTTCTATTCCTGCTCAGATATTGCACTGCTTTACAGCTTTACTCCATCTACCACCACAATATGGTGACACTTCCTCCACTAATCTGCAGCTGCTTCGCCAAACATATGCCTGTGCATGCGTACACACACACACACACACACACACACACACACACACACACACACACACACACACACACAATATCATATCACTTCAATATGACCTCATCTGTATTGGAGGTGTGTAAAAAGGTGCAATCTCAGCAAATCCTGCAGCGAGAACAAGAGCTTGGAGAGAATATCCGTCTTTCTGTCCTTCTGCCAGCCTGTTCATCAATCTTACGTCTGTCTGTCCGTCCGTCCGTCCATCCATCCAGCCGCCTGTTTGTGTTTGTTGTTGCCTTCACTCCTCTCTGTCCTCTTTTTCCATGCTGTCTGCAGGCTGTAAACTCCCTGGGTCTCATTCATGAAACGTGAGCAGCACGGATTTGTGTGTAAACCCTGAGCAGCGCAAATTTACGTGGATTTCCGCATTCATCAATCTTTTAGTAGTGCTGATTTTTTCGTAGCTCACAAAATCTACACCTGCTCTGGACTGTGTGTAGCGCTTGTGTAAATGTAGGAATGCAAATAAATACTGCTTGTCACTGTTGAAAATTACAATTTTAATCCATATTACTCTCTCTCATGTTCAAAATACGCCGACGCCTTTGAAACACGTAATTTAAACATGACAAACAATTAGAAATATTTGGAGAGAGAGACGTTTTAGGGATCGGACACGCACAAACACGTCAAGGCTCTATCTAATGATGATGATAATCTGATATAAAACCGGAAAAAACTTTTTTGTGTTGCTACAGTACAGGCTCGGTGGGCGCACACTTCACCCTGCGCAGCAGTGCAGTCGGCACCGGTTTGGATGGAGCTGTGACAGACGGCTGGTGCTTCTGTAACAATATAACCTGCCTATATAACTTCATGTGTTGATACAACCATGCTCCTCTACAGCTGAGGCTGTGAAGAGCCTCCTCCTCCCGTCGCTGCTGTAGCTCTGTAGTTGTGTGTATTTTTTTTTTTTTTATGTTTCATATCGAACTATTCTGGCTATACTTCTTAAACGGTTCTTTAATCAACCAAGGATAGGCCTACTTAATTCACTAAATCTGTTTCTTCCCTCCACGCCTTTGACCTGTCCCAGTCACTCCACCACTAACAGAAGAGAATTAAATATTTTTTCTGGACTCCACTTAACCCAAAATGACTTCGATCCGTGATCTCTCTTTTTTCTCTCTCTCCCTCTTTCCTCATTTGCGTCATGGCCGCAGGTGAGCAGGATGCACCTACCTCCTAATATGGTGGTCAGGATCTCCTTATATGGCTATTCATGTATGGAGATCTATGCTAATTGCTGATCACCGGGGGCGTGTTGTTAGGTTACGATGGGTTGGCATTCATGAAGTTACACACGTGTTTACGATCAAAACTGAGTTTCCCGCACCGTTCATGAATCCGGAGTAGAGTTTTAGTAACGTGAGCTTTTATGTGCAAATCTACACACAGATTTACTCACGTTTCATGAATGAGACCCCCTGTGTGTTATGTGTGTTTACCAAGTTTAGGATGCATGAGATGTTTTGCGCGTGTGTGTGTCTGTCTTGTTGGTGTGTCCCTATTTTTGCTGGGGTTTTTTTGAGTCCCTCGTGGTATGCTACGTGTACAGGTTAAAGAGAGGACATGTGAATACATCACACACACACACACGCACACACACACACACACACACACACACACACACACACACACAGTCACTCATGCCAGACAAACACAGGCGCACAGATATAGCTCAGACTACCATGGCCCAAAGCAAGGACATGTTATTTTTTATATGAGTGACTAGAGGGTGGGGTGGGGGTGTGGGGGACGAAGAGAAGAGAAGAGAAGAGAAGAGAAGAGAAGAGAAGAGAAGAGAAGAGAAGAGAAGAGAAGAGAAGAGAAGAGAAGAGAAGAGGAGTGACAGGCAGTAGTTGTCTCCTGGCTGTAAAAAGCAGAGAGGGAGGGCGAGCAGAGCTGAGAGATGAAGATGGGCTGCAAGTTGTAGCTAATTAAGGCTCTCTAATAAAAAATAAAAAAAAGAAGGAAAAAAAAGAAAAACCCTGGACATGGCACTGAGGAAGATGTTATTAAATCATAGCCAGTGGTGAGGGAGAGCGTAAAAACATTAGTGCGCACATTCAAAGTACTGCCCAGGGCCTATTGGCTAGAGTTAGATTTAAAAAGTAACTAATATGAAAAATTAATTAGGGCTCTTGCATCGTTAGGGGGAGGGGGCTGTCTCTCTGTCATCTTGAAAGGGAAACCAGAGGCAAACCTCCAGGTGACCCAGCTGACAAGTAGAGAGCAGACAGAAACAATGGACTTATAAATATAATACCTGTGACCTGTCTAGAGGTGTAACAGTTTAAGGGCCCATTCACATGGAGCGCCTAAAAACGCATGGAAAACGCCAGCTGGAGCTTTTTGCATGCGTTTTTCAAACGTTCTTCCTCACTCAAATCCTAATTTGAGTGAGGAAGCTATTCCTCACTCAAATTTTTGCAGGGTGTGATGTTGAAAATGCGTTATCATTTTTAAAAAAAAAGATGGAACACACAAGAGCAACGAATGAATGGAAAACAGTCTACATCATTGTATTTCTATATACCGGCATATGTATTTTATAGGTTGGCACTGAATGCTCTTCTTGATGCAACCTGGGTTTTTCAAAGTTGCCAAAAGCCAAATTACTTGATCTGAACTGTTTCTGACCCACATTCACACAATAAATGCAGTATATACAACACAAACTGAGATTTTCAGTTAAAATTATGAATGAATGAATGAATGAATGAATGAATGACATTTATTGTTTACTCAGAGAGTATAAACTCTGGTCACAACTAAAAGATAGGGGCGGAAGTTTCAGCTTATATATAGCCCCCCCTTTTCTTACATATCCATAATGATTTAGTTTTGTTTATTGATAACATTATATTATATTTATAAATAGAAACAAAACAGAAAAAACGGAGTGATTAAGTCTTGGACCACTTTCTGTCGTGCTGGTGTTTTCACAGCATTTGATATCTAGCAATATCTGGAAAATAACAACTGAATTATATGTGAATCAGATGAATGATCACGTGAGGTGAGCATAATGGAAAATCCTTTCGATGTGACATGTTTACATTCTGTCATCACTTTTCTGAATAGTAATTTTCATTCCCTATAGGTCTCCTATTTTCAAATTACCTCCACATCCCCTGGTTCGCAGGAAACACAAGGTCAACCCTCACAACAGTCGAATGGGGTTTCCTGTTGAAATGCCACTGAGCTTTTCCTCTGATTCCCTACCTGCCAGCATAAAAATTGCATGAGACATACATTATTCCCACAGACAAACACCGCAAACTTTCTTTTACCTTCATCCAATGGGGGAAAAAAAGTGGAAACATTTTAAATTAGGATAGAAACACATCTTTAGATTGACCATGATCTGATCTGAAAGTATATTTAATTATTGAACGCATGAGCAGTTCATAATTTATTGATTGTTTTATGAGGGGGTGAGCTGAACTGAAAGAAAATCATAGCTTTGAAATATCACATGACCTACATTTGTTTTTACTGCATGCGTTGGTGTCAACTTGCTAAATGTCTTTTCACCTACTTTTTAACTTCCAAAATAATTCACATGTCTGCTGCATGTATGCATACAGCAGACTCCCATAACTTTCAGACAAAGACGTTGTCCTGGTAAAAGCAAAGCACCTATTTGGAAATAATAATGCTGGCAAATAGAATACCCCCCCATACCCACCAATACTCTTGTTTAAGACATAAACATAAAGTCTTGTGAGTCAATAGGTGCCAAAGTCGGCTCTCAGAGTCAAAGGAGCAGACGTGGGATTCATGAGTGCTCACTATTAGGGGAACAAAAGAACAAAGCACAGGAGGGAATAATAGCTTTCTATTGTGTTGGAGAGAGGGGGAAAAGAAAAAAGTCTTTCCGCTCCCTCTCTCATCTCCGGGTCTTAGCAGCACAGAGGCTGATGATCCGGAGAGCTGCTCCGGTATGCCGGGATAAGCCGTGCCACTCGGCTCCATCACCATAACACCGGAGAGGACGGATGGGGGTTGTGGGGGGGGGGGGGGGACTGACGGGAAAGAGAGAGAGACAAAGACAAAGTGGTAGAGAGAGGCCAAAGGGGAGCGAGAGCAATAAAGACAGGTCTAACACTCATCAGAAATCGCACCTCTCCTGACCGGGAAGCCTGTGCACACATCACACACACTCATTACTTGTTGATGATTCACTCCCAGTAGGTTCTCGGGGTGTTATCCGTGATGGTATGAAAATGGAAAACCTCTTGCATCTGCATTATTGTTTCCCATTTTCTCCCTTTTCATAAAAGACATTCAAATTCTTTTCTTTTTTTTTCTTTTTTTTACAGCTTGTGTATATCTCGCCACTGGCTCGCTAACTGAATTATCCAAGCATAGCTGCGAGGCATGCTTTGGTGGTTTAAAAACCTAGTATAAAAAACCAGCACTGCCTGGTGAAATGTAATATTAAACTTAAATGTAAAATGTTAGAGGGTCTCCAGTCACGTTGATGAGTTCTTTTTTTGCGTTTTTCGAAATGAGATGGACTGGGATTCGCAGATTGAGACAAACACTTATCCCATTTGTCTCTTTACTGTAGCCCTTCCACTGCTGCCCTGTGGCGCTGCTGTAACTCATATTGTTCTGTTCAGGATGAGTTATTTTTGAAATCCAGGCGAGCAATTTCCATTCATTTGCTGCATAGGTGACTGGCAGCTGGAGCTCTTCCAAGGCTTAGATGGGCATGAAACTCTCAGGGTTGAATCATCGGGACTAAAGTTGAACAACTGTGTGTGTGTGAAAATTGTGGTTGTTGGTTGTTGGTTGATAAAAAAAAGAAGTCTCCCAGCTCACCCCCTGTTCCTCCTCCACCAAAGAGAAAGCTTCTATTTTTTCTCTTATTTGTATTTCGACTATTGATTACATTCTCTGCTCTGTCATATCTTATAACATAGGTCCACACACTTAGCACTATTGTGTTGGGAAAATAGTAAATTGTAACTCGACTTGGACTCATGACTTGGACTTGAACTTAGACTACACTCAGACTTGAAAGTCTGATATGAGAACTCAGACTGTTGTATTATTAATTTAAGTGAGTGCATATGCTTGTGAGTGCATTTGTTTGGCTATTGTGTCACACACGGTGACTCCCTTTGAAAAGGTGACAGCTGCACCATTTGTGTTTGATGTAGACCCTTTTTATTTGTCCTTTATATCAGCTCTGTGCCTGTGCCAGAGCAGAGCACTGGAGCACATCTTGGAACTTGAGTCAGACTCAGTAATGGGGAGTGTACTCAGACTTGACTTGGACTCTGGTATTAGGCTTGACATGTTGACATTTTTTTTATGTTTCATAAGATTTCATTGTGAATTCATAATTAGGGATGCACGATAACTCTTTTTTCCCACCGATACGATAACCGATAACTATCTGCTTCTCATAACCAATGCCAGTAACATTTTATTTGGTTTATATACCACACCTGAGGTTAATAAAGGCTAAGATGTAGTGAGTAAAGATGAATTTAACATTATAGGTCTGCCTCTGACTTAACACAATAATATAACCAACATAATTACTGTAATCGCAACAAAAACAAGAACAGTTATGACTCTTCAAAAATCAACATTTGGTATTGTTTCAAATCAACATTGGGGGCAAATGGACTGAAAAAGAGCAAAATCAAGGCAATGTTGGCTAATTAGAATTGGCGCTAGTAATGTCCTAATTTGACTATTTGCCAATAATTATTGGCCAATAATTATCAGCAAAAATCCGGCTGATAATTACCAATAGTTTGTGTGCATCCCTATTCCTAATCATTTAAGTTATAAGGTCATTAGAAATGGTGAATATTATAGGATATTAAAAAAAAGAGTAGCGAGTTCCATGGTCAGAGTTTAGCTTTGTGTAAAACCGTGGTATTGTGGGTCAGAGAGGTGGAGAATCTCTAGACAGACAGAGGAGGGATATTAGGATTCAGAATGGCTGTAGAGGTGCACACAGTAATTGTATCTGATTTATATTTGTGTATAATGTTGTTCACATGCTTAATATTGACGATGTGCTGCGTTTCTGTGTTTTTATCCGTTCTCATCTGTTGATTCCTAACGTGGTTGGACCTTATTACTGATAGACTACCCACGTTTTAGCCTGTGTATATGATCATTAGCCAGACTTTAAAATGGTAGAGAGACCTAAGTTTGATCTTTTATGTTTGTTTTTTTCACAGAGTCCTCTGATGTCGTTGAGAGAGGGAGAGAAAACACACATTCAAAAGACATCTGTATGAAGTGTGGCCATTATTTATTGGCCCAGTGTGGCTACACTCTGATACAACGTTTAGTGACTCAACTGGAGCCATTTACCAAACTGAAGCAGAAAGAAACAGGGTTTCTTGACTCAAATGGAGTTTAAATAATTCAAGTGATGGCTCTAATATTAACACACATAAAATAGTTAAAAATGAAGAGTCCTGCTATGCCAATGTATATTGAACCCTATCATAAAAGGAAACCTTCAAATAGGAATTTATAATGGTAAACAACATACATACATACAAACCGGCACCTCCTTCAACAATCAATAAAATACATAAACACGAATGCTAAAATGATTGCGGTCGGAGAATCAGCAGTCTCCTCCTCCCCCATCACCCCCTATAAAATATCATACAGAGGAAAGCTTTGGGAAAAGTCTCCCCAAAGGCGGCTGATACAGTATATCTCTCTTTCATTTATCCTCTCATCTCTCCCGAGACTTCTCTCATTAAGCAATTGCATCACGTCGGAGTATAACAACGCTAATAGGAGCTGATGATCAATCCTAATTGGTCTCTTCAGAGCGCCTGTCCGCTGTTTGAGAATGTGACCGTTAGCTGGTGCCTCACCACCCCTAATGAACTATTCATCTAGTATCAGCGCGCCCAAAGGTCAGCCTCCTCATACATCACACCAGCTATCCCGAAAGTCAACAGATACACACACACAAACGCACATTCATAAGTGTGCTAGATATGGACATTGACATCTATACGATACTAATGTCTGCTCCATGAGGAAACATGTTGTGCTCACACACACTGACACACATATGCAAATCAGACTCCCTCACATCTTCCCATGTCGGCACACTACCTCCACTTTTATGGAGACGAGTGTTATCTGTATTAATGATGACAGTGAAAGATGTTCTGGGCACACAGTGTACAGATAAAAGAGATGAGAGAGGGAGAAAGAGAAAAGGTGGGCAGCATCCACAGGATCTGACTTGACCGCACAGTAAACACACGTACGTTTGGTGATTTTGGGGCATCTGTTGGAACGTCAACGCCGGGCCGACCTCTCACCGAATGTGAACATTAACCTGTTAATGTGGGCGGAAAATGCTAATCCGGTCTCCCTCAAGTTGTTTCACCATATGCACAGAGCACAGCGATGGCACCGAGACGTTCTGTACACACTGTTCAGTCAGCCACCTCGCGCACACGCACGCGCTCACACTCAAAATGACAGAAAAGGGAAAAATTGCCAGGCACAGTGAGAAGTCAGTGTGGTCAACCATGAGAAAAATAACATCAAAGATGGGACTTGCTGATATGGGGAAGGGAACACAGTCACGTGTGTGTGTCTAGACTGTGTGTGTGTGTGTGTGTGTGTGTGTGTCTCTGAGCTGCTTCCCACAGGCTGAGGGTGAAGCTGCTTGTACACTCTGACTATAAGTCTAGTTCGTTTCAGCTTGGATGGTTAGAATAAGGATTTGGTTTAAGGGAAAGCTGTTCCCAGATCTGTGTCCATGAAGGAAGACATCCTCAATCTGACTTAAACCCCCTCTGAGCTCTCTCTCGTCCTCTCTCTCTCTCTCTCTCTCTCTCTCACACACACACACACACACACACACACACACACACACACACACACACACACAGTGAGCCCTCAGTTAATGTAATGCTTCAGTAGAATGAGCATCAGGCACCGAGGGCATGACCAGCAAACAGGCTGCAGGTTTTCTTCTTCTTTCACTGCAGAGGAGGGAGGGAAGGAGGGAGAGAAAGAAATATTACCTGACACAGACAGAGGGAAGGTGAGGGCACTCTTCTGACACCATTCCTCATCTCTCTCTGTCTCTCTGCCCTCCCTGTCTTTCTAATCCTCATTTTAATTTTCATCATCCCGGATGTAGCAGCCACCTCTGTAACCTCTTTTCTCGCTCCCCCCCACCCCCCCTCCTCTCTCCGTCTTCCAATCTCCACACATTTTTCTATGTTATCTTCATCATCCCCTCTATCGCCTCATCAACAACCCCATTATCTGTCTCTCCTTGGCCTCCTGTGGCTGAGGTTGTGGCGGTGAGCAGGACTCTCCATGAAGCAGGTTCAACAAGGAGATGCTTGGGGATATATGAGCCCTGCACCTTTACTATGCAAATAGTGTGTGTGTGTGTGTGTGTGTGTGTGTGTGTGTGTGTGTGTGTGTGTGTGTGTGTGTGTGTGTGTGTGTGTGTGTGTGCAAAAGAGATGAGGAGAAAGGGAAAACAAAATGAGCACTTGTAAGCAGTCTTGTGTGAGCACTTACTGACTGCCACTGCAATCAATACCAGAAACCTCACAGCAAGTGGCTGGTGTACACAAACACACACACACACACGCTAGTTGGGGGGAGCGGGCTCTACAGAAATCATTTAGATGTACAGTGGGGTCCAGAATTTGAGAATGCAAATGGGCAACTAGACTTGCAGACCCCCACTGTGTGCGTATTGTGTAAGCACATAAATGCAGCACGCACATAAAAACCACCACATAGTACACATTTATCCTCCAGCTAGACCTTTTTTTCTTCTTCTTCTTTCTCTTGTCCTCTGTTTATTGATTTGTACAGCAAGCTTTCCCCTCATTCTTCTGTCTTTCCATTTATGAACAGTGAAGAGCGAGGGCAGCTCAGTGCTTTATTTCCTATGATGGGCCCATCAGCCGTGTAAATCAAATACAAATAGAGCAGATGCAAAACATGAAAAAAAGACAAAACGTATGCATATACTAAATCAATCACAAAGAGAGCGCGATGAAAAATGAACACTTTGTCATAATAAAAGTGTTTTCAAATGACAAGAGATTGAGACAAAAGCCAGGAGTAACATTGTATATACAGTGGAGCTCTCTCTTTTTTTAATAACCTCTCTGATGATTATTATTCATCCTGCCTCTCCGTCCATCTGCTTCATCCTTCACTTTGCCGCACCATACATCCTTTGTCAAGTGTATTCTCACTTGTTTTGGCGATGTGTTTTGCATAAGATCAAAATAAGTTTCCAGACACGAGCAAAACACTTGAGACAAAAACATTTTTATAATTAAATCTTCCCCCTCTGCCTCACTGAAAAGGCCAGAGTGTCTGCACGTGTGAATACACCATACTTCAAAAGTGAAACTGCTGGACACAAGATACCTAAAAACATCATCTTCACTGGAAGTCTTTAAAAAAGGAGCGGAAAAAAGTTTCAAACTGGACCATGACCAGTCTGTGATGTCACAAAATGATATTCATCCGTGCACGTGCTCAAATCCCATTTAAGGTGAGCACGGAGAAAGTTTCTCAACTTCAGCAGATGAAAGCGAAAAGTGTCAAACTATGCACATATGCACATACATCATCTGGCAGCTCAAATATCCAAGTGAAATAACAATAAGCAAAATACATTTTCGACTGAAGCCAGACTTTGAAATGGAGAAAAGTTTGAAAAGAAAAGTTGTTCTCACCTGAAATGAGGCTTCTTAAGTGTTGGACATACAGTTAAAGAAGTAGGTTATGATCAGTCAATAAATGTCAATCAATAAAAGTGCAGTTTTTTATAATTAAAGGAAATACAAGAGTCTTGTAATTGTGACATAGCCACTGATTAAATTTTGTCTAATTGACAAAAATTTGCTTTAACCGTGGTTGTCGTATGCTGTTACTGGGGGATCTTTGTTATTGCTGACAAATTAGCATTAAGTAAAATGAAGCCAGTGAATCGTAGTTACACTGATTCTGCAGATTTTATTCCTCAACATGCGGTTTTGCATCAGTAAATAAAAACATAATGACGGGGACAGAGGTAGGCTCACTTGCAGCTATGAGGACACTTGAGCGTGGATTATGGGAAATGAGGAAATGGAGCGTGAAGGGATCTGTTCCTGCATTTAAATGGTACAAAATTATTCCTGCTCTTGCAACATTATTCAGATTTTAAGATTTGCATGGAATTTATTAGTTTGAGGTTACTCCCTATAGCATTGTGAGTCCTGCACAGGCGCTGATTGCAAATGTAGCCTCCACCGAAACATGGAACAGACTCTTGAAATCCAGAGGCACATGATATTTGGATGGGTGCTGATGCTGCTGTTCTCTGTCATTTGACAACTGTACCGCTATTGTATTTTGTAAAAGAGTCTTATTTATCAAAAAGGAAAAATGTCTCTAGACAAATGAACAAACGAGAGTCGTTGTCTCTACAAACACTGGACCAATCATAGTGCAGGAGTGCTTGTGTGCAGGCTGGAATTTCTCTTTCACAATCGCCGTAGCCTCTGCAGTAATTTCAAGGTAATAGTATAAGAGGTTTGTCAGTGTCATTGAAAATAAACATCTCCAGCCAGACCAACACTGCAAATCCTTTCCTGAATCCTCTATAGTTTGTCCTTTCTCTGTTCATGTGGGCGTTCTGCAGGTGATTTTCTTTCTTTCTTTCTTTTTTTTGCATTTATTTCCACATATAACTGCAGTGGACAAAAAAAATCTACACTATCAGTGTTTGCCAGTAATAATCTGCTCTTGTCAATTTAAAATTCAGTGTATTTCCTCGGCTTTGAAAGCAATGTATGATAAGAGCAAATGCACAAATAGAGGACGTAGACACTTTTCTTGTGAATTTATACAACTGAGGCAGGACGCAGCTTCTTTTTTCATGACGTGTTGACAGAAATCTGTGGTAGAAAACTTTGGAGAGCCATCCCGCCTTTGGATTTCTCATATTCTCCACACATAAATTAGATATAAGATGTTTTGACAGTAATCCATTTTGATGAGCAAGTCTTTGTAATTTGTCACAATGCGCTCACTGTACATTGAAAACATTATTTCCCCACACATGCATTCACTCATTACCACACAAAACTCCCCCAGGACTTACACTGTTTCTCTGCATCGTGGCTACTTTAATTATTGTTTATTTCCCTGTTGGTCATTTCACGGCACTTGTTATTTTCCATGTTGTTTCACGCTGTCAATTAGATTCTGTTATACAGTGCGGTTTTGTCTTTTGCTTGTCATCTTGAATTTAGCTCTTATCTTGTTTGTTTTTAGTGATGTTTTCAAAGGGCCTTTCCAAGGTTGTTTTTTTTTCAATCCCACCCACCACCACACAGCTTTTTTTTTTTTTTTTTTTTTTTTAAGCCACATGTGATTATTGATCTCTCGCTTCTGTTTTTACAATGTTTTATCACACAGGATTTTTTTTTTGTCACACAGCGGATATAAAATGTAGAAGTTCTCCTTTCTGCCTCGCTGTTGTGTTGATTGAAGAGGGGAAGGACAAGTGCGAGTTCATTTCAGCTGTAACACACAAAATATCTCTAAAGATGAAGCTTGTGTGTCACTTGGACAAACAGAGCTGCCTCTTCTCTCTCCCTCTGTGCTCTGCTGTTTATGTTCTGTGGTGTGTAAGTAACAAATGAATGGACCTTTTGCTCACTCACTCATAATTACTGCTAATAGCTGCAGCATCTACCACCCGCCCTGTAACACACAAAGTGTTCCACACATGCTTGGTCCTGTTTGTGACCGACCATCACACATAATGAACAAAAACTCTACCTATAGAGCCTGAGCTGAAAGATCTGCCATTCACTGATTCACTCGGTATGTACCTGTGCTTGTGTGTGCCTGCTTGTGTGCATTTGTGAGTCTGTGTGTGGGTGTGTAAAGAATCTGAGGGATATCAGCCCTTGATCCCTGAGTTTTCAGAAAGCCTTCATAAATGAAACCAAGATTCTATTTACATGAGGAAATGGGAAGATCGGTTATCTCTGCTGCTTTGCTGTTTTGTAAACACACACATTCACAGACACACACATACGCATATACACAGTGACGCCCTCAGAAAAAGCCACCAAATGAAGTGGCAATCCTCAGGTGAGGGGCGATATACAACCAGCTCAACAGATTCTAGTCAATTATTTGATATAATGAAAAATATTTATACAGCTGATGATAGTCTGTGCAGTCGGGGGCAAAAAATCCAATAGCTATAGGCCAGAGGATTTTCATTCTGTTATGTGAGTGTGCTTGTGAATATGACTATAATTGGGTTTTGATTGAAACCCCTCTAACCCAAACAAAATGGGTCGCAGTATATAAAAAAGATCAAGTGCGTGTCATGGAAAACACAGAGAGCAGACATTCATGAACTGACAGGAGAGACCCCATGTGTATGTAAGAATAACAATATGGAAAGTTAAAGGTGATAAATACACTGTCAGTTCAAAGCTCCGCATAAGAGAGGGTGGAATTCTCAATCGGGGAAAATGGGAAGTTAAATGCAACAGCCTGATCAGAAGAGTCATTAGCTGATGGAGTGGTAATGACAACAAAAGCATTGAGAAAGCTAGAATGAAATGAGCTGAGACATTAGCTGTGTCAAGGCTAATGAAAACCACCATTAATACAAGGCCAAAATTGTCTGTATCATTAGCGGATGTGTGACTAATATGAAAACAGTATTAATTCAAGAACAAAATTAACCAGGCTGACATGGAGGGGGGTAAGAACTGATAAAACTGTATTTAATAAATGAGTTTGGAGGTGTGTGTGTGTGTGTGTGTGTGTGTGTGTGTGTGTGTGTGTGTGTGTGTGTGTGTGTGTGTGTGAGTGGAGGAGGGGGTAATGAAATAATGAAATGTGTGAATACCTGGACTCCCAGCTGACAAGTCATATAGAGCAGAACATTGGCTGATTAGGGTTAATTATCAGTTAAGAAATGATCAATTTAAAATTAACAACATGAACTTCTTTTCCCATGTTGAGATTGCTTAATTCTGGCTCCTATTAATTTTTCCATGCAGACAGATTAAGTTTTATTCAGAATATCGACACTTGCATTAACAGCACTGATATGAAAGAGTAAAAACACAGCATTTAAACAGAATTTCAAGGCTTGTGTTTTCACATACAAGCAATTTCTAATTTTACAGAGGTTGTAAGAAGAACATCTTGATATTTGGTGAACCAATAATTCTACCATGAAGCCTGTTATTTATCCATTCACTTCATAACTGCATGAAATTTCTATGGTGCGGTGGTGATTTGAGCATTTTGTTCATGCTAACTGCTACATGCTAACATGCACAAATGTTTAGCAAGTGATGTTTACCATTTTAGTTTTGTTTGCTAACTTTTCCCCCTTTTCTTTCCCCTGTCATTAAATTAGCAGTGAACACAAAATGCAGATGAGGCTGACGTGAATGTCATAAGATTTTAACGCGCTGGGCTAATTAAAGTGTGGAACTGATGATGGTGCTAGATAAAAATAACCAGAGCCAACAACACTGATGAGGGAAAACGTTTGCCGAAATGGCTGAGAGCTATTTTCAGTCACAGTGTTTTAGTCCATAGATTGCAAGATGGAGCCTATTTCAAATAGGCCAGTGTCTATTCTGTGTGTTTGACTGTGTCCTCTGTCTGCCCCACAGCATCACAACCACTCAGGCTGACATTTGCTGACTCTGCTCAACTAGCACAAGAGGGTTAGATGTGTATTCATGGCTGCTCTGTGTCCATTTGAAGATAACATGATCCAGACACCCCCCCCCCCCAAAAAAAAAGGAAAAAAATGTACAAGTGGAGCAATGGAGCTGACTGATCCACATAAAGTATGCATAAACTACAGCTAAATGAGGGTTTAAATTTGAAATTGATGGTCCAGGCTATTTGATGTGGTTGCACTATATCTATTCATAGGTCTGTCTGTAGATTTTGGGTTGGCACATTCCCAATTTGGAGATACCAGGCACAGAAACTAACTGATGCACTGCTGTGGATGCGGCAATCCGCAAAAACACTGAAAAAAAATTAAAGTAAATCGCAAGCAACTCATTCGTATTTTTCATGCTGCATTCACGTGAAATTGGGCAGACGGGCGACAGCCGCTGCATATAAAGGCATAAACAATCCTCTATGTAAACAAGTGGTCCATCAGCATGAGGCAAAACAATACACGTGATCATATTGTTTACCTGACCCACGTTTTACCGGCTTTCTCTCGACTTCTGTGACTAAAATGACTTCTGGTTTGTTACCGACGGCCGTCTGCCCGACTGCACGTGAATGCAGCATCAGTGTAACGCTCCATTCCTCCTCACTGCGTTACCACGGTGACTTTTCACAGACGCCACCTCGACCTGAGCCGACAGCTCCGGTGTCTCCGCTGAGTTTCCGTGGTTTCCTACCGTCACGTTGCCACTGAACGTAAAAACATGGCGACACGACATGGCAGCCAGCACCGAGCTTACCCGCTCCATGTAGATATGAATGATATGAACGGCAAATTCAGAGCTTACCGGAACACTTCAGTTTGTTGATGGGGGTGATTACTGATTAATGAAAAACATACTTTTGAACGAAATAATCGATTTTCGTGAATAGGTAACAGGAGAAGTTACACAATGTCCCTTTAAGCGCACTCTATTTTTTTTCCTTTCATTTCTTGTTGCTTCCACACTACTACTAGAACTACTCTAAACAGCTGATCTGTGGCACTGTGTTACACAGAACAGCACAGGAATATGGAAGTTCAAGAGCTGGGAAAATGCTGCACCAAATTAAAGTCTAAAGACAGAGTATAGTGTTCAGTATATACTAGATCTAGTGTCTATCATGATCAATCATTTTCTAATCTAATAATCTGAACTTTCCCTTTAAAAGGAGGAAAGGTGGATAGATAGATTAAGGATGACAGGTAGATACTGTATTTGCATCTTGACTCTTTTGGTTGGAGCTCAATGAACAGCTTGAGTGTTTTAGACAGACATTGCACTTTTTGTAGGATGGTAAAACCAAGTTAAGGGTCTGGGTATAGACTTATGAGAATGCAGAGGAAAGACAGGAGTGGATATATGAGTCTGAACTGAATTATTCAACTCAGGGGTGTACAAGCTCAGCCTGTAGAATTTCTAACCAGGTAAGACGCTCACCTCAAGGTCTTCCTGAGACCCTGCGATTGAGCGGCTGATTTGGCCTCTGTGAAACCAATACTGTTGAGTTTGTGATGCGAGCGCCAGCATGCAGAAAAGTGAGACGAGATGTTCTGCTCGCTGGGGTGGTCTATAATTTGCCCGGTGTAAATGACACACTCTTGTCACGCATGGATGACACGGGAATTAAAAGAAAAGGCAAAATAGATACTTGTAACTGCTCGTAATTACTGCCAAACCGTCTGACGAAGAAGCAGAGGCAGCGCTGCAGGGAAGGTCAAACGCATTTAAATGCAAATGGACGCCGTCGCCAACAAGTATAACTTTCAAGTTTAATTCGGCCTTTTGCCTCAGCTGTCTCACGAGTGACGACCGGTCTGTCTGTGGAGAGATAAGGACTGCACCTCGCTGAGTGCCGTTTTGTCCATGTGCCTGTTCTCCTTTGCCCTCTCATTGCCCGGCTGTCACATTCTGCTCAAATGGATGAACGCAGCCCACCAGCCACAGTTTCCTCAGCACACAGTCTCAAACTGAATATGTCAGTCTCGTTTTATTCACTGAATCAGCCAAGTCAACAAACAGACAGCGTTGCATAGAGATGATGAGCGCTGCAGTCGATAAATGTCTTTCGATTGCTTACATCTGTCATTCTTTTATTCCGTCATTCTCAGACTTCATCAGAAAATCCAAATACTTTGCGATTGCAATTCTAATCTGTTCTGTAGCCTACATTAAATATCACATGACAGGCAGTGATAATATGTTTTATTGAGCATCACCATTACAACATGTCCACAGAATGGATGGAGACAAGAAAAAGCAGTGCTCATATTTTCAAATTATATGAAAAAAGACAGGGGAAAAACCCACCTCATCCATCCCCCAACACCCTACCCTGAGAGAAAGAAGAAAAAGGGGGGAAAAGAATAAATGAATAAATAAAACAAACAAAAAACAAAATAATAGACTTGTAAAAGAATGTAAAAATTATGTAAAATATATAATATAAATGACAGGTGATGTACTGTAGCTAATGAATATCAACATAGCTGTGATTCGTGGCCAGTAACAGACATTAATCACAGTCACATTTTTTGAAGTTGAACCAGTACCATATTAGTAAACAGTGATAAACAACATCAGATTACGATTTATTTGTTCATTTCATCATTAATTTGACTACACAAACCCACAATGGGTCTGCAACTGGACTGGAGTTGCACTGTTGCTAAGGAACACATAAACATCCTCCAGACCTGCACACTAGCTTTCTACCTCAGGTTTGCACTTAAGTATCCAGGCTTCTTTCTTTCCTTTCATCCTCTTCTGACGACTAGACATCATTTAATTCAAATGTGTTCTCTAAAAATATTTTCATCTCTCAAGTTGTTTACATTCTCAGAACCATCAATGTAACGCCAATTAACGTTTAATAGCGCACCTGTAGGGCTGAGTGATACATGTAGCTTGATTTCTCAGTGCTTTTGTTCCCTATGTCAGCACTCTCGTCCAATCAGATTACTCGGTCGAGATAACCGTTGTATAATATGTCGTCACTGCATTCAGTAAATACACCTACAAACAGAAAAAAAAGAGCCACCTGATTAGTGTGCAATCTACCGTTGCACACACACACACACACACAAATTCAAACATTATTCACCAACCACTATACCCGACAGCATCTCCCGGGAGAGCGAGAAGCAGAGGGGCCACTCAGAGCTGAACTTGCTGTCAGCGGGGGAGCATCAGTAATGAAATTGCATATGCATACAGTAGCATAGGCCACAGACCGGCTGAACTGACAGCAAAACACATGACAGGCATCACAAGGAAAGGAAATATCACAGAGAGAAGGAAGTAGGAAGCTAGAGACGGAGGGCAAAAAGATGTAGATGTGTGGATGGAGGGAGAAAGTCACAGAGAGACAACATAGTTTAAAAAGATGTGTCTAATCTCAAACAGGTGAATCAAAAACTAACCAAACAGCCACAAAGCGTGGTATTAAACGCAGCCAGGCTCATACGATCCCTCACATATGTGCACTCAGCTGTAAACATATTCATGAGGTATGTGCAGAAAACACAGTCAAGAATCCATAGGAGAATTTTCTACAAACCAGCCGCACTGAAAGGTGAATAGAAAATTAAGGCACAGCATTCATCGCAAGCTTTCATAGCACACAACGGCTTGTGTCTGAAGTGGAGCCTACAGGCAGAGACCACAGTATGTGGGTGAATGTTATTGGGGCAAACACCCTCACCCCTACCACCCCACCCAACACACACAAAAACCCAACTCAAATCTGAATTTTTCAGTAGGCCCCTCATGTCTGTGTTTGTTATGAACGTGCTTAACCATTCAGACAGGTCCTAGGAGATACGACAACATGCAAGGGGGGAAAAAAAATCCAATATTGAAGAAGCTGCCGAAAAAATGTGAGCTGAGTCAGAGTTAAAAACCTGTCTGTTCTATCAGAAAACAAATTAAAATTCAGGTTAGAGAGCGTATTGATTATTTCATGAAATTTCCAACATCCTGACTCAACTTTTTTTTTTTTTCAAGGGAAACTTGAAGAAACACCCAGAGTAAACAAGAGAGTAGTTGACTGCTATATACAAAATGTCCGTTTTAGACCCAGCAATGGGAAATAAATCCGTCTTTATTTGCTGTTGTTGCAAAGAGTAGCTGCTAACAGTGGTGTTTATGTGGAAATGTTCAATCAGAGCAGACATTAAAACCTAACCTCACCATTGTAGTTTTTTTTTTACTTCTGGCTTGTGGTCAGGCACCTGGAGACACAACTCCTACACAACAATATTTAACATTTAATCACAACGCTAAGAGCAAAACCGGTTTTTCCTTTTTTGGACAAGCAGACACTGGTGCTTTTAGCAAAGAGGTGTCATGGTGCAGAGGTTTTAATGTTGAGAACAAGTAAAATTACTGAATCTATTTCAGTGCATTCATGGAGAATCCATTCATTCAATAGCCATACTGCTTATCCCTTTAGGGTTGCATGGCAGCTGGAGCCGATCCCAGATGATATTGGATGAAGGGGGAGGGTGGGAGTGGGGTGCAGACTGGCACATGGCTAACATATAGAGACAAACAACCTTTCACGCTCACATTCTATGGGCAATTAACTGTTAACCTAACCTGCATGTCTGTCGTGGGAGGAAGTGGGAGTAGATTGAGAAAACCCACGCAGGCAGGAGGAGAGCATGCATCGCTTGAGGAGTAATTCAAAATTATTTCCCTTTTGATTTCTTTCCTACAGTCATACAGTATGTACACGAATATTAGTTGTAATTATTTCAAAAGAAAAAACAACAACTTCAATTATTTGACAAACCACCCTAACCAATATTTTGTGAGTCCTGGTTTAGGATGCTGGCCACGTAATTGCATTGTTGACTCTAGACAGAGACTTCCTTTTAGCTTCCCGTCCCCATTTCAGCCCCAAAACAGTTCATTTAAATTGGTTTGGGATTTGCATTATTCTGCTCCTTTCTTTGCAACTGATCGTCCAAGCAATAACTCCTGTGTTAATATTTCATTTACTGCACCAAAATTTTACTCACAGATTTTCAATGAACCAGCAGCTGAACAGGTACAGTTGGATAATTCATAAACCACATAAAACAGTGTGATTACGAATGCTGTTGATGTATCAGGACGGCTAACGTCTTCACAATAAACGTCCAGAACACCATCACTGTAAACTATAGAGGAGAGACACTTTGAAAAAGACACTTCTGTCTTTCAGAGGGCTCACGGCTTTATTGTCTCCTGATATTCACCTTTTGTGTTTGTTTCTTGGTGGCATTCACTGATTGAATTCTTATTCTGCCAAGTTCTCCCTCTGCTCCTCTCTCACATTTAACAAAGGCTCCTTCACACAGTGAAAGGACGAGACGGAAGGGGGGCGGGAGAGAGGGGTGAAAGGAATTGACATTGCCAGCAAACTTTTTTAGTGGCATATTCAGAGGAAGCCGAGCTGGAAGGGGAAATAGGGAATGGACGTAAGAAACTGGTATAAAGGGAACTATACTGCAGGAGCCAGACTGAAGCAAGCTGCGGAAAATAGCAAGCCTTTTTAGATTCAAAGCACACCGTATATCCGGAGATTATTGACTGGGATTGTCAGCAAGGTGAGAGAAAACATTCACAGGCAAGAAACAGGCAGAAAGGGGGAGAAAAGAGCAAAGGAAATAGAAGGAAGGATGTGGAAAAAATGTATGAGAGAAAGTGAGGATGCAGGGATGCAAGGAGAGAAAGGTCGATAGGGGCAGGGAAGAGAGAAAAACAAACAGTTGGGTTAGCGAAGAGGGGTCAAGAGAGAGGTGGAGTGGGCCGCACTCAGAGGTGGGATGAGGGGAGCAGAGGGGTACAAGAGAGAGTTAGGGGTGAAAGAGGAGAGGGAAAACATTTGTTTTTTGAGATCAGAGGTGGAGAGGAGGAAAACACTCAAGACTTCACCTGAGGGACGACGCCACAGTCACACATGCTCACACACACAGATACACGCAAAGCTACAGGAGGAGAACTTAGGAAATCAAAGGAGGCATCGAGCGATGCCGCGGTGTGTGCGTATGAGAGAACATGCATGTGTGTGTGGGTCTGCCTTTAGCCTTCAGCACTTTAACAGGCAACATGAAGCCCAGGGGAGCGAGGGGGTGGGGGGCACTCTCTCTGGCTCTACCTGTGTCTGGAATAAAATAAAAAAAAACCTATCGAGGCGGTCCATGTCTGACCTCCAAACGACTGAGCAGCCGTTTTTACCCCCCCAGGTCCTAGGAGGGCGGGCGGTTCTCTAACCTGCTATTCTCAGTCTGTTCATTCATTGTGGGGTGCAGCATAAGGCACAGTTAGGTCACACATTGAAGGACATGGGATGTATAGAGTGTTTTATTTAGGTATCATTTTTTGCATTCCTCTTCAAGCTGCTTTCTGGAAATTTCTGACTTGTATACCAATCGAATAGAGAAGAAAAATAACCTTCTCCTGCTTTCAACACATTTTTTTTTACAAAATGACTTTTCCGTCTGTACACTCAAAACAATTCATGGCGTGTCGTCCACATCTCAAGAATAAAAAGTCTGTAGATGCTCCGAATGCAAACATTTGAGAGTGGGGTGAATAGCTGTCACTATAGATGCTATTCAGATGTTTGCTCAAAGGGAGATAATAAAAAATATATTTTTTCAAGCTTGGTTATAGTATATGCATTGTTTTGTTGCTGATGGTGTTTATGGGTCAGTGACAAAAAATGTTTTAAATAAATGAAAATAAATAAATAAAAAATTGTATTGAAAGCACATTTAATTGAAATAGATTTTTTGCTGTATTTATTTGTATTTTAATGCATTTTAGCAACACTACAGGACATAACATGAAAACATCGCTGTTTTTCTAAATAATAAATGACAAATTATGTAAAATTTGTCAAGAAACATAGTGTTGCATTGCGAAAATGAATAGCAAATGTTCCGCATTTGAGTACAGATTTATTTTCCTGTATATAGTCAGATTTTTATGTAAAAATAGTGGTTACACCCCTTGACTTTGGGTCGCATCACATCATTGACCCTTATATGTTATTTAATCTAAAAGAGAAAATACATGAAAAATACTAAAAACTAGAAAGCAAATTAATGAATTAATGCTACTGAATAATACAGAAATGATGGATTTTCATAACACATCAAATTTCACCGGATGAGAGTAATGTCCATGATCTTTCCCCAGTAGCTCCAGTAATGAATGGGGCTGCTAGAGCTTGAAAAAGAAGCAGCAGCTGAACAAAGTAAATCAGATGGACAATCATAAAACCACTAGCTACATTTTCATCTTAATGGAGCTGTACTCCATCAGGCATTAAATGGCACCACATTTCAAAGTGAAATACACATGGAGGTGGAGTACAGGTACAGGTGCAAAGGGATTTTCTCTCTGAAATGATCTCATTCTATGCTGGTGCAGGCATATCTGACACTTTGGTTCTACAATATATTTCACATGAACTCGATCTTTTAAATGATTTATTGTACCATTTCATGCATTCCTTTCTTTTAGTGGTCAATAAACATGCAATTCAAGAGAGACAGGCCCAGATGAAGGAACCACTCCAGTAACTAAATCATGAGCAGTTTAGGAATTAATGCACTTTTTGTGAAGAAAGAGATCTAATTTATAGATCTTACTCCAAAACCTCCAAATTCTATTGAATACCACTTGAAATAAAAATAGAACTTCACTACCTATGCACATTACAGTAAACCAGATGACTGGTTATTATCTGATAATAAGCAGCACATTTTTTAAGAATTATTTTTCCCACAGGAAACATGTTATTATATGCAGTTTATATGAGTTTTATGCATCTCAACCTACCCAACTTCTCTTCTGTAGTTTTAAACTACAAATAAATTATACCAGGAAACCAACATCTTCAACTGTCTTCCCCAATAATCACAGAGCAGATAATATAATAATAATAATAATGGATTACATTTATATAGCGCTTTTCTACCGTTACCCGATACCCAAAGCGCGTACAGTAACCATTATTCATTCATACCACATTCACACTGGTGGTGGTAAACTACGTGTGTAGCCACAGCTGCCCTGGGGCAGACTGACGGAAGTGTGGCTGTCATTTCGCGCCAAACGGCCCCTCCGACCACCACCATGATCATTCATACGCATGCACATGAGGCAAGTTGGGTTAGGTGTCTTGCCCAAGGACACTACGACAAAGACTGGGAGAGAGCGGAATTCGAACCGCCAACCCTCTGATTATTGGACGACCCGCTCTACTGCCTGAGCCACTGCCACCTCAATATGGCCGCCATAATATGGATTTTTATTTTAATGTATGTTTTGGTAATACAATTAATGTCAACTATTATCAACTAATTTCAGCACTATATGTTCTCCAGCCCAAAATTAGAGTCTTTAGTAAACAATTAAGAAATTTCTTTCTTGGTACTCAGTCGTCAACTTGCACCAGTCTTGCTTGAGGTTCTAACAGCACCATCACAGCTACTACTTCAGCTGTAGATAATACTGTAACTGGTGTGGACGGGAGAAAATGTTGTTCTTCACTTTTTGATGATCTGTCGAGGCCATCCGAAGACTTAGCTGCGGGTTTCTAAATTACCTATGTGGGAGGCAGCATTGCGTAACACTGGGAAATGTCAAATCTGAACTTTTGCTTAACACAAAACGTGTGCCACAAAGCTCCATATCAGGTCCAATTGTGCTTTCTATTTACATAAACAGCATAATCTACTCCTTCACTGACTATCATGTCCACCTTTATGCAGATGACCCTTTTATATATTGTTCTGTGGATTCATTTCAATAAACTGCATCTGGAAACTTCCTTTAACACCCTGAAAGGCGTAGTGACAGATGTCTAAATGATTGTTTTCTAGAGCCAGTAATACAGTCGTCAGAGCCTCCATATCTCCCTGGTGGACAGGGTTAGAACTGAGAATGCTCCAGAGTACAAATATTTTGCCATCTGGCTCCACAAAATGCTTACATTTCAGTGCTATAAAGACAAACTTGAACTATACTGCAGAAGAAGATTGTTTTTTTTGTACAGACGCGTAGAGCCAATTTCCCTCTGCCCAGCAGGAAAAAGATCTTTGAAGCTATTTTCCCTGTCAGTTTTAGACTATGGAGATTTGATGTTGCAGTTGCTTCTATCCTCAAACCACAGATTCCGTGTGTCATTCTGCCCTCTGTTTTTTGTTTTGTTTTATACATGCTTTGATACCCATCATTGCACCTTAAAGTTGGTTTGTTGTTCCTGTCTATTACAAAGACATAATCATAATTCATAATTCCCTCATTGGGAAATTGCCATTGTTCCAGTGTTTTTATTATGCTTGTTGTGTACATTCAGGTCTCAAAACTGTAAGTCACCTTCATAAATAAAGATTACCGGTAGATATATTTCTAAGGAAACTATCTCTTGTAATACTCTATAGAAGACAGCCAGGTTCAAACTAGGTACTGAGATTTTAAAAAGAAAGTTACAGAACATTATTCTGTTTCTGCCTGTCCTTTTTAGACGGCTCTCTGTCCAGTTCCTCCTTTGACTTTCTAATTAGCAAAACACAGTGAAACACAAAAGAGCAGCTGCGCTAATTGCAACGGTGGCTGGTCGTAGTCCATTATTAAACACAGACTGAACAAAATCTTCAATCAGACCAAGTTTACCTTCTTTTCTTTTTTCTTTTCTTTTTTCTGCTTGATTATTTCCCCTCAAGTAGACTCTGTGAAGGAGTCATTTTCTATTTTAGTGGTTCCTCTCTGTATGGAGAGGGTGCACCAGAGAACAATAATGCAATTAAGAAATACCAATGATCAATGAAACAAAACTAATGCAGTGATTATAACGCCATTATCACATATGTAAAGAAAATGGTTAGGTAGAAAATCCAGCTGTTTTGTGGAGCGTTTAAGGAGTGATATTTGGTATCGCTGAATGCCAGATTATTTATGAATAAACATGGGAGTTTGTGTTGTTGAGGGTTGATTAGCATGTGAAGGATCAGAGAGCCTCCGGAGGTTTACTGAGGAGAGCGCTGTCTTCTGGGATCGTCGTGGTCTGTGCTGTTGCTTGTTTGTTCTGTGATTCTGTGGCTGAGAGGGAGAAGAAAAGACCAAAGACAAAGCAAAGAGGATGTGAACAGAGTCATTATCTGAGGAAGAGCTTAAGTGAATTGAGTTTGTGCTTGAGCCAAACCAGAACTAACACCAACCTCCCCACAGACACCAATGGCAATCCAAACCCCCTCAGCAGCATCAAAGGAGGGGAAGCCCCCATCTTAACATCACAGGAAGAGTCCCCCTCTTCTGTTGGACAACACAAACAACCTCCCACTCGTCTGCGCAGATGTTGATGTTCAACAACTTTTCAGTTCCAGTTTCCACTTGAAGATGACACATGAGTGCACTTGAAAAAAACAACAACAACAACAACCAGAATTTGTTGGCCACAGTCCGGATTGCCTCTTTAAAAATTTGAATTGGCTAAATTTCCTAAAAAGAGATTAAAAAAAGAACCAGTAATTGCTAAGAAAATGACCACTTATACGCCCAGTTCTTTGAGGGCACTCAAAGAATATTTGTTGCAAAAGAGGGAGAAATAATTGCCTTTGCCAAACACTTTCATGAATAATAAATCTTTGCAAAATCAGCAGTGCCAAAAGTTTTGCACTCTTTACATGAGCATGTGATCATCTAAAGTGGCAGCAGGGATGGATTAAAAACAAAAATAGCACCATCAGTGGATTTTAGTATGAAGTCCAGTTCAACATTGCAAACTGTAGTGACAATGCTGTCCTTCACACAAACAAAAGTGGAGGAAGAACTGTAGTTTATTTCATGTGTTGCACCGCCCACTTTGATTCACCTCCCATCTGTTTGAGTATATGCTCGTCTACAAATGAGGAACAATTTGCCAACGGTTATGATGCAGAGCTTTACTTGTACAAATATGACTCTTGAATAAATTGCCTGAACTTCTCACATTAGCAACTTTGAGAATCACATTTCCCTCATCAGCGACTCTTTCTTTGCACAAAGTGTGTCACAGTCTTGACAACAAAACACCAAGAGGGGAGTAACAGATGAACTTCACTGTGGCTCTTTCTGGTGGTGTGGGCCCTAATGATGAGAGGTGTTAGAGAGAGGTGGATTTAATGGCCGTGCTCTACACCTTTATGAATATGACTGGACATTAATTGTCATCTCGTAGTGAAGCAGCTAATGAATGGGCCGCTGGTAATGGAGCGTGAATGGAGCAGCTGATGCCAATCAGCTAATGCAAAACCTGCTTCAGTTCTCCTGCTACACAATACTACTTTTATTCCCCTTGTAGACCCCTTGTTGGATCCAAGACTAGAAAGTAGATAGTTTTGTATATGTAATCATAATAAATATTGACTATGTTCTGTTATCCCAAAACAAATAAGGCCACAGATTCACTGTGTACATAATATATTTTTGTATGCAGTGAAATTGTGCTTGGATGCAGGAAGTGTGTGTGAATGCAACAACTGTGTGCGAAAGACGTTGAGAGACACGAGCCAACACAGGTTTGGCTCCTGGATTTATTGCTCCTGTGGCAGTGAGAAGCGGCTTTTATTATTGTGTGCCTCCTGACAAGTTACTGAGCCACTAGGGGGCTCTATGGAAGAGATTGTATCGTAGGCGTCACAACTTTACCTCAGTGAAATATAGGTAATTCCCACCAACACAGATTTGCCTATAATTTATCTCTGTGTTCTTGTGTGTGCAGCCATGCATGGGTTTTAACATGTGTGTGCGGAAGGTGGATGTGTGTGTATGTGTGTACAGTGTATAGCCCCCACAATCCATAACAAGAATGTTCTGCCTTGCCCCTGATTTGAACCCCCTACATCACGCCTTATTGTCTTCCACTTCTCCTCTCACACACACGCACTGCACACACACTAATCAGGGCCAAGCAGCCATTGTAAGAGGCAAAGGTCTGCAAGGCTGTTTGATAGCAGATTATGTTGGCGTGTCAGACAAGGGACCAGGCCACACAGTGGGTAGTCACATGCTGAATCTACTCACACACAGCCAAAGTCAGAGGGAGAAAAACATTCAACTACACAGGCAGACTCTCACAGAAAAGTCACCACACACCTTTTTTTGAAGCTAGAATCTCGAGGTCAGGCCTGTTGTTGCAAGCTGATAGCAACTCAGATGGTTGAAGGTGGAGGAAGCGATTCTAATCCAGTACTTTCAATACATATTCAAAGAACATCTCCTCATGGTTCCCTGCCTGTGTGCTGAAACAGTGCAGTGTTCCTACGGAGCCCTGGCTCTGTCAGTGGAAAATAAACAAAGTGGCTTGGACCAAGTAACACAACACTGTTTTGGCCAATCAGCCAACAAGAGCCGTTTGTGCTCGTGCACAGGACGACAGGGGAGAGAAGAGAGGAGCCGAGTGGAAAATGGTCAGTGAGAGCAAGAGAAGGTAAATCTGATATATACACCAATTTTAGGATCACCACTGGGACCATGTGGAGCTTTTAATGGGATTGATCAGGGCTGCAGATGAGAGATCAGCAGCATCATAAAGGCCAAGTGCTTTGAAGGAACGCCAGCCGACAGCAGCATCACAGTGGTGTATGCTCCAAAATGTGATCACACTGTCAAGGACGACAGCTGAGAAACAGCCAAAGAGGAGACATTTAGGCTTTCTAATGGGATGGATGGATGAATAGATGGATGGAAAGATGAGTACATAACAACATGGGTAACGTTAGTTACTGTGTCTAACAGCACTGATAGCTCAGTCTTGTTTTGTTCCACTTGTTAAGGCTGAGCAGGAACTGATGGCATTTGTGTGTGTGGTTATAAGTTGCTTGCCCATGGGCCTTAGCCTGATGGTCTAGTGTAATGTTTTGTTGGTATAATGTTTAGCTATAGCGGCAGGAGAGTTGAGAGTATTGCTGTCTGCACCTGATGTGCCAGCTATATGGATCATTGTCTCTGTTAGTTAGCTTTGCAGCCCCTCCTTTGATAGTCTGTTCCATGTCTTAGTATTTGTCCATACAGAGGGCAGAGGGTTAAGACCTCAAAACACAAGTCTGCTAACACATTGATTCCATTGAGCTGGATACATGATTTGCTATGCTACCATTACCATTTTAGCAACAAACCTGTAGCTGACACGTAGGCTACTTCTTTAAAAACAATCGAAACGTGTCTTTACTCATCATAAGTTAGTAAGGCACTTATTCATATAAAAAGCTCTGGATTCTACCATTGCGTTGATGCCCTGGCATGAATTTAAGGGGTTAGCCTATGAGAAAGCTCTGAAGGATAGTGTGTGTTTTTATAAGTTATTTTGGGGCATTTTATGTCCTTATTGGACAGGACAGTTTAGAGAGACAGGAAAACAGGTTGAGAGGGGGATGTCAAGCAGTAAAGATTGTGGATCACTGCTTCGGGCTATACGACCCCCGAGCTCCCCACTTTACTCCACCTTTAAAAGACATCAAGATTCTTAAGTATTATTTCATTTGTTTCTGCGATTTTAAGCTGAAGCCACTGAATCTGTAGTTTCTGTTTCCAGAGCTACACATCTGCAGCACAGCTTGGAAGGGGTAAAATGTTATCAGTCAGTTTGGTAGCGGCTGGCATCAGTCATGACCAATCTTTTCATCACCACCTGTACGTCTCTGCAAAGCAGTGCACTCTGCATTTCCTGATCTTCAGTGCAGCTGCCACAAAAGCTTCTCCCAAGGGGAACTTGATGTCCTTGTGCGGGAGGTGCAGAATTGGCACAAGTAAATACCCGCCACCTTTAAACTGAATTAACTTGGGCGAAGATAACGCTTTTGCTTACAGTGGTGCAGTGGTCCAGGGAGAACTGTGGCAATGTTGGAGACATTCATGCACAGAGCAACAGAAACATGGTGGTATGATCAGTTTTTGGTGATGTTGGAACAACCAAAGCCATTCATGATGCCTATAGATGGTCAAGTCAATTATTCCCACCATGCACTACCTCTCACAAATACAGTGACATAATGTATTTACAATTTGTCATATTGACTGTCATTGTAAATCATTTGATGGTTTTGTGGGCTTATTAATAAAGCCAGGACTTCATAAATCCATAACAATGCCATAAACCACAGGCTTATTGGATAAAACCTGAACTGTGTGCTGTGTGTCTCAGGCATGGTCCAAAGCAGGTGGGAAACACAAAGTACACAAACACTTGACATCAAAATTGCTCCGTGGTGCCTGATAATAACTGACAAACTCCCACTGTGCCTGTCCTGACAGTCAAATCCACAGCAAGTCAATACATACAGAGAGGACGCAGCTTATTCTTGCATCCAGTAAAAAAATAAAATAAAACACCACGCCACTAAAATCCTGGCTGTGTGCCATCACAAAATGAGAGCACCTAGCATTATCCATCTTTTGACAATAAAAGCCCAATTTATCATTTAAATTCATGAATGTTAATTCCTCTGTTACTCTGAGTTGCTGACTCAAACATTTGACCATGTGGAGCCATTTACTCATTAAAATTCTTTTGAAGATATGATTTTCTTTTTTTGTATGAGTTTTTTTTTTTTTTACATGTGAAATATCATGTCATGATGGATGTTTAATTACACAGGTATGCCACAAACAAAAAGAATAAGCCAACTGCATTTTAGCAGGTAAACAGTCAAGTTGTCAAGCTTCAGAGAAATGCTGAAAAAATGTACTTCAGCTCAGAGCCCATATGTTCAGTTTTGTGTTGTTGTTATCATGAGTCTAAACTAAGAAAAACAAAAGAAGTTGGCATCATTTTTCATGCAAGTGCAGTAAAATAAATCATCTTACATTCGATTAAAATGTTTTTCCCCTTTATTTTTCTATTATCTATCAATTTACTGGCTGTCTGTGCTTATACATGTGCAGGGGCATGGGGGGGCAGGATCCTGGACACGTCGCCAGTCTATCACAGGGCAGAAATATAGAGTCCAACAATAACATTCACACCTATAGGCAAATTAGAGTCACCAAACAATTCAGCGTGCGTGTCTTTGGACTGTGGGATGAAGTCGATTGGATGGACACATGGAGAACGTGCAAACAGAAGGCCTCAAGCCCGAAAATCGAACACAGAACCTTCTTCGTGTGAGGCGACAGCAACCACACTGCAGTGCCACCTTCATTATCATATATTTTTAAATCAATCTGTTTCCAAGTCTGACGTCTTTCACTCATGTCCTCAGGCATCACATGACGAGACTCAGCTGTAATGAGCAAAGTAGAAATTATTGGAGGGGGGTGGAAACAGGGACACAAACAGAGAAACAATGCATTGGATTAAAGCATCACACCGTAGATGTGTCTATCACCCACCATCTGGAACAGTCGCCTCAGTCAACACTTTTCACTGAGCCACATATTCAGTCAACTCTTCAAATCAAACAACTTATATTGACAGAGATAACAGAAATAGAATAGAAACCACAGCTTGTGTGTGTGTGTGTGTGAAAACGCCGGATGTGCTTTTGCTAAAACAGAGTAGGAGGATAATCACAGTTAAGGCCACTGATCTCCAGGTGTTAATGACTGTAACCTTTATTCATCTGGGTGAGGTTTGCTTAAACGCACCGACACGAGGGAGCCGCTGGCTGGAAGCTGCACTGTCAGTCATCCACTGAGCATTTAGCTGATTTACAGAGGCTTCTGATAGTTCAGTGCTGTGCTCATAGGCACTACGGCACAGGACGTTCAGTCAGTGCTATTTTTACCCCATCAGGCTGGCATTTAGGATCGAGACTATATTTGTCACTGTTACATTTTGATGTGTGACTCACTTTTGTTATTCACCTCACTCAACTATTTCCGTTGCGCTGTTTCCCGTCGTCCTTGCTGCTCTCCTCTTCTCCAAATTAAAACAACTAATGCACCTTGCGCCATATTTTCCAGTCATCCTACAATAAATTTCACAACAGTTGCATCAGGACCATGAATATTGGGTCAGAGTGGTCGGGGCTTACAAGCAAAAAAGATTTTTTTTTTTTTTAATAATGCGTTGTAAGTATAACATGTGTCTTTGGAAGGAACAGTTCTTCCTCCCAGTCGATTCAGTGAGGTCACAGCAGAGACAGGAGCATGAAAACCGCTGCGTTTTGGTGGCTGTGATCGTATTGCACAGCCGGCACTGTGACAAGAGCAGAAAAAAAAGGCATCCGCAAAACATTTGTGTCCAAGAAAATGACCTCTGTCTGACCTCTTTGATACTGCTCCCTCTCTCTCTCTCTCTCTCTCTCTCACACACACACACACACACACACACACACACACACACACACAGATACGCGCACACACGTACACGGTCTGGTGGTGTTGCTGATGTTGGCACATTTGTGCTCTGGGACAAGAGCTGCTTCATTGGCACTGATTACCGCTTTATCCTTCCCTTGCAAACACCAGCCAACATCACCCTGCATACCAATGGACTACACCAACCAGAGAGAGATAAAGGGGAAGAGGGGAAAGGAATGAGGAACAAATACAATGATAGCACTCGGTAGAGCGCATACTTCAGCCAAGGCCCACACATGTCTGTGAGGTTATTGTCTGGACCAGCACCAAATTGTACAAAGTCATAAATGTCAACATGTATCAGATTTTCTTACATCAAGATTTACTGTAAAAACAACCTTATATCATAATGTTCAGGAAAGTTAAGTGATTAAGAGAAATTGTGGGATCCTCCTCCTCAACTCATTGAGTGACTTTTCTCTTGCTGATAAACAAGCAAATCCACTATAGCCACAGGTGAAAAGTAATGCACTGTAATGGGCGATAAAAGGCAAAAGGGAGCTGTTAAAAATTCAATTATGCAAACACATCAAGTCAATATTTCCACTCAGCTTAAAAGTTTTCAGATAGTAGATTCAGAATTTGAACAATTGCTGTGATTTGAATGAGTGGAAATATAAAATCTGTTTGTTACACAAATAAATCAAGTTATTAAATCATTAACTGTCATTAGTATAAATCCTTTAAATGTTTGCGGTCAGAGAGCTCATACAGTATCTTGGACTTAAATGTCCTTGCACTGTTTTCACAATTTTCTTCAAGCATGTAAAGTACTGTCGCATCATTATTTCTTTTTTTTCTTCTTCCTTTTGCCTTGTTTATTTGTATTTTTTTTCTTTCTTTACAATTTAGCCAAACAGGATGTTTCTAGGATGAAGAGTTTGTGAGTTATTAAGCAATGTTCCCTCTACGCAGTTTATTGTAATTTCATACTGTGAAATTGTTTTGAGATAAGTATGTCATTTCTCTTCACCAGACCCACAATAGGAGAATTAAACGCATTTAAAATGCAGAGCAAAGAAAAAGAAAGATAAAAGGTTACACTCACAGGAGTTAATAAACCATGTTTGAGAGGGCAGAATTACACCTGATTTATGCCACTGCACCGTTTAGTTAACTACATAAGATCAAACTGAACCATAATTCTCCTCTGTCAGTCCAGTACATAAAGAGGATTCAACATGTCGGCCTTTCCCTATGTGCACACCGTGAATGTCCGTGAAAGGTACAAGAGAACGTCTGTAGCGGCATTAAGCTGGAGATGGGGAGAGGCTGAATATGCAGACGTTAACATTCACGGCCACATCGATGGGCTTCTGATGTGTCAGACGATGGCCTACAGAATGAGTCACAGTCCGCAGTCTGAGGAGAGCTGATAAGACCTGACGGAAAACCTGCTTTTCTGTGGGAGACAGATGGAGCTGGAACAAAACACATGCACAAGTACACACATACACACACATACACACACACACAAGATGGAAGTACAAAAGAAGATGATTAGAGTGAAATAACATCATAAAATATTATTAAAAAAAGATAAACAACAATGATAGCACTGTAGAAACATTGGAAGACCCGGTCTGTCACAGGTGGTAAACAGAACAAAAATATTGCAAATACTTTATTTATTGAGTTATTATTGGAAAAGAGAAATTGGAAATTTAAATTGTGCCAAATTCGAGATAAACACTCACTGTTACTCAGTGTTTAATCTGCAGATGACTTTAGTTTTAGCCCAACTTTTTAGAAAACAAACAAAACATAATTTACTGAAAAAAAAATCGTATTCATTCCCTTTCCTTTTTTTTTAACCGGACATTGTTGCACATACAGTAGACCAACACATTACAAGAGATGAAGCTGTTATGTATCACAATAGGAGGACCAGCTGTATTTGGAAAAGCATGGAGAGAGACTTTTGGAGACGGTGTTATACAGGAACACTCCTGCCAATTCAATCCTTGGTACTGGCATAGGAAACGTTTCGTGACCAAACTATTCCAATTTCTTCCCCTGTTGAATTGCACGATGTCTTGGGACAGCTTGGTGCCATATGCGACTGTCTGGATGTGCACAAGGGTCTTTCAGCCAGTAAAGGACTTGACTGTTTAGTAATTACCAAACATCTCTATTAAAGCTGTACCAGCCCAAAACTACAACTTTAGGCAGACATGCTTGGCCTGATAATGAAGAGTCCAAAATAAGATAGTTATCATTTATAGCAGCATCCACCTATAAATGGCTCTGACCTCATGCAACAGACAACACTCCAAACATTTTCCATTTATGGCACAATTAATATGCTGGGACAGACTAATTGATTTTCAGTATGACTTGCACCATTTATCTGGTTATTTCTGCCATGATTCTGGGCCAGTGTTTTCTTCTTCTTACTTCTTACAAAAATGAAAATAAGGGCTGCTGACAGAGAGAGCAGGCGAGATGAGTTGGAAATAGACTTCAGTATATCGCTGTAACAGCAGAATTACAGTTAAAAACAACAACAAACAGCAAGTGGGTGATTACCTGGCATAGCAACATAACAACAGTAAAACATAAGACACACAATGTACACAATGTAGCATGGCAACATAACATAAAAAAAACATAATAACAATGTAGTGGGCGACATAACGTTAAAAAATATAGCATAGCAACATAAAAACATAACAACATTATGTAGCATTGAGACATAACATTTAAAAAAAAGATAACATAACATAGCATAGGAACTGTTGGGTAAAAAAAAGAAAAGCACTGAGCTCTGAGAAAGTAGAGAGAGTGAGGAGGGAGGGAGGGAGGGAGGGAGGGGTGAGTGAGTGAGTACGCTAGCGTGGGAAAAGGCAGTGAGTTTGCATGTGTAGCCACCTGCAGGGGGAGTCAAGGACAAGTGGAGTACATCACGGCCACCTGCAAGATAGTGTGGTGCCAAAGGCGCTGAACTTGGATCAACTCAACACGTGGGACACATCCTATTATCAAGTCGGATATTATGTTGATGTAATGGTGCGTTCCAGGCAACCCGTAACTCGTATTTTTCCGACCTGTTCCTATGGTTACCCGTTAGAACGTACAGTCAAACTCGTAACTTCCCACATGTGAACTCGTACTAGATCGATCTGCTCCCAGTTCCCAGTTCGTAACTCGTAACTTGCCTGGAATGCTACAAACTCGTAACTGGTGACTTGAAGTCGTGACTTACGGGTTAAAAAGCCTGCCTGGAACGCACCATAAGACTATATCATTATATCTGGACAAATCACAAGGAGTAAACTGGGGGAGAAGGGTTGTTTACACCAATCATTTGAATAAGAAGGTAGGCCATTGGTATATAAAAACGAAGATATAAGAAGTTAGTCTGGTCTAGAACAGGCTCGGGTTCATTTTTTGGGGAGTAAACTATGCAGCAAACTTTGTCTCCGTCGACTCGTTTCTAATCACTTTTGTGAATTTATATTGACATTTTGATGAATGGTTTTCAGACATTTTGAACACTTTTGGATACTATTATTTGTACATCACAACTGGCTCTGTTTGGAATCTTATTTTTTTCTCCAACACAACAGAAACACATAAAAAAGCATAACATAACACAGCATAGCATATCAACATAACATAACAAAATGTAAAATGGCAACATAACACAAACAAAATAAAACAAAACAGTGCAGCATAGCATAACAAAGAATGTCTTTGGTCTCCATGGCATGGTATTTGTGTAAAGAATGACGTGTCCCTGGAAAAAAAAAAGTGTTGGAAAACCAACATCAGTGACACTAAAGTGGTTACATAAATTACATTTAAACAAATGATTTTCATTCATTAATGCCACTAGAATAGTTCTCGTGTAGAGTTTATTCTTTGATTGCTTATTATACAGTTTAACCAAGCAAAGACACTGAGCTCCATTGCTCTCCTTCCCCACTAAGATAAAGACTATGCTCAGTTCAAGAAATAACACCCCAGGGGAAAGTGATGACTGTGATTGTAGATATGATGATAATGTTGATGGCCACCATCTGCAGCACCTAAGCACCTACAATCACAGCCATAAACAAGAGATGTGCCGGAGGGTATCATTGTTTTTATGCATTGTTTTCCAACAAACATGGAGTACTATTTTTAATACAATATATACTTTGTCATGAGAATGTGAATATATATTAATTAACATCCACAGTAGCCTGATAATTCTTTTTCTACCAGAGATAAAATACTTGACAATCAACAACACTTGGCCAGTTTAATTCTGAAATGCATATCCATGGGGGGACATAAATAACAACAACATTTATTCCAGCTATATACATGTGGCCCTGCTGTGAATAATTGTCATCCAGCATTTACATAAGTGTCATTATGTACCATGACACACACACACACACAGGGGGTAATTGTGGAATAATTGTTGATGCAGCTGCAGCCTTCATAGACAGAGGGCTCGGCTTTCCCGCTGTCTGTTCTCTGTTTCTCTTTATTCAATTTATCACAGAAAAAGCTAACACTAATTTAATTTAAGGTGTTGTATATTTATTTACAGGGAATTATATTCAGTTTTCCTTTTGGGGAAAGCTTCGGTGGTGGATCTTCTCCAGACTCTGTCAGAACTTTGTGAGCGTGAGAAGGAGAGCGCTGCCTCTGAAGAGAATGAACACACAGTGGGAGTTTTTAATGGTTATGACTGGAGGTGTGCAACCTCATTACTCCACCTTTAGACTCAAACTCACCCCATCCACCTCATCTTGTATGTCTTACAACAGGCCATTGACTCAGTCTTGGGTTGAGCTGAGTTGATACTAGTGCTCAGTTTCTGCCTGACCCTGCTCTGGAGCTGGCCCTGCTCTCTGACAGCCCCCCTGCCCTCAAAAAGCACCAGCAAAAACGTTATTTTTCCCACAAAGATCAATATAATATCTCAAAAAGCCTTACATTGTATTTTCTGCTTTTTTTTATTTCTTTATAAAAAAGGGAGATTTTTAAGGATTTGGTGATTTAAAAGACAGAGTTGTAAAAAAAAAAAAACCCCCCGCTGACACACTGAGTGAAATGCAGCATGCAGGTGATGCAGATCTTTAAAATATCGACATGACATTTTTCTGTGTGCTGACATCAGCTCTAACGCTCAAATAAAAAGAGGTGAATGCGCACAGCAGAAAATCTCTTGGAACACTTTTTTTTTCTTTCTGTACCTCACTCCAGCAAATTTAGACACACATACACACCAACACCTCTTGTGCAACAAGGGTTTTATGACTTGACGTGGAGCCTTATCCTCTCAAGACACACCCTGTCTTTTGAGTGAGCGCAATATACCAAAGGCTTCTTCGCACTCACACTCACACAGAACTGTGGCCAGAGACTGAGTGTGGCTTCATGCAGGGTTACAACACATCCTAGACACACAGGACAGATGAAGAGGAAGCTGATGTATGCGCGTTCGTGCTGAAGTGTATTTGTGTTCACAAGTGAGCAAGCCAGTGTGATACAGACAGACACACAAGAATACATTTTTGCGCACAGCTGACTGTGTATGTGTCAGTCTGTTTTATCTGCATGGTATGGCGCTGCAGCGTATATGATTTAGTTAGTAATTAGGGAATAGAGACATATCCAATTATTGGGGTTGTGAAATATCACCCTGTCTCAGTAGTTATTCCAGTACTGTCTGCACCCTGCCTTATTATTACACCAGCTGCATATATGATTAGGTGTGTGTCTGTCTCTGTGTGTGTGTGTGTGTGTGTGTGTGTGTGTGTGTGTGTGTGTGTGTGTGTGTGTGTGTGTGTAAAAGAGAGGGAGAGAGGGAAAGCAAGGGATAGTAAGTGCTGCTTATGTGTGTGTCCAGGAAAGGCAGCGTCTACAAAGGAAACTCATTTCTGCTCATAGGTGGCAGGACCACATGCTCACAGGAGCTGCAGCCAAAGCCACTGCTGACAGTCCCATGACACCAAGTGTAGTGCACAACTGTGCGTGTGTGTGTGTATGTGTGTGTACAGTAAGTCTACACACTACATTTCGTACATATGTAATGCATGTATGTACTTTTCAAACACTGTAGCACACACAAACACACACATCATAAGCAGCTCCACACACAAACAAAGAGCAGATCAGTCAGATGCATGCACACCTGCTCTCTGAAGAAAGTGTAGACAACGGAGGAGGACACGGCTGCATGGACCCCTGTCTGGGTGTGTGTGTGTGTGGGGTGGGTGTGTGTGGGGTCGTGCACAATCATATCTCACCTACTGCAAAAAAAAAAAGAGCCAACAGGGACTGTTCCATGTCAGCAACTGGAGAGCTGCTATCGCAAAACCATCTGGGAGAGGAAGAAGAGAAATACTCTTAGGAGCTCACCGGATGCTGCCAGAAGGAAAAAAAAAAAAAAAAGGAGCAGATTTCTGATGTGCAGGTAGACAAAGAAAACAGTTGCTTCATGGAGAAGGCTCTGATATCAACGGCCAGATGACTATCTGCTCTGGGCAGCGGTGATGAAAAGAGAGACGTGCCTGCAGCTGCACAGTGTGGATGACATGAGTGTACTCATATTTATCTTTGGAGCAGTGTGTGCAAGTATACAATACTACATTATGCATGCAAAAAGTGAGTCACGGGCTGAAATTCGATATGCATTTCATTTCAGTCATATTTTGTTCCTAAACACAACATCAATGCAAAGTAAAAATGTGATAGAGTTTGTATTAATCTCCTCTTGACTCCTTTCTTTGTTTCAAACACACACACACACACACACACCTGGCTCCAGCCCCTCCCTTCAGCCTATGCCAGGCTCACACACACTCTCACATAGTGACAGGCTGTATGGAAGAAGTGGAAATAATTTGCAAGTTCCACATTTGAACTGAAGGACAGGACCTGCTCGTGTATTCAGGAGGCTGGGGACACATTTGTCTTGTCCTGCAGCAACAGTGTGCCCACGATAAGGGCGCAGTGTTGGAGCAGCAGCTCTGAGATAGTAGAGATGTTTATAGCGCAGCAGGAGCGCAATAATAATTTAAAAAAAAAACTCAGCTTCTCTCATGTGCTCCTCTTGAGATATGCACGCGCTTATCGCTGATGACTGTTGCCTTGAACTTGCCTATAAGGACTCTCCGCTGATCATGTAGAGAATTCCACAGCTCTCTGACAACAAAACCCATGCCACGGTAACAGCCGCCTATCGCCGCTGGCCGCCCTGCTCGCACCGGATTGGACCGCCGGATTGACTGGCACGTCCCTCCGCCGCCTCCATTGGCTCGCCGGTAATGGACTCCGTGACTCGCGCTCCAGTGAAACCCCTGCGGAGGCGGAGCGCGCCGGCCGAGGCGGAGCTCTCCTTGGTACTTAAAAGGAGCTGGCGGCTGTAAAAGAAGTGAAGTACTAGCACGCACGCACGACAGCCGGAGCGCCCCGGTGCGCGCTGCGAAAGAGTGAGAGACAAGTGTGGCAAGAAAGAAAGAGGACAGAAGAAGAGGCAGAGGGAGAGGGAGAGCAGGGGGGGGACCCATGCCTCTGTTCTAATGGACCATAAGGATATTTAACCATTTGCCCCCCGGGGAGCGCACAGGTATCCTCCTTTCTCTCCAGTTTCTTTTCGCTTTGCGCCGTGCGTAAAGACACAACAGTGGCCTTTATTTACGATGCCTTCTCTTTTTTTTTTAACGCAGCTGCTGCCTTTCTCACATTGTTCCTTTCTTTCCTCTTCCTTGCCTCCTCTGCATGGGAACAGCAGGCTCTTTTTACATTCCACTGGAATTAATGATTGACTAACGAGTGCGAGGAGAGCAAGGGGGCAGAGGATCATTGATTGTGTTAGTGTACTCTTTCGGCTCAATAACACCAGAGAGCTCCCGTCCCTGTGTGTAGATGACTGCTGAGAAGTGTTGAGTGCCTTCTCAGTCTGCTCTCTTATCAATTGTCCAAAGGGATTTCAACGCAGCCAAGCGTTTGTGCTCAGTGTGTGGCGCCTCGTGAAAGTGAATATTGCTTGCCGCTGCATTTTACTGTATTGACACCCATCTCTCTCTCTATCTCTCTCTCCATCTCTTCCCTCTATCACTCTCAGACACCGCAGTCCATGCCTCTGCCTTGCCAGGTCATTGATGGGAAATCAACTGGATCGGATCACCCACCTCAACTACAGCGAGCTGCCCACGGGGGATCCGTCCGGGCTAGAGAAGGACGAGCTTCGGGTCGGCGTCGCCTACTTCTTCTCTGACGAAGAGGAGGAGGTGGACGACCGCACTCCGTCTGACTGCGGCTTCACCAAGGACCACAGCCCGGCCGAGGAGGGACCGTTCTCGGTCAGCGAGGTGGAATACTCCGCGTTCTGCTCCCAGGAATGCATCTTCTCCAAGCTGCGGGAGAACGAGGACTTGAATGTGTACTCGGCCAAAACTTTGCTGACTATGTGCAAACCGGGGGACCTGCTGGAGCTCGTGGCCACCGCGCAAGCCCCCCACTGGGCCATCTACGAGCAGGACGACCAGGTCATTCATCTGCACAAGGGCGAGATCCGCAAGGACAGCCTGCTTGAGATCAGCAGCGGTCGCCACGGGAGGATAGTCAACAACCGGTACCGGTACCGACCGCTTCCCCCCGACCTGGTGATGCAGAACGCAGCGGGACACCTGGGCCTGAGCAGCGAGGAGATATGCTGGACCAACTCGGAAAGTTTCGCAGCCTGGTGTCGTTTTGGGAAACGGGAGTTCAAAGCCGGGGGAGAGGCGCACTCGGCGGAGCAGCAGTATTTCCTCAAAGTGCATCTGTCTGGCAGCGGGGTGCACACTCTGGTCTTTCGCAGCCTGGAGGACATGATCCGGGAGAGGAGGCGAGTGGACGCCAGTGGAATTCTCAAAGAGCTGTCTTTGGTTAACGGGGGCAAGGAGTGATCAGGGATTCCGTTTGATACCCCCCACCCCCCACCCCAACCTAATCCAACCCCCCTTCCCTTAACTCCCTCCCCATCTTCTCCCCCCATCCCAAACTGCCTCCTCCCGCCAATGCGCACGGACGCACAGATTTTGCGCACACAAAACGTACTCGCACATACACGCACACAAGCACACAGACGCACACACATGCAAAAAGGACCTGTTGGTTTTTTTTTTGGTTTTTTTTTTTTGGACTGGTCTGTCTTGTTCTCTCTGTCTTGTCAGTCAGGGATGGACCCCGGGCTGCGTCTGGACCACAGGCGCTCTGTGGAATTCCCCCATCAAATTGCAGAGTGTTGAAAACTGAAAGAGAGCGGCCATATAAACAGACAACGCCCCTTCAGATTAGAATTCGTGCCGAGTGGGACACACGATTTCTACTAAACCCATTGCCCCGAACAGCGAAATCACCTGTACAACCCGCACATAAGCGCACACGGCTCGGTTTGGTTTTTCTGTTTAATTTCTCGGGAAAAATGGATTTGGCCCCATCTCTTCTGCATAGGGCGCCCGCTGCGGCAGACCTGACGGTGAGACCGGGAGAGGGAGAGATGTGGGGTGAAAAGATGAAAGATAGGATCTGGGGTGGCTCTCGAAAAGTCTCCCTTCTATTTTTTTACTGTTAGCTTTAAGACCGGGACTGACCATAACACACAGATCAAAGCCACTAATTCATAGTCCTCTGACAGTCCCAGATGGCTACGCAGTTGCCTAAACAAAGCATTTTGGCTTGTTCAATCTCTCCTTTTTTGCCATATCAAGAGTATTGTCATTTTCACAATGCTGTCATCCTGATCAACAGCACTGGATGTATGTGTAAATTGTATTCATATATTGATTTCAATTTGAGTCCCTTATTTTTGTATTTAAGTTTAGTGGATTTAACCCTGATCTCTTTTCTTGGTTCAAATAAATGGAGGTTGAAATATGAAAATGATCACTTGGTCTAGCAGGTGTTGTTTTGGTCTTGTACAATAACATACCATCTCTCACTCTTTCTCTCTCTCACACACACACACACACACACACACTGAGATGTATGAATTATTGATGCTCTGGTGCCTCCTGACCTGCCTCAAGCCAAATAGGCTTCATATATCTCCACAGTATTTGGAGGCAGTAAAATGGTCATCTGCATCAAGCCTATAAAGGCTTTATGAAAAATCCATATGGGATCTGGGAGCTACAGTATATAGGCAGCTGTATAGACTCAATAGGAACATGCAGTGTTTGGCCACAGGCCATTTTTCCATGTGTGGGTTTTACTCTCACTGACATTTAGGCTACACAACTCACAGGCATGTTGCTCTCTCCAGATTATGTGTGTTTGATTCTTCACAGCAGCTCTGCTCACTAAGTTGTGCGCATATTCTCCATCTGCACTGTGAATAAAGCGTGAAGAAACACACTGTTATTGTGGCACATGCGTTGTATCAAGCCTGCGGTGGCTTTATCCCTGGATTGATGTTGCTACACCTCTGCTGTGAGAGTCAGCCGCTTGCCTTGGCTTGTGATCTGTGGTAGTGCCAGTGAAGCTGGGATCAGTCACCTCACTGGTATTAAGGCGTTCGTCTCCCTTGCCTTTGCGTAATTGAGTCTGAAAGGACCAGGGAGCAGATTCATGGAAATGTTTTTGCTGTAATGTGTGTCTTTGTTCAGGCTGCCAGCTTCCTGCACTTGCTGTGATTCATTTGCGATTGTAGACATGAGAGCACGGTCAGTGTGTGTGTGTGTGTGTGTGTGTGTGTGTGTGTGTGTGTGTGTGTGTGTGTGTGCGTGTGTGTGTGCGTGTGTATACAGTATCTTATGTGGAGGTGAAGAGATTTTCAACATGTTTTTAATGCCACTGTGCAGCTTGTCTGGTTGAATCTTCACCTCCAAGTACTCGTGTGGTCGTAAACAACAAAGCTGCGGTTGATTCAGTTGAATCCAGCTGGAGGGGAGAGTTAGACAAAGAGTTTGTTTTTTTGTGTAATTGTGTGTGTGTGTGAGGGAGAGCAAGAGAGAAAGAGGAAGAGAGAGAGAGAGGAGCATGCATGCTGGGATTCTACCATGTGTATTTGTCTCTGCTGGGACTGATTTTGTCTGATGTAGCTGATGTTTGCTTCACTGACGTATTCAATCAGAGGCAGGTCTCCTGTCCATTGTGTGTGTGTGTGTGTGTGTGTGTGTGTGTGTGTGTGTGTGTGTGTGTGTGTGTGTGTGTGTGTGTGTGTGTGCGCGCGCGCACAGATGTTACAATCTCAGCTCTCAGACATTCCTCATGTCAACATACAGACTAATGAGGCTGTGGATCTTGTAAATGTGCTTTCAGAAGATTTTCTCCTGCTATTGACCCACATACTTTATTCTTTTGGATTTGCTGTGAATATATTGACACATTTCCTTTCTTGTTTCCTCCCATTCCTCTAATTCTCTTTAGCCCCTGTTGGCCGCTATTTCTTCATTATTGCTCCGTATTGCTTGACTCCCCTCACTGCTCATTGTTTTACTAAAGCCAAAAATATACTGTTTCCATCCAAAGGCAAAGGTAATTTAAAATTCAGTTCATTTTGAAACAGTGGCAAAGACGCAAACCAGAAGTGTTCGCACTGAGGTTTCAGGCTCAAATTAGGAGGTTTAGTCAAAATTAGACATTAGTTCAATAATTCAAACACATAAACAAACATGTAATCCTGGTTGATTTGGATTAACATCCATTTGTTTCTGTTTTACCCCTCTGCTTTCTTCTTCTTATGACTGTTCAGGAGAATTTGAACAGGCTCAATGTTGAATTCAGGTTGCTCCAGGTGTGTGTGTGTTTGTGTGTGAGTGAGTGCCTGCGTCAGACATCCCCTCTGAGTTTGAAAAATCAGGGTAGTGGGGCAGCTGGTGTGAGAGTTTGTATGTGTGTTTGTGGTCTGTGACTAATAAGCCTCAAAGAAAGATTTACCATTGTGTGTCCATGTTTGTGTGTGAGAGAGAGCTGCAGGCAGATAATGCACACCACACTGTTATTGTTAGCTCAAGGAGATGTTTCCACCATCTGACATGACATTGTGTGTGTGTGTGCATTTCTGTTTCAGCTCTATATACTATATATGAATGTGTGAGTGGGTGAAAGTGTGAGACCTAACTACCATAGCTGTGAGAGTCAGGTTGTTTGTGTGAGCTCAGACGACTCGCTGTGTGTGTGTGTGTGTGTGTGTGTGTGCGTGCGTGCATGTGCGTGTGTATCGTCCATATGCTGTGTGCATGTATATTTATGAAGGTCTGCATCTTTGTATCCATCAGCGACAGTGTGAAGGTAAACACTGTTACTAGGGAAACTCCAGCCTCTGTCGTACCATATATCCACTAAGGTCTTGTGTGTGTGAGACGTTGCAAACTCTCCAAAGCTCAAAGCTAGTTGTTAGCCTTAATAGTTACTCATGTAAGACAAACATATGACAACTACATCTTTCACTCCCTCTCTTTCTCTCTCTCTCTCTTTCTCACACACACATACACACACACATGGACTCACTGGGGACTAGCTATTGTTTCTTTGTGCGGTGGCATGGATGTATTCAATTCACACTGAGGTTCTTCTTCAGTGTGACTGTGTGTGTGCGCGCATCTAGACAAAGCGGATCGCAGCTAGCCTGCTGCCAGCTAAATCAGTGGTCTCAGAGGAGATGTTCTGGGGAGGAGGGAACAAGACAGAGTATCCTGTCTGCACGATGCCTTTAAGAGGATCTCCCTCTAATCTAGACACTAGTCTGGACTCCCAGTAGACTTGAATGTCTTGTGTTCCTCTGCCGTTCTTTAGGATGGGCCCTTTTATTCAACGGTGGCGACGATACACAGCTGGTGATGGAAATGAGGCAGTGGTAAATGGGTTACATGCTGTTAAAGAACTGGCAACAATGGTTTCCTCTAAACATCTGTTGTACAAAAAAAAAAAAAAACACATTGCATACATCATGTGAGGCATTTCTGCATTTCTGCATTTGAACTTGTACCCAGATACTGACATTTAAAAGTGATTACACGCTGCAGCACATTTGTAATTTGAGTTACATGGCCAACTAGACCTGCTTATCAGTGCCCTCAAAGCATCATCTTCGTGCGTGATTGATTAAACCTGTAATAGGTTGGTATAAACACAAAGAGTCTGTTTTCCGAGCTGCACACTGTTGGTCCTTGAACAGAGATTCTTTACAATGGCCTATACAGTACAGGCAGCATCCCTCTCTGTCATGGCGTTACTATAATATCAGTTAAATAACAAAGTTCTTGCACATCATAAGGCTTAAAGGATAAATCTGGTAATACTCCCATTTTTTGTCAACAAATCCAATGAAAAGAAAAAAACTAACAATGAATTGATCCTATTATCAAGAATTGTGTGTTTAGCCAAAGCCTGATTAAACCATATTCTGTGCCATACAAATCCATTGTTGTACAAACACGATTAAAACGCACAGCTGTGAGGCATACTTTTGGACAATACAACAACACTGCGATGAACATGGACACAGTAGTTCATTTGATGTGTTTATCTTAATCTGTAAATATCCAAATGCACTTTTTACCCCTGTGTGAATAATGAATTGAATCATGCAAATGAGAGCCACAAACAGGGGAAGGATGTTGGGAGGTGAGAGATGAACTATTAGACTGGTTTTAGTGTTTTCATCAGATTTCTGCTTTCTAAGGGGCAATTCCAAATATTTCCATTTAAATAAATGGTTGTTAATTCAGTATATATCACTGAATGAGGTAACTCAGTGGTAATTGAGCTTATGTCCCACTGATGAAAGTACTGCAATATTTACACATGCACAGTATTAAGAAATGGGTGTCCGATATTACGTGAGAAAATGCAAACCAAACATTTCCCAAAGCTGCTGCTTCACATTAAAAGCACTGAAGTGGCAGAATTTGAGTCGACTTTTACGATGAAGTAGTTACAGGAAATGCAAAATGTTTCTTGGTGAGCTTAGCACTTGCAAAAATGCATCTACAAAACAAAACAACGGTCGTTTTCTGACAGTGTGAAATATTACAGGGATTAATGGAACAAGAGGGAGCAGCCACAGTTATAGATGAAGAACTGCAGGCTGCTCACCTCAACTTCCAAACAGCTCCTTTTACTGCACGCTGCTGTTTGCAGACTCATGCCGTGTGCGGCATAAAATCCGACTCAGTTTCTCACAGCATCATGGATAATTAATGTCTGACTTCTTTTTGAAAACTAGCATAGTTTTGCAGCCCTGAGAATTTTGTGACCTGTAGTATGAAACCACATTTACTGCTGTAACCACCACTAACTACAGGTGTTGCCAACTCAACTGGGACTAAAGTCTTTGTGACTGCCACTTAAATGAGGCAATGTCAAGAAGTTCTCCTCTTTACCCTAGCTAGTGTTTGCTTTACATAACATTACAAACAGATTACCTTTATCTGATGCATTAAAACACTGTATCTAGAACATGAGAAGTGAAACTGAAATAACAATATCTCTAAGATAAGTCAAGTCGACTCAGTGATGTTTTTACTAGACACAGTAGCTAAGTGCTTTTCTGTGTTGGTCAATGTGATTTGTGAGGATGCAGGTTTTCATACACCCAACAAGGGACGACTTCAAAAAAAAGGAGAAATTCCTCCTCTGTTGGGACATGCAGTCAAAGCTTTGATGATTGTGTTAAAATGGAGCACACTCAAATAATACCAGCTATTATACCCACTTCCTCTACTGGACAATACTATAAACACATCCTATTGCAAACAACCTGCATTACAACACCCCCGCCCAGCTTTAGGTACAACAGGTGGACTACTGACATGCAAATACACGCCTCTATTCAAACAAACTTCTTGTCCTTTGTCTGCACCTGCCTACGGTGGTTTAGGTGTCGGACTCAGCAGTTGTTTATTTACTTCAACTTTAAAGTCACAGCTTGAAATATGTGCTTCAAAAACGCTAAAAAGAGTTTGTTTCCATATTTTGCAAGGTATGCTTTATTTTCTGTGCAAGGCAGGGTAACTGTGTGGATGTACTTCCTATATTTCTTTGTTTAATTTGAGTGATAGTAACAATAGGCCTACTATGTTGTAAAAGCAATCCATCACAAGTCAAAGTACACAACTATTAGCAACAAAATATACAGGAAGTATCAAAGGTAAATTCACTACTTTTGGCTCCATTCCAGCTCCATTGTTCGCTGCTGGTTTAGTATTACAGATTATTTTACTTGTAGGCAGTGATTCACTGTGGCTGATTGAGAGGATGCTAATATAACTTGAATCTAACCATGCATAATTTTGAGAAACTCATACGTTTTGTTTGTAGAATCTAAATTTGTAAAGTTTAATTTGTCTCTTTTCTAGTTGTTTGTAGCAGCTGCTACAAACTTATGAAGTCAGTGGTTTTGTCTTTGCAAGTGTTGAGATCTGTGTTTTGATGAATTCTTAAAGGTCAGTGGCAAAAAAAACAACTTTTTGAGTACCAGCATCAGCAGTACCATTTCCTACAGCCCATACATTTTCTATTCTAAGAGCATTTGATGTGTTTCACTGAGTTTAGGGACTCAACTGCCTCAGGATATGAGGGTGTGGTGCAGCTGCACTGCTCTGTCATCAGTGCCTCTCCACCTCCGTGAGGAGGCAGTGGCTGCTAAATGTCAGCGGCATATTGTCAACAAGTGCTTCAGAGGTTGTCGGAGTATCGGTCATTCATTCAGTGCAGCTTTACAAACATTACCTTTAAATGTACTCTCAGCGCCCCAGCAGCTCTGTCACTAGCACCACAGATGAAGATTGCCTTTGGATGGGAAAGAAAGAGTCAGATATCATGGGATTCAGGTGTTTTGAGGATGGCATTTGTGAGTTGACATCTAATTTGGACAGGAACGATAGAGAGGTTTTGACCGCAGAAGGCATTTTCCTTTCATTTTGCCAGCAGTAGGTCTCGCTCGCAAACATTTTGTAAATGTCTGATCACATTTGCTCTCAGGTCTTTTACAGTCAGTGTTTTTCTAAGCAGCCTCCCTTCCCTTAAATCAACTCCATTAAGCTGCTTTTCTTCATAATTAATGTGCATAGCCATAGTTTCCAAAACACATTTGTACATAATAATGAGCAATTTGGTGATGATAAAACATTCATGCAACCTGAATTTCCATGAGAACATTCTTAACAAGAGAGTGCGCTTTGTATTCATTTTTATCAATGGTAATGAGTTGCTTCGACTCCCCTGTGGAGGTCAGAATTAGCAGCAGGACGTAGTCTGGCTCAAAGACACTCTGCCACACGTCCCAGCCCTGGCATGAGTGGTCAAATGATTAACTCCTTCCACGCTGCAGCACTGACTGTTAAATGTATGTGACCCTCCTCTTCCTCCTCCTCCTCATCCTCCTCCTCACTTTTTAACGAGTGAGAAAAGAAATTGCCCTCGGGCTGTGGCATGGCGCAATCACAGTTTGATTAATGGCAAAGACCCAACATAGCCCCATCTTTCCGTCTCTGTGGTTTTAACCCTTCTTAAAAAGTCACAGGAAAAGGTTACTGTAAATGTCATTATGAGCATTTCACAACCTTCCTGGCTGCCCTGCTCCGAATAACCCACCACTAAATGTCATTCTCTTAACGTTTGTGATTTTACTCCGGTTAAACTCCCCGAGTACTTCCTCACTTAAAGGTTTATCTTTTACCATTTTCCTAACGCTTCTCTTTACACAAGGAAATTTCACTTGCATCTTTTACAATTGCTCACTGTTGAATAATGCCCTCAGTGAATTCATTTTCACAGGAAGAGACTGAATCGAGATCCTTTTTTTCCCCTCTTTCTTTTTCATTCTCTGCAGAAGTTCGTGTGAGGACTGTGGTAATCTCTCTCTCTCTCTCTCTCTCTCTTTCATTTTCTCTCTAGATATGAACTCATGAGTGCAGCTGCTCAACAAACATGTGGTCATTTGACAGATCACTTGTGGTTTGCTGAAACTATTTAAGAGGTGAGAAGCTGATGAATAAGCATGAAGCTGATCCGTGTTTTGTGTTTATATATTCAGGACCAGGGCTCATTTTTTTTAGCTCAATACAGCAATTACAGTGATAAGGCTGAGCAATAAAATTAATATCTGAATATTTTCAAGCTTCACCATAGAAGTGGTAGTTCCTCAGTAATTCACTCAAGGATTTTGTTTAAGGCCAATTTAAACCAACCAACCCTTTATACTTTGAATGCCACTAAATGTAAAGAAAGGTATATGGATTGATTGATTGATACATTTTGTATGATATCATAGAGGCATGGCAGATTGTTTTTGCCTCTATCCACTATTCCACAGCAAATTAATCCGGTTTAATGAAATGTATGCCATTTTTCAACATGGAATGGTTCACTAGGTTGCTATGAAAGTTTGTAATTTACTAGTGGTGGCCAGTCAGTGTATGAAGTGGGATGCAGATTTGACCTATTACCCATGTATAAAAGTTGTATCAGTAGTACATAGGACATTTTCACCCACACATATCACCACTACATATGCATAAAATGATATTCAACATCCAAACTACAATAACAACAAATATAAAAGCCTGCAGTCACATCTTTTCACAGACAAATACCTAGTTTTGTTGAGTGACTGAGTGAGTGATGCAAGTTAGTGACCTCAATGGAACGTGTTCGGCAAAAAAAAAAAAAAAAAAAGTGATGCTCTAATGATTTTATTTCCCCGGGGAAGAATTAGACACACTGTCACTATCTTCAAGATTAAATTGCCAAAAAAATGAAGGTCATGAATCTGATCTTACAAAAAAGAGGAGGCCGTCTTCTAACCTGCGGCAGACAGGAACAGCTCAGTGTTTTTGCAAGTTAACTTTAAAGACGTTTCCTCCGCTGTAAAATGACGAACAAAAGAATTCAAAGATGAAACAAACATCTTTAATGAACACAATCAAAGCCAGTCGTGTGCACCAGTACAAACAGGTTTACGGATGACAAGATCGACAATGACTCATAGCATTACAGAGACTCATCTATTAGTGCCAAAGTTGTTTAACTGAGCTTAATGAAATGCTTATCATAGAGCAACCTATGTACACACACTTCTTCTGCAAGAAATATGTGTGTGAATGTGTGAGTGCTACTTTCACTCAAAATAAACGATTGCAGTCCATTTCACAGACCTGCCAAAGTGTGGCAGCAGCACAGATAATGCATTTAGGGGTGTAAAGCCAGTGCACTATTTGTATTCAAGTTCGGATTCAGGCTTTTTAAAAAAAACCTTGGATTCGTTATTCGTATTCGGGAAGAAACCGGAAGTGGGCACACTAGAGACTTCCGCTGAGCTAGCCGGCTAACTTCCGCTTTAACTCTCGGCTAACTAGAACAGGAATAACATAATTTAATCGTACGACTCTTCTAGACTCTCCAAACGTAATCGGACTGAATGACTGAATTTATCCACCGTTTTATAGCCGCTTATTTTCCCGTTAAGGTGCATCACCGCCACCCACTGTGTTGGAGTGTGAACCAGAGTCACCTGGTTATGTGCTCCTCTGCGATAACATAAGGGACTGAGCCTGAAGGCTGTATTCACCAAAACCCAACAGGCAGTGTCTCGTGCATAGATGTGATTGGCTCAAAACGTGCACCAACATTTTTTGTTCAGTTTTGTTTTAATCTCCTGTAGTTGGCTCAAAATCATGCTCAAAACACACATTCAAACATTTCTTTTTCTTTAGAAAAAAGGAGAAACTTCGGACAGAAAAATTATTCTGGGTCAAAGCATTATTCGTGTACTTCCAAATAACGTATTCGAGTTCGGGTACATCCCTTTAATGCACACACTGAAACACAGCTCAAGCACACACATCCAGTCTAAAAGTAGCTACTATTTTTGACAACAATTGTGTTCTCCCACATATTTCCACTGATGACACATAACCTGGTGGAGAAAAAAACACAATTTGCAACTTGTCTTATAAAATCACTAAAACTGTCTCAAATTGCTGCCTTTCCTGGTATTTTTCTCATCCATTGATTCCTCCACACTCATTTCAGCGGCGTCTATCACCTCTCATCTCCTCCTGCACTCTCCTGTTTCTCACTCTCACCTCTCAGTGACCCATGCGTCGTGGTTTCTATTCTCGCCCACCATCACACCAGACTGGGACCAAGAGAACAGGCTCTGCTCTGTCTCCTCCTCACAACGTCTGTACGCCTCCAGATAATAACCTCTCTTTCTAATGTATGTGTTCCCAGAGCAACACCACTTACAGTACATGTAATTCTTTTTTGGCAGGCCATGCTGGAAAAGTCGCACACAGATGCACTGAAATTAGAATATAAGTAGTATGTATGGGGAAAATGTTTTTGTTTTTTTTAATTATATCATTCATTATATATTTTTGAATGGATGAACTAAATACTATAGTTGGCAAGTTGATTATAAACAAAGTCAAATCAAAAGCAGACTAAATCTATGGTGGAAAAAATCTGATTCATGATGTATCATTTGACAACCTTTTTTTCCCATGACAAAGACACTGATGTGTCAAAAATGATTTAGTAAACATTAAGTCTTGATACATCTCCATTTGATTGGGAAAAAAAGGATGTTAAAAAATAAAAACGTCCACAGAATCTCTGCAGATTTTCACAGATGGAAAAAAAAGGGATGAAATGGTATACTGTCTACTGTTGCTTCAAGTGATGACATAATCCAAATGTCCTCCTTTCACTGGATGGCTGCTGTCATTCCTCCTCCTCTATGTCCGAATCATCTTCCCGTGGACTCCCATGAACGCACCGCCGACAGAGCTAGTCTGGACCGAGCTGCTGGATACATTTTAACACCGCAGCTGCTGCAGGAGCTCGGACAACATACAACAAGACTGCAGCAGCAGAGCATTTGACTCATTTCAAACCCGCCAAGAGAAAAGGTGAGAGCATGGCACTGTGGGGACAGAAGCCCAGAGGGTACAGGATTACTGGGAGGGAAAAACCACAAAACTGCAGAGACACCTCTAGGTACATGACAAAAAGTGAGGTAACCTAACATGAAGCTGTTACGTAGGCTAAAGATATGTTCATTTTAAAGCCGTAACCACTAACAACAGTGGTGTGGACATTGCTACACTGCTGAGTGAGTGAGTGAGTGAGTGAGTGAGTGAGTGAGTGAGTGAGTGAGTGAGTGAGTGAGTGAGTGAGTGAGTGAGTGAGTGAGTGAGTGAGTGAGTGAGTGAGTGGAGTCACCTTTAGACAAATGTGTCTATGTTTAAGTGGTTAACATGGTTTCCACACTATAACACAATTGCCACAGGACAGAATCTGGTTCATGCAGCTAAATGTAGTCTATCAGCGACTGATTATTAAAATGCACAGTGTGCTATGTAAGAGGGGTTTGTGCCAGAGCCAGCTGTCTTAAGAGGTTCCAAGTATTTTCTGCACAAATGTATTTAGCGTACCACCTGTAAAAACACAAAATTACAGCTAAGGCCCACAGCATTACAGACAGATCAACACCTTTCTGGCACAAGACTAACAGCAGGGATGAGGGGATTTATTCCAGGCTTCTCCTCCATTGTGTGAGATTTTCTTGTTTCTGTATCAAACTGAAAATTAATATCATAGCAATGATTCACTCACATTGCAAGGCTTGGTTTGCAAAGGATTTGCTGATGTTGCATTCTTACCAGACTGCATACCTGAGTGTTTTGCTTAAAATGAATAACACAACACAAACCAGACGCTCAAAAAAACATTTTTCTTTCCGTTTGAAAAGCAAATTTGATTTAAAAGTTCATTCTTGACCTTGACCAAAACTACACACATGTTGTTCAGAACATATTTGTCAACAAAGGTTATGATGACTAAAAGGAAAGTCTAAAATTTTTTCATCAACTACAGGTAGACTAAAATATTTAGGCTATCGTTTTCTTTGACTAAAACAAAACTCTCCAGAGTTTGAGTCTACAAAAGGTTGACAAAATATAAAAAGGATGCGTACAAATTAAGGATAACTAATGACTAGGGGAGATCGGGGATGGTTGTAACATTTTTTGTCTCAGCTCATATAACTTGCATAGTGTTCATGGTAGGGCTCTCAAATTTTGACACAGAATACCCTAATTTCTCCACTACAAGTAGCAGTGCCTTGAACTTCTTAAACTACATCACAGAATTCACTATTTGATGTCAAATGCAAGGAGTGCCAGTGCCACTGTTACAACCTACCCGGGGTAGGTTGTAACACAACTTGGGGTAAATTGTAACAGTGGGATTAAAAACTATAAACTGAGACCAAACCAAAAAATATGGATCTATGTAAGTTTATTGTGCATGTTCCAACTCTAAGGCATCCTCCTGTGGTTCAGTATTAACAAAGAAACCCCATCACTGACGGCTAAATAAGCAGTGACAGTGGTGTGGATCCTAACATTAGAAAGCTGTATTAAAGAACATATTCTGATAATACCAATGAAGGGTGTGTATGAATGGAAACCTTCAGCAGGAGGTCAGAAGCAGCTAATAATCCGGGTAAAATTCCAGGAAAGATGATGACACTTAATGACACTTAATAAAACAACAAAGATAAAAGGTGTCACAACCATCCCCACCCCTTGTCAGTCATTGTTTGACCAGCTGTACCGGCATGGTGGTGTGATATAAACATTGATGAAATGACTCACATTTTACCTAAGAACCTGCTCTTTCATCTTATACAAGTTACCTAATTCAAACGACAACGGTATCGATACCAGTCAGAACTTGGATTTGGTCTAAAAGATTAGTTTCTGACCTAAAAAACACACTTCTTCATAGAGCCATTCAAATTCATATGCAATATCAGTGAGGGAGTGATAGCACATTATATTGATCACATCACTCTAATGTTATCCCTTGTTGGTAAAAGTGATGCTGTTACAACAATCCCTTTGTTACAACCATCCCCGGTCTCCCCTACAACACATTTCCCTCTTTTGTTAATGAGTAGGCTCGCACAGTGAACAAGGGACCTCAGGTGGAGAGCGAACTCTACGAGTCACCTTTACAGTTATAAAGACAAACAGAAGCTTGATGAATGAAGCTGTTTGTAAACTCTGTCATAGATAAGTCTATCATGATTATACACAATGGCACAGACGGCAGGTCCAGAGTTAAACAGTGACTAAGAAAGAGGAAGACAACCTGTTGTTTTACCTGTCAGAGCCAACTGTTTTACATAACCCAGCCAGTATCATGAAATAACCAGAAATCATCACTGAGTATCCCTTTTTTTAAAAAGAAGAGAAAAAAAACCCTGATATTATGGCTTTAAATTGTTTGAAATGTGCAGCTTTAATGTCATGCACATATATGCACGCATTTTAACACATTAACACGTGTGACTAATTCAGTGCCATTCAATTTAATTTATCAGCATTTGTGTCAGGTAAACAATATGGAGAATACAATTCAATAATGAGATGAAACATAAAAAGGAAATCATTCATTAAGCAAATAAATTAATTGATAAAAAAGGAACAATAAAATGGCTAATTATTTTTCTTTTCATGGTTATCTTTTTCATGCTGCAGTTCATGAACACTTTTCCCCATTGGCATTTATCATAACATAATAAATGTCTGTGTTTTCACTGTGAACAAAGCCGGAGGTGGCTGGTGAGCAAAACACAAACGGATGGGGAGAAACACTGCAGCTAAGTGACAGTCAGAAAAATGTTTTTTTTAATATATTATTTTATTTCTTTTACCGACTTCAGATTTGAAGAGAAGGTGTTTACGTGATTGCTTGAATTCACAGTCAGGGTGGTTTATTTGTATTTTTATTTCTCTTTTCATGACCAGCAGGATAGATATTGACACCCATTTTGACACAAGGTGGAGGGGGCCTCTTTCAAGAGCTCTTGGGTCCTAAACCTTTACCAATGCATCGGGCCTCTAGTGTGGAGAAGCCCTTTAAACGAATCTTATCCTATGATCTGAATCAGCACCTTTAGAGTCAATATAATCCAATCTCCCCTGTACACAAAAACTGCACACACACAGGTAAACATATAGAGAGAAATTAGGATGAAATAGGGAGTAAAAAACTCACCTTTCCTTTCACAAAGTGCCTTTAAATCATCCGTACAGGTAATAGGTTTTGGAATTGATTTTACTTTCATAGTAAAGAAAGCAATTCAGTGCTGGTTTAACTACTGTCCTCTCCTCTAAGCTCCCATTCACCATTCAGCAACCAGTGGTCCAGTAACAATAGTGCATGGGATCATGAGCATTCACAATATGTGTGTGCAGCTGTGTGTGTATGTGTGTAAGTGCTGCAAATGTGTTTGTGTGTGAAGTGAGCTCATCCATAAATGAGTGTATGTGCAAGACAGAGAAAAAGCATAATCTGCCAGTAATGGAACATGAAACCGAGCAGAAAATTGCAAAAAGAAATGATTCCTGGGGAGGGTGTCAGCTCTGATGAAATAAAGCCCTTCATGTGTGGCTTAATAAAGGCAGGCAAAGAGGCTAATGCCCTCTATAATGACACCTTTATTTTGATACACATAAACCGGAAAAAAAAAACTACCACACACACACAGCTGGAGCACAGCCAGATTTTCAAAAGTGGCCTCAAAGTTAATTAGCAAACAATCAGTTGCTTTTTTTTTTATCAGCAGGCCACTGTAGGTAGGTGGGAGCGTTTTATAAATAAAGCATGAACATTTTAGCATTAGGCGTTTCATCTCACAACGTTGCTGTAATTTATTACAATGACCGCAAAATATAATACAATTTTTTGCAGAGTTGAATAAATGCCCCACTTGCCCTCATAATTTAGGGATACAATTACATTTGGACATTTTATATGGAACAGAAACATTATCATATGCAGGGACTTTGCCAGACGTTTGGGTTTAGTGATTTGATTAATTGGATTAAATCAGTTCACTAAACTGAAACTGTGATTTCTGATTCAGGGATCATGATTCAATTATGTCATGATGTGAGTCACGTCTGCAGCTGAGATGATGGGAGAAATCTAATCTTGACATTTTTAAATAATCTACAAAACCTCAAAGACCATAGAATAATCTATTTGTTTTTGAATACATATATTTTGTTTATATGTAAATATACTGACTTGAATGTTTTGTATTTGATGCAGATCAGCATGGTGAGTAATTTTCAGTTGTTCACTGTCCTATAATGTTGTTGTGCCACTTGTAGCGTTCACAAAGGCTACCATCAGCTTGTTTAAGCTAGTGTTAGCCTGTCCGTGCTAACATAACAACAGCTCATAACATAAACTAATCTTTAGTTGGTTACCATCGTTACAGATTCCAACGATGTGTGATTTTTTTTTGTGTCTTAAAGTCTTTTGTTTTATGCCAGTGTAGCCGATGTCAATCTGGCCCTCTGCGTTTTGATTTTTGGTATGGACTGTGGGGTTCGAACCCTGGTCTCCTGCAGACATAACCAGACTCTATTTACAGCCAAACAGATGCCACGAGTCTTGACACTACAAGTTTTGTCACCAGAAGAGAAGAGTACAACTTTTAAATGCCCTGAGTATATGGAGGAGAGAAGGAAAAACATAGTACTGAAAGAAGTGATAAGCGGCAATACAGCAATCATGGGCTTTTGTAGACTCATGGTCTTAAAAAAAAACAGACTGAAAGAAGTGTCACGGGTAAAATTTAATTTAAATTAGGACTTGATCTTTGATTAGACTTTGACTGAGTCACGGATCATCACCCACCCTTTTCGATGACTTCATGTCCTTGATGACTTGATAATTCTGGGGATGGCAAAATAAACTATTCTGGCTTTAATTAAAAAATCAAGAAATAAGTTCCCATACTTTGTGAGCAGCTATGCTAGTATAAGTGAAAGGAGTTGGTCACCTGGCAGAGAAGGTGAAGGGTGAAGTCCATCACCTGCAGGTCTGTCACAATCACACCTACTGCAAAGATTTAAATATTAAAGTACTTTCATCAGTGGGTCACAAGTTCAACCTCCTTGTTTGCTGCATTGCTGCTAAACACAATTATTTAAATGATAGTCGAGATTGCTACCTTAATCTAACTGTGGTGTGTTTAAAAGTCACTGTTGATTACCAGAGGGAATGTTTTAGCAAACTTTTCTTCTTAGACTCATGTAAACAGTGATTCATCACTGATTATGAGAACTTCATGTTGACTCATATGCGTGACTGAAATTTGCACATTTTTTTAATATTTGCCCACCCGCTGTGCACTGACTCTATCTTCAACTAGTATTTAATTGAAATTTTAAAAAAAATGGCATGTTATCATTTCAATTATGGCTAAATGATATGCAAAAAAAAAAAAAAGCCTAGCACAATTGCAATATCAGTTACAATTTCGGTTAAAATGGTATCATGTTCACAGGGGGAAAAAAACTATAAGATGTGATTAAGATGTGAAAAATGCTGCCCCTGCAATTTTGATAATATTTTTTATTCATTTTTCAGTCCTATTTTGAAAACAAAGAAAGTTTTCAGGAGCATATGAAAAGTACAAAGGATTTACTGACCTGTTAAAAAGCAAAGTGTTACAAACAAAGCCCATCTCTCACTCACAGCTTGGACTTGCCCTTGCAAAAAGCCAGAGAACAGGGAGATAAACTGAAACGGTGCCACCTGCAGATACGTCCGTTCAAAGGTTAAACGTTTGCAGCCTCAGCTACATTTGTAGCATCTGCCATGGCTCATCAGTATGGAGGGCACGCTGTTATTATGTTGCACTACATGGGGTCTCTGCTCTTTTAACTCTCCCTCTGTCTCCTCCTGTCTACATAGTGTCATTAGTGTTGATGGGGCGGCAGGAATTGACTCAGCAGGGGGAATATGATTTGACATTCCTGGTGGGAGAATTGGACAGAACTATATTTAACTGCTATAACCAGTTGACCTGCCCTTGACCACCATTGCTCCGATGAATTTGCCAAATGACCCCGTGTCAGAAAGATTGGTTGCACTGGACAACTCCTGTGTGGATAGCTGAAAAGTGTGTAGCCATATACTGGACTCTGTCAACCCACGTTGAGTAAATACAGGTTGAAAACAAATAGCAAAAGGATTGTTTGCAACCATCTGGCAGTAGCAGTTTTTTTTTATAGCGCCAGACGCAACTCATATCGTCCTGACGGGATTCCAGCCAGCCAGCCAGCCCTTCAATGGTGTGTGGTGAAGCATAGATAAAACCTTATTCTAATGCCCAAGAAGGAGAGATGGAGAGAGAGAAAGAGGAGAGAAGAGGAGGAGAGGGAGTAAAATATTGATGAGAAATGTGAGGCACAAAAATAGAGCGGTTCTGCATCTCTAATGAAGGGCAAAGGACGCACACAGACACACACAAAGCAGGGTGTAACATTAAAGCAGACGAGTAAATCACACACACAATCATGGGCACATGCACACGCACTTTGGCATTTTTGTGCAAAACCATGATTCAGCACAAAAAAATCCCATCCACTTCCCAGAAGAGCTTTTCAACAGTCTAAAATAGTAACTGGCTATCTTCCAAATCTTTGTACTGTAATATATTCTGTATAGCTATCAAAAAAAAAGTACCCTCTTTCCTTATCCACAACTGGAGGTCAACTCCATACACAAGTGACAATAGACAAGATGGGCAACAAAAGACACACATTCAGAGTTTATCAAGACCTTGGAGGTCTCTATAGAACCAAAAGAAACACAGTGGAACCAAAGAAAAACTGTGAACCATGTTACAGACATGGTAGAAATCACAAACACAAAAAGGCAGGCGACAGTAAGTAGCTGCGGTCAACTTGCGTTCGACACACATACAGTACTTATCCGTCAGCACTTGCTCATCGAACATCAACAGCTGCTCTGTGAGTTGCAGTTAATATAAGACCCAGCTGGCCTTTAAACTTACTTAAGTAAGAGTTTGAATTTAATTAAACTAATTAAATCAGATATCGAAAGAAAAAAGAAAATTGAAAAAAAAGAAGAAGAAAAAATAATTTAATCTTATTTTAGTTTTCAATATTTTTTCATCCCAGTGATGCCCACAGCAGCTCTCAACCTTCAGTTCTTTAAGAGTAATTAATTTGTTTTGCAAAGGAATTACACTAACAGCTGACAAGTGTACAACTGATTAGGGTTTCCCCTGGAGGTGCGGAGCAGAGATCACGCTAGCAGGCAATTACCAGTAAATTTAAACCCTCAGAGACATAATATCATCAGCAGAGAAAAAGTGCATGCCACTACCCTCCCCACCCTCCAACTTATACAATGTCTGGGTTTAAATGCAATACCTGAAACTAATTATTATTGTTTTGTGTGTTTTTTAATGCGTTGTTAACTTTACTTTCTTCCCTTTGGTATGCCCTTCGGTATGCTCTGGAATCAGAGATTTTTCATAATAAAAGAGGCTGGTAAAATAACTTTCAGTAAAAGTAGGCATTTCAGCTTAAATATTGAATTAACTGTGAAAAATTAAGTCAAGGAAATTGTTAAAGTTACACACAGTAATGATTCAACATGCAGCAGCTTATATTCATACACTTTGTGACCTGCGATGATCCACCTGTCTCTTCAGGAACAAAAACACACAAGCCCACACATAGCATTTTCCTGAATGAATGTCTGAGAAAGCAATAAGTCACAGAAAGTCACTAGAGCTCACACACTTTAACACACAGACGCACACGCACACACACACACTGTGGAATAAAATCCCCATTCAGCCCTGGCCAATTGCAGTTAATTGCTTCTGCGAATGACTGATTGGGTCTGATTTTTACCGCAGCAGGATCTTAGAGGAAGAAAGGATGAAGGAAGGGGAGAGAGATAAAAACAAAAACACCAGCCTGTCACAGAGGGGCAATAAACAGGTTGATTAACTCCTAACCATTGCCAGACTTTGCCCTAGTGTGTCTCTGTGTGTGAGTGTGCTTTGTCTATGTGTGTCTGCGTGTTCAGTGGTCTTATAGGACAAGTGGGACTCTGCAAAACCTAAATGGAGATCTTATAATACTAAATGTGTTGGTAAAAATGACCAAATCTGATTAGACCATTTCATTTGTAGGTCACTGTTGGTGTTTATGTTTTCCTCTCTCACTTCTTTATCCTCCTTTCCACTCCAATTCTGCTGTGATAAAAGTCGGGCCCAATCTGTCAGAAGCAATTAATGCAAATGAGTTGAAATCGTGAGTGTGTGTGTGTGTGTGTGTGTGTGTGTGTGTGTGTGTGTGTGTGTGTGTGTGTGTGTGTGTCAGTCTATCAAAGTGGACCATCTTGTTCTGGGACAAGGCTCAGATTCAGTCTGACTCTTTGGTTCTTTGATGGACCCAGCTTTGTGTTGTTTGAATTCTGCAGTCACTGAACTGGGGCTGAACACAAGAGAGATGCTCAGCAGGAAGCTGTGCTCAACCCACCACATTCACTTACTCATGCAAAACAGGTGGGGCCAGAAGTTTGGCAGCTACTCACATGGCTGGTTTCAGAACTACTGAGCTGTTTCCTTTGACAAATTTGGCACTAAACCTTTATTAGAACATATGGAAGAACTGAGTAGATTTTGGTGGTCAAAGGTCAAGGTTATGGCCACCGCAGTTTTGGCTTGGTTTATCTCTGTCATGCCTTCTTCTAATTTGGTAGACACAAGGAAAAACAGATTAGGATTTAGTTGCCAAAGGCCAACTTGATTTCATACTTACAGTATGTATGAACGCCTCAAAAACTGAGGGTTATGGTTATAGGGTATGGATTAAGGTTATGGGGGTCTGTTCCCATTTGGCGAAATGTCAACTTGGATTGAAATAAGAATGATTTTGGTGATCAAATGGTCAGAGTCAGTGTGAGCCTTTACTGTAAAACTGTTTTTTTGCTGTAAGTAGAGATTTCTCATAGTAAATATGGCAGAATTTCACAGAAAGCATTAAAACTGCCAATGTGTCTGGATAAAACAAGTTATGTTTCCTTAAACTAATATATACAACAGGTGAGAAAGTGTCTTAGATTACTATCTCTCATCAAATGAGGCAACACTATGGTGATTGACCCTTTGGCCTACTGCAACATTTATATTTTCAGGATTAACCATTAAAATATTTAACTGTTAGGATTAGGGTAAATCACAGGAAATGTCACACGTGTTTGTCTGTCATTCAAGAAAAATGCTTCTCTAAAACAAGGCAGTGGTCATTTGGTTATATTTTGACAGTGGATAAGTTTGAAATACTGCAGGGAAAAAAGGACTCAAAGGAAGAGCAGCCGTGGAGAGCTGTTAGATAAAGGGCTGCAGGCGACAACTCCTCAACCAAGTAACCAACTCCTTTCACTGTGTCCTGCTGTTTGCAGACTTATCCCATGTGTGGCATACAGTAAAATCGTATCGCAGCTGCTCTGATGGAGAACTACCAATTTTCACCTAATTTCTTCACTAAACCAACATAACAGTAGTTTGCTTTGCTGCACCCAGAATTCTGTGACCTTTAGTGTTACATTTTCTTTTACCAACAATAATAACTACATACTGTACAATGCCACTTTAAATTGCCATTTAGTCCGAGTTCTGCCTGCAATACTATCCTGATTTACTGTAAGTGTAAAGGCAAAGAATAGGTAACACAGATACCATACCATACCACCGTTACAGATACCATTTAAAACATACCGCATACTATGTAAATAATAATCCATGAAATAGAAAAATCAACCCATGTGCCAGTGTTTGTCCTTGACAACAATATTGCTTTAGATACAAACATCTATCTTTGAGAAATTCTCACCGCTATTGTGTTGCCACTATGTTGTTGATCTCTGCATTGTAAAATTCTTCCAGGATCATTTACTGCAAGCATGACTCTTTTTTTTTTCCAATTTCAACCTCTGACTGGTTTGTTGAACTCACTTGTGATAGATCCTGGAATGATAGGAAGACTGGTTACCTTAGCAACCTAGCACCTTTTGGTTCCTTTATATCACTGTGAGAAAATGTTGGAAACGGAGAGAGAACGAGCGGCAACGTAGATCAGCTGACAGGCGAGCAGACAGACAGTGAAAACAGGCAGGTATACAGACAGACAGACCGTGCACTTGTATCCCAATTAGTGTACAGAGAAGCTGTACACTAAGTCTCCTTGAAAACCATGAAAATGATGCAATATATCGTAAAACATAAAGAAAGAGAGAGAGAGAAAATATTTGGCCTGAAAAGAAAGAATTGAAGAACAGCACAGAAGACATGAAAGCACAAATACCAGTAAATGTTAATACAGATAAATACATTGAAAGACACCACGAATCAGGTCAGCAAAGTATGAACACACACACACACTCATAGAAATGTACAGATGCAAAAGAAAGCATAAGCAATGTTCACTGTTTTGCAGAGCATCACACACATGCATGTAGATGATGAATGTGGAGTCTCTTGTATGGAGGTGACACTAGGAGAAGTATCAATCTTATTCAGTAAGGCTATATCTATCAGTCTCTGTCTCTTCTTCACTCTGGGTTTTTTTCAGTAAAAGTTTACACTACAGTCTACAGCTTTAAGTTCTGGAGGGGTTTCCTTTAATTTGAATATTCAATCTGTAATGATGCGTTCAAAACTTTAACAGACTCTTTGGGAGTTGTTTCTAACAAGCACTGTCAAACCTACAGTAATAATGATGTGCTGTTACTGTAATCCTTCTCTTTGCTTACTGTGCTGAATCATGAGAGCAGTGTTATGGGGAAACATTTTGAATTTGACAGCAAAGATGAAAAAGAAAACTGGCATACTGAGGACATATTGCTGACTTCTGTAAAATTGCAACCATTTTACCGTAACGTTAGCTTGTCAGGTTAGCTCCTCGCCCAGTGGGGGGGCAGTGGTGGTAGGGTGCAGGGGGCACAGTGACTGAAGTGGATGAGAGAAAATGGTTTCATCATGTCTTTAAACCACAATAACACAAAACATGTTTTGGCGTCATCAAGGTAACGTGATGTCACACAGTGCTATTAGTGAGGGTTCAGGGTGTAGCTGAGACATTGAGACTGTGACAGAGACAGAGAGATAGACAGGGACACTGTGGACTAAGGAAACGGCAAAACAAGGATCTTCTGGGAGTAACTTGACCAGGACAAGTTTATTCTGTAGTTGTGATTAACTGTGATTGACTACAAGTTGTAATTTTTTCAAACTTCATCCAGTGAAAAAACATCACAAGTGAGCAAAAACATGCAAATACAAAATATGGACTACAGCAACAAAGAGTCAAGTCAAGTCAACTTATTTCGAAATGGGCAATTTGTGTTGCAGCATAAAAGACACAACAGACACCTGAACAATAAGCTCAACAGCACAACAATGATTACAGGTCGAACATCAAAGCCACAATAAAATCCATACAAAAGAAACACACTCTTGTGCTAGCCACATTGCTGTGACAACAGTCCTGCCATCTTGATCACTAAAAAACGACCAATGAATCAAAGCTAAAATACTTCAACATAGTAACAATAATATATGATCAACCAGTGGCATTATCAACATTGTCCACAGTGAAATGCAACACCTAGGGAAAGCCACAAATGGACAAACAAGTAAATAAAAGTGTGCAAGTGTGTCTGTCTACCTCCTTTCCCCTGCATTAATGAGAGTGATGGCTGTGGGAGTGAATGAGTGTTTGAATCTGTTGGTCTTAACTGAGGGGAGGAACTGAAACTCCTGATGAAGAGAGTGGTCTGAACGTGTGGGATTTGCCATCAACTGACTACTACTATACAAAACAGACAGGTTACTCTGCTGGACACCAATGACTTTACTGCTGATTCACTATTTTTAACAGAGCATTTTTGTATTTAGTGTCCAAACGACCAAAACAACAGATGAAAGAAAATGTCAGAACCAATTGAATGTAAGATTTATAAAAACGGGTCATCAGGGTACAGAACAACAAGCAGAAGTTACTAATTCCAAAGCCCTTTAACCATATTAGGAGACGCCAACACAAACACGTGTCTGTGTTTGGTCCAAAATAAAAGGAACAACTTTTTGTATTATCTTCCCTATACCAACACAAACAGACTCTTCCTCTCTCTTCTACACACATGAGCACAAACATACATACACACACACACACACATTTACTGAATACCCAGTGGAAGAGTCCTGTCCAGCATGGCTCCCTATGCTGCTATAAATCAGACAGCTTTCACAGACTCACCGCCTGGCAAACAACTGATAGGAAAAGAAAAAGGAGCTGGGCCCAAAAGAGCAAAAGCAACATTAGATGGGGTCTAATGAAACAACAGATACAAGAGGAGAAGAAGAAAAAAGGAGGGAAAGGGCACCAACGGAGAGCTGATAACAGATAAGTGTGCAGGGCAGGACAATTTTAGAATTTGCATCCATTTCCCTCACGGCTCTCACAGTTCAGATTACCACGCTGTCTGTAGTTTTACACCAGAATATTACATGTGCTCATGTGAAGAAAATTATGCACTCGTACACTCCTTGTGAGTGTAATCATACTTTCTTTGCTTCCTCTTGATTGAAAAGGATGCTCAAGCCATAGTAATGAATATTGATCCCCTCCAGGAAATTCTCTTTTCAGTGGAGATTCAGTGCTTTGCTCAAGGACTCTTTAGTGGAGCCGGGTGTCTACCAGAACTCAGGTCCTTGGTTTGAAGGATGGTCTCCCTGCTCATTACACCATACCCCCGCCCCGCTGCCTATATCATATCGTCACATTTCAGAGGGGTCACTCCTCTTTTGCCTCCGGCGATGACTGCTGCGCATGTTTTACAGACTGTGCTATCGTGATGGGAGTGCTGCATTCAGGCTCTGCAGGGGTGCTCCCCTTGAGCTGCCAGAACTGGAGCTGCTCTGATTTGGCAGATTTGTATTAAATCAAGGTCTAACTACGAGGGCAGCTTTTAATTCTGTACAATAATGAATTCATTATATGTGGTTATTAATTTCAAAAAATCAAAACTGCAAGGCTGCAGTGCATTGAAATCCTTCCTAAAACTCCCTAAAGCTCCAACGCAGTACACTTGCCGGTATAACAGATCACATTTAGTCTCTCAGCTCTCCTGACATAGTGACTTCAAAGCCTTTCCTTGGAGGAGAGCTAACAGTATAATTAAATCTAGACAGACGATAGGAGAGCAAACGCCTGCTAAATGGCCATCTTATCTCCCCTGGCCTGACAAACTGTCAACCTTCTCCTCCATTTGTACATAATAGGATGGTGGAGGCAATGACAACACAATGATAGGTAACTGTGTGGAGGTGGATGTGGAAATTGTCAGAAGCGACAGTGAGGTGAGACAGATGGATGAAGTCCTGGTTTGTTTAAATCAGAACTTGAGAGACAGAGAACACGAAGGAACACTTTCTCTAAACACATTTCAAAACTCAGCCCACCTGGTTAACAGAGGACATCTTCACCAGAAAGAATAACCAGATTGATCAAAGATCTTGCAGCGAGACAGTATTAACATGTATCTTCACTCCAGAATCCAGCCTTTTTGGAGATTCCCTAAAAGCATGTATCAATTCAGTGTCGATTTTTTCATTTGGTACCTGTTCCGCAAACAACGGAGCAAAAATGTTTCTAAATGAAACTGAAGCAGCAAAAGTGTTCACACATCAACCAATTTGGCTGTCTGTGTTTGCAGGAGCAAAGTGTCAAAATTCATCCTTCAGTGTTGTTGCCAAACAAGACGACTGAGAGACACTGTATTGTGGGTAATGACTTAATGGACGAAACAATCCATCCTGTTAAAATCTCCCTTCAACACACACATCACCTTCAGAATCACGCATTGTAAGAGCAGATGTGTTAAACAGACTCTGACAGTGTTTTTTGTCAGTGTCAATAAGCGTGGTGTGAAATTACATAACACCTGACATTAACACTTTAGTAAAACTGAACTTTTAAAAGCCACATTAGCTTTAAGAGAGAACAATCAAGATTTCTGAGCACCCAGTAAAAACCAACACTTATTAACAGTGGGGAATTTAAGACATAGTGTGTATATATATATATATACACACAGCACCAGCAGTGTTAATTTAGCATTAAAGATTTACAGTAGCTGAGTGTGTGTGTGTGTGTGTGTGTGTGTGTGTGTGTGTGTACGTGCTGCTTTATAGCAAGTGGTCACTACTCACTATAAAGCGGAATATGGTATTAACAATATGTGAATGTGCAGTAAAATCTCTCATACACACATAGAGCCCTGCGCAAAAACACACTCCTGCGCGCACGTTCTTGAGACCTTGGTTAATTATTCACATTGGTCAATAATGAGCTACAAATCAATTTTTAATTGTGTTTGTCTCCTGTATTAATCAGAGAATTGATTCCGAGCACGTCTCCGGTGCCTAGACCGGACTCGTTGAGGCAAAAGAGCTTCGGGGATGAGAAAAGATGGAGAGAGGAAGGAGGACAACAGCTGCTGCAGAGAAAAAGAGAAGGAGGAGAAGAAGGGGAATAATGCAGCACACTGAGACAAAACATGATGGTTTACTCGCTACCTGAAAAACCCAAGGGATTTTTTTTTTGGCAGGTGTGTATGCTGTCACCTCTGATTCTATCACACTGGCAGGTATGAGGAAGTACGTGTCTGTGTGTGTGCGTGTGTGCAACTGTATTTTGAGGGGTTGTCCTGCTCCATTTCAGTCAACACGCTGATAGAGTGATGAAAAAATGCTGACCTACCTACTGTACACACACTTCCTTCTCTTTTTATGTCCAATCTTCTCTCCTTGTGGTCTTTCTAATTCTACCTCCACTCTTACACACATTTTTTTTTCATCTGCCATCAAAAGCCTACAAAAGAATCATTTATTCTTCTAACTCATCATATAATCTCTCCTACCATCAGAGAGATGAATTATGTGTGCCTGCCTCCCTCAGCGAGAGCTCATTTTGCCATTACTGGCAGAACTGAAAGAAACAAACACACATAAAGCATGTAAAATTCAAAAGCAACGTATTAAACTTTAGCAAAACTTCACAGAGCCAAACCAAACCGCCGGGGAGCCTGATTGGAAATGTCAAGCGGCTTTTAAGGCACAAAGACAAGCCATTAAAAGAGTTGGCGTGACATTGTGTTTTAATATTCCATCTAGCATGCACCTTTGGAAATGTCATCGCTGCATTTGAGCTTGGTGTGATGGAAAGGCACTTGCTTGATTACAGTCATCATCCTTTCAGCCAGCCAAGACTTGAGAATACATTTAGCGAAAATCCACTTAAAAACGTACACACACCCACACACAAACACACGCAGGGTTTTTAGATGTATACTGCTTAATCACATATTCACACATATCAGTGCAGTAACGGAAATGGAAACATGGCACCCGCTGAAAATATTACACACCTGTTGTTCTTGTTGTTGCTTTTGATTCGTCTGATTTCTCCCCATTTTCTCTCTCTCGCTCACACACACGTATGCTTGACAGTCCAAACAGCAGCCTTTGGTTTCAAAGATTAAAGGGACTTTCACTGGCTTTCAATCATGCAGACAAACCCATGTGGTGGGTTTCCCAATAGCAGAAAGGTAATACGGTCCCTCTGTGTGCAGATTGTGCCGCCTTTGCCATAAAGTGACAATAGAATTACAGTTTATTTGCATTTTGAACTCTTATGTTCCCCACTCAGTGAAATTACTGCACAAAACATGAGACAATCTGGGTTGGTTTTATACTTAGTTACTATGCCGATGAGATGGGAGGAGTAAATTGACAGAAAGCTTTTACATTATTGTGTCCATCGCTGTGCTGTCTGTGTATGAAGTCAGACGTGGGATCAATCAGGCTGTAATCAGACAAATAATTGAATGCAGTCCTTCTTAGTGCTCACAGATAAGTGTCATCATTAGTCATTAGTGGGCTTTTTATTGACGAGTGCAGTTTTGGAAAGGGCCTCACCACAAGAACAATGTGTTTTGTTGAGGGGATGAATTAACAAGTACACAACCCGCCACAGATGCCAACTTAATTAGTCACCGAAGAGCTGCATTAATCTGGCTGAACTCAATTAGAGTTTTCAAACTTAATCGACACCATATTTGCCTCTAAAACCATAACAAGCCAGAGTCCCACTTTACTTTTATTTTTTCCAATAGTCCTATCTCTTTTCCTGAGACAGCACATTGTCATTTTTCACCAGGATTGAATTGGATTTGTGAAAATACTGTAGGTGGGAAAATTTTGTTTTGATCCCCTCATGTTTGAATCATCTCAGGTTAACACCTTTTGATTGGCTGTGACTCCCTGTGGAACCGAGGCCGTGGCCCCAAACCAATCAGGCGAGCAGGCTACGTTTGAGCCCATTGATTGACAGCCAGTGAAGATTAAGTTTGAGATGTGAACATGCATTGATTTGCAGTGGGGTGTGTTATAATGCCATGTGTTAACATGAGCGTGGGCAAACAGAGAGATGGCTGGTTATTAATCAGCAGCACCGCTGGCTGAGATAGACCACACATATTTATCTTTGCAGTTACAGGGTACATCAGGTTTCTAGTTCATTTACAGTATGTTATTGCTAAATAGAACAATTTTATTGGAATTTGTGATGTAGACAGTGATTCATAAAAGTAGATAGACAAGATAATGCTGCAATAATTGGAATTAGCTTAAAAGCAAAAGAGGACATGATGATTAAGTAAAATGGTGCTTTTTTATATTTATTTTAAAAATGCTGTATACTGCATTTTATTTTCTCCTCAGTGTTGCAGCAGCGGACTGCATTCCAATAGTATTCAGAACAATGTCACAGTTCAAGTCCATAAAAACATTCATTTTATTTATTTATTTATTTGTTTATTTATTTATTTATTCATGGGCTGTGGTATCTACCAGATATTGACTAGATTGCCTAGAAACAGCCATAGGAACTGTCCTCATTTGACTTCATTTGTCACTGGCTGCTTCTACAGAGTTTAGCACAGATGCTACTATAACATTAGTGATATCAGAACTAGAGAGTCTTTTTTCTTTAAAAGAAGAGCAGAGAAATCACTGAAGGTCTCTCATGGGTAAGACATTTTCTCTCTTTGGCTTCGGTCAGAGTTTGATTTAGTAGTGGTGGTTGCCATGGTAGAGAAAATAAATGGAAATGATGCCGAATCTCTCTGGGTGATTGACAGATGCTAAGCATTTTTCTTTTAAATGCCTGATCTTTTTTCCAGACAGTTTCTGACTAGGCCCTGGTGTGTCAGGTTCAGGCTTCTTTACACCTTGGTCAGAACATCCAGTGAAAACGTGTTAGTATCTTCAGGGCAAAAAGCGCACAGTGATTCGCTTGATGGACAGTCCAGACAGTAGCTGTTGGTCTCAAAGATTAAAGGGACTAGCACAGGCTTTCAACCAGAGACACTCAAGTGGTGTGTTTCCCAAAAGTAAAGAGGTACTATAACAGTACCTCTGTGTGCAGAATGCAGACTGTGCCTTTGGTGCTCATACAACCGCCTTTGCTTCATAAATTGACAATAAAATTACTGTTTACTTGCTTTTGGCATCTTATTTTTCCCAGTCAGTGAAGTTACTGCTCAAAACACGAGACAATCTGGGATGTTTTTCCATTTAGTTACTATGGCGATGAGATGGGATGAATAAATTGACAGAAAGCTTTTACATTACTGTGTCCATTGCGGTGTTGTTTGTGTATGAAGACAGGCATTGGCTCAATTAAGCTGTAATCAGACAATTAATCCTCATTGTCCTCAGTGATTGCAAACAGAGACAGAGTTAAGAACAAGAGACTTTCAGTTTAATGCATACACAGCAGGGAGGTGTGTCATCCATTAGTGAGCTTTTTATTGATTATTGGGGTATCGGAAAGGGCCTCGCCACAAGAATAATGTGTGTTGTTGCAGGGATGAATTAACAAGTACACAAACCGCCACAGATGTCGACTTAATTAGACACCGGAGAGCTGCATTAATCTGGCTGAACTCAATTAGAGTTTTCAAACTTAATCGACACCATATTTTCCTCTGAAACCAGAACAAGTCATTGTTTATCTTTATTTATTTTCCAATAGTCTTTTCTTTTTTCCTGAAATTGAATTTGATTTGTGAAAAAAGGTGGGATTTTTGTTTTTGTTTTGATCCCCTCATGTTTGAATTATTTCAGGTCAACACCCTTTGATTGCTGTTGCACTCTAGGGTGTGCAATTACACTGTGACATCACCGCTGGGTGCACAAGTTACAGGTGCAATAGGGCGTACCTCTGACTACACCCAACCATTCAGCCCATCTGTGATGCTGCGTGTGGTTGGAGCTGAGACACAGGGAGGCAGTGACACATTGTTTCAAGTCTGGCGTTAAGTTGCTCTTTGAATTCACACTGTTTTATGTACCACAGTAGATCTCGCTTGGAAGGACAATCACTGTTTGAACATTTTAGAGAGGGGATGATCTGACATTTACTGTAGGGTCCATTACAGCGTCTATTTCTTTTAATTTTGATTGTTAAAACAATCCGTATAGTGATTCTAAAGTTGACACCTGAATTTATGAGGCATGAGGACGTACATTTTTGGTGATAAATCTCTATAAATTATAGGTTCATTTTGAAACAGTACTCATTTTTGCACATGTACAGTATGTTGAAAGAGTAATTTGTTGCCATTCATCTTGTTTATAGTGGCTGTGAAAAGATAATGAAAAAAAGATGGTAGCCTAAAAAAAAAAAAAGATAATTATTTTAGTATTGTGTCAAAATTGTATTCTTAGGTGTAGCAAAAGTTATTAGAATTCTTCAGTTTGATTCTGTGATATATAAAGTGGGTATTTTCCAAAGTTGCAATCATCAAAATATGAAATTCAGGTAATTTTATTTTACAGGCCCCATTTCCCCTGACGCTTTTCCAATAACTTCTTAAAACAGCTGGTTAATTATCTGCAAATTACAAGCATATTTTCAAGAAAGGCCAACACAGTTTGGAACTAATTACAAAGGAAATGGAGGAAGTGTTGTTTTCTGCATTATTAAGCACACATGTTACCAACTTTGGATGTGGTCTTTTAGACGGTATCCTGGGTTAGGGACAAAAAACGTATTTTCTTATTCAGGTTGGCGGACTTTTTTCTGATGACGTCACTCTGCTGACAGATTTTAGCAAGAAAGTTGTAAAGTTTTATCAAAACTAATGGAAACAATGGCCGATAGTATCAGGACAACGCTGTAGAAACAGTATAAAATCCAGTTTACATAATGCTGAGACAATGATATTGCAGCCTAACTGCAGTTCAGTCACGTTGAGTAGTAATCAGCACTATGACCCAACTAACAAGGAGACAATATTGTTTTGCTGCCTGATCTCTAAAGCTCATTGCACTGACAGATGGATATCTTTGGGTAATTAAGATGATAAAAACATCCACAGATATGCACAAAATACACGCACACACACACACACAAAGAGAGAAAGCAGATTGACATAATGTGACAAAAGCGTGATTGAGACAGGCTGCTAAATATGGAAGAGAACAGATAAAGTAAAGGAAGTTATCTTAGGTAACATGAGGTAACACAAAGTTACAGTATCGGATACACACAAACACACATACACAAGCACTAACGCCTTGTTTTTCCTCTTTTCCCATACTCAAACACATTTGTATCTACATTGACATTCGCATAGGGACGAATACACACTCATCACGTCCACACGCACGCACATACATACACACACGCATAACTTCTTTCTTTTCTTAATTAGCCTAAAGCCCTGATGTCTGGTTTCAGCTCTTCTTCTCAGTGTGGTGCCAACGCTTCTGTTAGTTAAGATTTCAGCTCAACATCCTCCACTGCTCTCATCTCTCCCTCACCCTCCCTCTCGCTCATTCTCTGTCTCATCTTTCTCTCTCTTTTTTTTTTTTTGCACACGCACACACTCACACACTGCTGCTCATTCAGCAGTCGTTTCTCTCTCTTACACACACACACACACACACACTCATATGCACACGCATCCCTCTCACTATGCCTGCATCTCCATTGCAGTTCTCGCCATATTCCTTTCTTAATTTATCACTTCTGCTCGTCTTGCTCTGGATCATCCTCCCACTCTGCATTTACCAGGACTGTTATCTCATCTCTGTTTTGTTGTGTTTTTCCCCTTCCTCTTCTCCTTTCATTGCCCTCTTTACACTCCCTTCTTTTTTTTATCTGCCATTTCAAAGGAATTCAAAGGCTTCACTGCCTGCCATTGTGATTGTTGCCTCACTGGTTTTCAGTCCATCACTCCTTTCGTCCCCCCCCCCCACCACCCCTTACCCTTCCTCGCCTTGTGAAAGTGAGAGAATCACTCACTGGAGCAAGCTTGATGACATCTATCCATTGGCAGTGTGACATCCGTTCACTGTGTGACGCATCAACGAACCCCCGGAGGACGTCACAGCCTCCGAAAAGAGCATCCAATAAGCAACGCCACCTTTTACCCCTGCAAACATAAGGTCACACACACACACACACACACACACACACACACATACAACAACAACAAGACATGTCACTCTCTCTCTCTCTCCCTGTGTCTTCTCTCTCTATATATATGTATATGTATGTATGTATGTACTATATGTATGTATGTATGTGTAAAAGTATGTGTATATGTATGTACATACTGTATAGCTGTATAGGTACAGTACTGTATAGGTTATGTGTGTAGGCTACATATACGTATATGTCTATATATTCTTTTGGACCAAATGCCTACCCCACACATGGAAGTGTGTGTGTGTGTGTGTGTGTGTGTGTGTGTGTGTGTGTGTGTGTGTGTGTGTGTGTGTGTGTGTCAGAGCGTTGCCATGGTTACGACGATCCTTGCTGTTAATCACAAGGCCGGCAGGACATCTGCAGACCGAGTAGCAGGTAGCCTAGGTTGATGGGTGAGTGTTTGTGTGTGAGTTGGGGGTGTGAAGGGCTAGAGAGAGAGAGAGAGAGAGAGAGAGGCAAAAGGGATAAGTAGGAAGGAGGTGGGGGGAGAAAGAGAAAAAAAGATGTCAGTGAACGCAACCTGGTCCTCTGGAGTGCCCAATTCTCTCACTATTTTAACGCTCTGATGTTGTTTACCCCGGCAGCAGCCCTTATCATCATCAAAGCCTGTAAGTGACACTCTCCAAACGAAACTGTTCAGCGACCCCACCACCACCACCACCACCACCACTCCCCTACTCTTCCTCTTCCTCCTCCTCCACTATCACCATGGTAACTGATTGCCTCATTCTCCTCTGGCTTGACTACTTCAGAAATACAAACACCTGTTGTGCCTGTTCTCGCTGCTGTTGTGGGTTAGCGTTGAATTGTCTGTCATTTTGTTGGGCTGTTTAGAAAAGTTTTGCTCCACAGTTGTGGGTGTATATATTTGATGATCATAGAGTCCATAGAAACACAGATTATTTATTACCTTTATGGAAATTAACCCTTTAAAGACCCTTAAAATCAACTGATGGGTTTCAGATGGACATGAAATGAATAAATAAATGAGCAAATTTACTCTTATGGGAGGGACTCAGCTGGGGAAGGGTAATTTCTACCCATCAAATAGTTTAGAAACATATTTTATTAAAATATGATGACAATTTGGGGGTTTCTTGCACTGCGACCAATTCATTTACATCATCTTGATGAAGCACATTGGCTGAGTTAGTCACAAGCGCTTAACATTTTCCCTATTACAGGTACCTATGAGTTTGGGGGGAAAGTGTTTTATGCCTAAACATGTTCTAGTCCTTTACTGGTGACATGTGATGTCTACATTGACTGAAATGTTCAGACCCAAGGCTACATGTTTTTATGACTGCATAATGTGATGTGGACTGGAATTATTCTTGTTGCCTTGTGCATATTATTACACACACACAGAGGCACACTCCCCTCAGATTTCTTTGCAAATGTTGGGATCTCCTCAATCAAGCACTGCTGAGCCAAACTGAGTTTATAAGAATTAACACTGGAGTGTCACAGTGGGAATGAAGAAAAAAAAAATCACCATAAGATCCACTTAATAACTCCTCTGGAGCTTTTGACTGCATCACACACGCTTCCTCAGTTGTCATCATATGAAACAAATCTTCATTTGTGTCTTGTACGCTTCTCCAGTTGCCAGTTTCAGTGTCGTGGCTGATCGATGTAGCCTTCACAAACAGCATAAAGAATATCCAACTAACATGCTGAATATATCAGGGATGTCACCAGAGCTACTATACTTCAGCACCAAGTCAACGCTGTTATTCTAAAAATGTGATGGTGGTTGTTATTCTACAGTAGTGTAGGTACCATAGATGTCAGAAACACTCTTCTGGGGGCTGACGAGGGCGGAATAATAACCCTACAAGCATCCTGGTCTGGCATCAAACCTGATGAGAGGAAGAGGTTATGCAGAGCAAACAATTACAACAACAACATAGAGAATGACAGCGGCAAGTTCAAATGCAGTGACAGTTCTGCCGCAACCTGTAGAAAATAAAAAACATTGCCTTGACAGGTGATACTTTGCATTTGTTGTGTTGTGTTGTGTTTTGGCTTTAGTATCAAATTCGGTATTTACTGTATAATCATTGGATATCAATGGCGACCAAATGTCTTGTATCATGACTTTCTGAGTATTTATAGATCAGTGACACTATGAGACCTCACAGATTCAAGATTCTCAAAGAGCAAATAGATGAAAAACACACAACCGTATACTGCCTTCTCTAAAGGTTTTTTGTAATCATCCTGCCTACACTCAGGTAGGAAGCAAAGGTCCTGTAAACTCCACCTTTCACTGCGTGCGTGGTGTGTGTTTAGATGCTGCGGGTTGGTGGTGTTAGGCTGAGTCGACATGTAGCCGAGCTCGAACATTGGAAGCAGAGAAGATAACAGTCTGTGTCAAAGCAGGTAATTTGCTACATTCAGCCGAGGAGATAGACATCAATGAATCTCTGATTGCAGGAGAAGAGATACTAAATGCCGCACACACACACACACACACACACACACACACACACAAATAAATACTCACATAGAGAAGTGAGACAATTGATATTCAGCACACATGTGGCTGTCGTGTACACGTACAAGCACAATACATGCACGCACACACAGGTAGCTGTATGCTCCCTGAACCACTCACCCACCCACCAACACACACACACACACACACACAGACACACACACACGCTGCTGATGAAACTTTTACTCCACTGAGTGTGAAGTATTACCCAGACTCTCACCATTGCTCCATTCCTCCCTAATTCCACACATTTCTCAGCAGGACTGAAATATATAATATACACTGCATTACACTGCATTCAGACTCCTTCAGCTTTTTTCCACTTTTACTTACATGTTGCAGCCACATGATAAAATTATTAATATACATTTCCTCTCTCATCATTTCACACTCAATATCCCATAATGACCACCACACAATGACTGAATTTGAGATTTTCTTGTGCAAATTTGAAAATACTGTAATACAAACATCAAATTGAATTAAAGCAGAAGTAAGTGATATATTTGTGTTAAAGCAGAAGTAAGTGATATATTTGTGTTAATATAAGTCTTAAATAGTTATATCTTCCGACAGCAATCACTTACATAGAGTGTTTGGTCTGAAACACGGGTCTGTCAGTCACTCTGCTCTGCTCTGAGCTGAGGAGAAAACATTTATCGTATCCTACAGTTTTTATCCAATGAGGAGAGAGAACGGCATGCAGGGCTGTGTGTGCAGCCAAGGAACGCCGTGAATGTGGCGACGTAGGGACGAGGACTGTTGGTGGTGCGTTCAAGGAAACTCGTATTTTTCCGACCGTGAAGTCGTACCAGTTCGATCTGGTACGAGTTCACCAGTCGTAAGTTACGAGTGGCCGTTATAGTGACTTTCACAGGTAAAACAGGTCGGAAAAACACGAGTGGGTTGCCTGGAACGCTACAAAGTCGTAAGCTGTGACTTGAAGCTGTAATTTACGATTTCAAAAGCCTGCCTGGAACGCAGCATTAGCGAAAACGACCGGACCACTTCTGCTTTAATATAAGTCTTAAATAGTTATATCTTCCGACAGCAATCACTTACATAGAGTGTTTGGTCTGAAACACGGGTCTGTCAGTCACTCTGCTCTGCTCTGAGTCGAAGAGAAAACATTTATCGTATCCTACAGTTTTTATCCAATGAGGAGAGAGAACGGCATGCAGGGCTGTGTGTGCAGCCAAGGGACGCCGTGAATGTGGCGACGTAGGGACGAGGACTGTTATGGTGCGTTCAAGGAAACTTGTATTTTTCCGACCGTGAAGTCGTACCAGTTCGATCTGGTACGAGTTCACCGGTCGGAAGTTACGAGTGGCCGTTATAGTGACTTTCACCGGTAAAACAGGTCGGAAAAACACGAGTGGGTTGCCTGGAACGCTACAAAGTCGTAAGTTGTGACTTGAAGCTGTAATTTACGATTTCAAAAGCCTGCCTGGAACGCAGCATTAGTGAAAACGACCGGACCACTTACTTCTGCTTTAAGTATTACACAGTAGTCAGTTGGAGCACCTTGGGCACAACTTTTAGAGCTCACTCGACAATATAGATATACAACTACTCATATTGTTTTGGCAGCTCGGCTCAGTTCCTCTCTCCCTCTCTCTCTCTCTCTCTCTCCTTCCAGCTCCTGTGTTGCTTCTTGCCTCAGCTCCGTCCTCAGACGTGCACAAACAATCCTCCAGTCACTCTGGATCCCCGGTTTTGCACTCCATCCCACACTGCGCTGTCCCAGCTCACAAACCAGCCTTCCACCTCCTCTCCGGCTCTCCCTCTTTATTTGCTAAACAACTGAACAACCTGTCAGTGTGAGAAACATACGGCAGTTAGTAACAGCTTGGAGGATGTGAATACGCGTGTGCCCGTAAAAGAGGATGGGGTGTGGATCCCTATGTGTGAAATAAAATCCATTACTGTAATTTTTCCCATCCTTGGTGTAATGAAACAAGTGTTGTGGAAACATTTGGTGGTGCATTTACGTTTTTCTCAAGTGCACAGACTTTTTTCTGCCACAATCTCAAGCTCTTTTTATAATGCAAAGTACGGCTGCTTTCATTTCTCTCATTATTCTAACAGTAGTATTCACAAAGGCAGCACAGAACTGCTTCTATAGAATCAATGTGCAAACATAGCATATTGATCTATTATTAAATGTTACAATCCATCAGACTTTTTACTAGCTTTGGGAGTTAAATTCATTGTGTCTCCAATGCAAATCAACTTGTTTCATCAATTTGTTGAATGACATGTCATTTTCCTTTTTAGCCGCGGCCTCATTCTGCCACGGTTCAACATACGAGAGGAGCTGCTGGCAAAATGTTTCACTTGTTTTCACACTACAGATGTCAAGTTTCCAGTGATTTAAACATTATCACTGAGACAGAAACCCTTTCAATGCAGGTCATTTGTTACAGAGAGACTGTTATTGGGTTCGGTGATAGAGATGGATGACACGTCTCCACTTCCTCCCACTGTACAAAAATGAAGCCAAAATATTGTGGAAATATGAACTGCCATCTTGCTCTGTTGGTGTCATTTGAAGTCAGTGACTGTGCAGTAGAGTAAAGCCACGGTATCGAAGTCCCGACCATATACCCAGTCACCACAGTCGTGAGTCAATCAAAGCTGTCAATCATACACTACAGATTTAAAGCATTGAAATAACTAATTAAAAAACACTTGAACATACTTCAGTATGATACGATCTGCCTAAAATGACAGAGACAGACTGATTTCATGAATGTTGATGAGTGACTGTGTAGCTGAGTGATGATATTTCCAGCACAGTCACTGGAGTAGGCTACTGAGATCCACTCTGGTCTCCCCAGCTGGAGTATATCCAACACACTGAGCCTCGGCTCCATGGCAAATAAACTACTTTCATTACATGCATCATTATTACTGGAGGAGGCAGAGGAGTAACTAAACATAAGACACAATGAGCAGACAGAGCAGGAGAGAGGGAGGTAGAGAGAGAAGTCCTCAGTAATGAAGCTTTGTAACAACCACTATGACCAATTCCACACATCAAACAGAGGGAGTTAGAAACATAAACCTCCCTCTAATAAAAGGATGATACGTAGTGGAGTTGGAAGTAGTATAGCTAAACCTTTTCAGATTGAGGCTTTGGGTAGTGTGAGAGAAGAGAGAGTAAGATATATAGTCTATCTCTATTGATCTTATCTCATTTTATAAGTAAATACAGCTGAACTCACATGCAATCTTTGTCTTTGAAGACGTGTTTGCTTGAGACAACATTGCAGTTATAAAATTAGGATCTGACCATAGACAGTCCAGCTATGTACAAGGTCTCTAGTCTTGTTCAGTTTATTCCCTGTCCCATCTGCTAGAGAAGACATTCATAATTTTATTGAATTCACCAAACCCTTTCTCACCAATAGTTGATAATAAGTACTGTAAACCATTGCACCATCTTTAAGTAATCATTTAGCGATGGTCATTAGCAAACCCCACAAAAAAGGGACAAACACAATCTAAATCCAACAAATATGATTTGCAGGTAGGCAACAAAGGCTTCAACAAATCTCCAAAAAAATGCAAGCATTAGCTAACTAGCCCTCAGTAACAAAAATAGAGGCAACAATGTCATATGCAACAGCAATTTTTCAACAATATTAGCAACACTTACATAAAAGCCAAGAGAGGATTCCCAACATATGAAAGTAAGTTTGACTGACTGCCAACTAATGCTAAGCTAAGCTAAAAGCCTCAGTCTTGGACTGGCAATCAGCTCATTAAAAGTCTGCAGAAACATAAGGAAAGGTGCTGAATGCTATGGCTGACGAGGTCAGGCAAAACTATGTTGTTGTTCTTGTTAGTTTGGGTTTTCTGGTCTAAAAAGGGAAGCAAATCTAGCAGTTGTCTGTTCAACTGAAATCCTCCCATATGATGCATGTCCTGCAGCACTACCTGCCACCAACCCTCTATTAATCTTTCTTCTTTCTTAGCACTTTGTTTTTTGACCTTCAGTAATTTCCCATCTCTATTGCTGCTCTGCTGCAGATCTACAGTTTTCTCCTTTGAAAGCTGCCTCACTCCTGTCTGAAAGAAGGGCATGAAGGCTTCTGCATATGTATTTCAGTGTATTACAAGTATAGAGGTTGGTAGACAGACAGTCATTCTGTAGGGGGCAAGGTTGCAGGTCAGACAGACAAGACAGGATGGATGAAAATTATAGAGGCAAAGGAAACAAACATGGCTTTGGAGAATGAATGATTTCCCAGGATTCAGTCTGTTGACAAGTTAAAAGGCATGTGAGGGATTTCCTGGAATGCAAACACTATTTTTTCTTTACTCCCCTTTCTCTCCTTTCATGTTTCCTTTCTCTTCCTCTCACACTGCAGACTCCACAGAGGACTCGTAGGCACAAGTTAAATGCCTTGTTTCAAAGAGATAACCTCCACTCAGCAGAGGAGAGAGTTTGCAAGATCCCGTCTCATTCAGTGCCCCCCTGGGGGGACACAAATTCTCTTTTCTCCTCAACCCCCCTCTCTCTCTCACCTTCTGGATGGATTGTGGCTCATACTGCCTGCACAGAGAGTTTTGTCTGACAGATAAAAAAAAAAAGGATGCTGACACTTGACAGGTTGCGACACTGTGTTTACCAAATACCAGCCGTAAGGGAGGTAGACCATAATATTTCCCACAGTTGCTTGCAGTCTGTCCGTGCACATGAGCACAAACAGAGTTGGCGACTGGATACATTTCTACTAAATCACATTAAAGCAGAAGTAAGCGATCCGGTCGTTTTGGCTAACTTTTTGTCAGCCGATGGAGTTAGCAGTCCCCGCCCTCATCATGGATCTATTGGTCCTCTTCCCTACGTCACCACATTCACACGCATCCCTTGGCTGCACACACAGCCCTTCATGCCGTTCTCTCTCCTCATTGGATAAAGGTTGTAGGATACAAGGAAAGTTTTCTCCTCGGCTTACAGCAGAGCAGAGTGACTGACAGACCCGTGTTTCAGACCAAACACTCTATGTAAGTGATTGCTGTCGGAAGATATAACTATTTAGGACTTATATTAACACAAACATTCCACTTACTTCTGCTTTAAGTAACACGTTCATTAAAAGACCATCTCAATATGTAAGTCTATTAGAAAGTCAGCTGGTGTAAAGAAGACCTTGCCATTTCCATCATTAAGTGTACAGTAATTATGATTCCTCCTTCTGTAGCAACAGTGACAATCAATGGCAAGAGTAAAATGAAAAGTGTAAAAAAAAAAAAAAAGTAAAGATGTTAATATCTGTCCACACAATCTGAGTGTGTGTGGTTCTTGTAAGGCAGTAGCCTACTCTATGTGAATGAGGGATAGGTTAGTAAAGAGGTCTGACTTGAATGCTCAATCAAGATGAAAGTCAATAAAAGTGAAATTATATGTCAGGTAATTATGAGAGGGTGGTGCAAGCTGAAAGGGAACTTGAAGGCTGAGATCTATGCCGACAGGAGCCCTTTTATCCTCAGCATGGCTTTGTCAGCATTGACTTTTTAGGAGTTCTTAAAAGTATGAATATTATGATAATGGAGTTTCTGCAGAAGAAAAATCACAAGAGAATAACTGAGAGAGGCTGAGAAATATGTTAAAGGTCTTTGCTGATTAGACCTCACTATCATCAATAATCAGTAACATCATCAGTCATGTGAGTCGATAGAATCAAGAATCTCTGGTGGTCCTGAAAACCTTAAGACCATTGCTTCAGTGAAAATATCAATGCGTGACCTGGAGTGAAATTTCTCATGAGCCTGTTACCTTGAGCCCATCGGATGTCAATCTGTGATTAAATCTGGCAGTGCAGGGATGGAAGTGGGCCAGCTGGACACTGAAATGATAGAGAGAGCGAAGAGGAGAAGGCAAAAGAGCAAAGACAAAATCCATACCTCAAGATGACTAATGCCTGGCTAATAGACGTCATAGTGAAATGTTATCCTTATAAAATCTTAAATATTGTTTTTCTTTTTTTTTAATGGACAGCAGGAAACAAGCTGGAACACACCACTGACATATAATCCCCTTGATTTGATTGCTGATATAATGAACATATTAGCAAACAGTAGATACAACGCAATCATTGGTTTGGAGTTGTGTCATATGCTGAATGCCAGCTTAGCTCTGTCATGGCACCCCTTACTAGCTAATCTGAATGTAATTTATTATGAATATTGGGTGTTTCTGTAAAATGTAATAACTGACCGAGTTAATATGGTGCTGCAGCTAAATAGCTTACCCCAGTTTTTTTTTTTTTTTTTGCTAGCTCTGCAAACTAACAGAAAAAATAAAAATAAAAACACTGCAGTCAATTTAAAACCATAGATAGTATTAGCTTTAAAAAGCAGGGTGTTTGTGTTTGAAAGAAAGTGTCAAAACTTTTCACATTTAAGTGTTTACTTTGCTAAAAAAAAAAAAAGATTAGATCTGCTGCTGAGAATTAGCATGCAGCGGCTGTGTGGATGGCCACTGAGAAGCTGCTTGGTATTGCAAGTGTGTGTGTGTTTTAAGCAAACAAGCACAAGAATGCTCCCTGGGGTTTATGGGGATCAACGCTGCTAATCAAGACAGGTCAAAACACCTCGCTAGTGAAAACACCGCAGTGCTAATCCACTTGGTCCTCGCCCTCCCTCGTCCCCCTGCTTTTTTCCCCCTTCTTTTTTCTACATATTCTAATCTCTCTGTTTATCAATATGTGCACTTGAAGTTGTTTTAATGTTCTACCAGCCTCCCTCATCCAGATTTCTGGATGATATTTTCTTTCTTCTAAGCTACTTTAATGGCTCTTCTCAGTGTCTTTGGATAATTCCTTGACGGCAAGTAGCTTTGGCTGAACATTAACCCAAGTTTGTTCAAACATAGTCTCAGATACACTACCTGAGATTGCTGCAGAGCAGAAACCCAAATGGTGTGTGTGTGTGTGTGCCTAGTGGCGCTGATTTGATCAACCTAATGACTGCAGGATTTACCACTTGAGGACTGATTACAACAGGGTCTCATGTAATCGTGTTAGTTGAGCACAATGAGTTGATTTCATGCTGGCCAGGACAAAAAGTGGACTAATGCTGTAGCTCAAGGGTATGTGAACAAACCTGACTGATTGAATTCTTGCAGCAGGCTCGATAGAACTTGTCTCTGACACAAGGAAATGAACGAAAGTGTACTTTCACGTCTGGAAATCACACTCATCTTTTCAGCTATCAGTCTGACACTGCAAGAGCAGCATGAATGACAGAGCCATGAGTGTAGGCTGTGAAATAGACCCATTAATCTCTTCAGTATTATTTCACCTTATAGTATAATGTTGTTGGCACTTCCTTTTCACAGCCAGGCCTGCAAAAAGCAGCCATCTGATAGCTTTGTGTCTAGCTGTATTTTCTTGTGACCTATCACTGACACGAGCATTGTCTCATTTCCCCCTATCCCCTCAACAGGTGGGGAGATTCATTACTCCCTTGTTTGATATATAGCTCCACCACCCACCCCCTACACCCATCCCTTATGAATGGGCTTGAAACACAGCAATATTGCTGTCAGGGTAAATACCTCAGAGCCACAGCCCCTTTATTCAATTTCTGGCCTGTCAGGGATACGAGCTACTCCACTCTGGCAGCTGTTTAAAATGTTGCCTGCCAAAGTGAATTACTGGTGAATATTTCACAATGTAGAAATAATATATATTCTTATTTTGGCTTGCCTAAATGTATTGCAAATGACAGAGGGTTAGGCAGGCAGATACCACTTGGGTGCTCAAACAAAACATAATAAATAGAAGAAATTTGAAGAAATTTCCTTGTATTTTGTCTTTGGGGGTGGCAGAAGAAGTCCCTTTGTTTAAAAAAAAAAATCCATGCAGAAACCATTATGTTTATTCCATAATTAAGGGATTAAGTGCAGCAGAAGAAAGTTAACAAGCAAATATGGAAACATGATCTGCTTATTACTGCCTGAACAGATTCAAATGGGCCTTGAAGCCATTGGTGCCACAATTCCATACGGTCGCCATCAAGTACAGTTACAGCTAGTCTTCAACAAGCTGCATCTGGATAATTAACTAAAGCACATTGCAGACGTGAACGCAGCACTGATAACTTGCACTTTGCAAACACTTTATCACAATCAGCTCATGCAGGCGCCAATAGAGCTAGGAGAGAAAATACAGTGTTTTCTCAGGGCCTGTCATGCGGCGATGGCATTTATTGGTTCCTCTTCCTCTCTAGTAACTAAATTGAATAAAAAATGTAAAAAATAAAAAAATAATAAAAATCTGCAAAGATTTTCTGAAAATCTCAGAAGGAAAAAGCTGATATTTTTCATGTTGCCTAATTAACATCCAAACTGTGTATTCTTGTGTACTGTTCATTATAGTAATGTTCCTCTTTGATAGGACAGGTTTACTTTTTCTAATGCTTTGACAAATGAGATAAATTACACACATGGATTTCTTTTTCCAAATCGTTCCTTTGACACAAATTTCTTAAAAACATGGTTGGGTCGGGAACAACAGAAAAAAACAAATACCAAATACTTTTGGTGGCAGCAGATATTGAGGTGAAAGCAGTTGGTTGTTGACCAGTGAAAACACTTTACTAAACTGCTTTGAAATGATTGTGTAATAAAACAAAAAGTACATCGGGAGAGTGAGTAAAAATACACATCGGGCAGAGGGCTGTAATTATCTTGGAACAACGTGAAAATGCTGTAATTACAATGCAAATGTTTTGAGTGCATTCATTACGAGATGGGACTCGAATCTTTATAAAACCCATTCATTAAAAAAAAAAAAGTAATCTCTGTAAAATGCTCACCAGGTCAACGATAAATATACGTATATATAAATCTTACACAACAAACACTGAGACATCTTTTGAAAAGTTTGGATGGGCTTGAATGTTATCCGCTCAGCAACACAATTATGAGAGAAATAGATTCAATACAATAAAAAAGAGAACGGGACTCATTCTCATGTCATTAGATTTGTCTTTATTTCAGCTCTGAGAGGTGGGAGAAAATGAAACCTGTACTTTAAAAAGTGAAACACACCACGCTGACAACATCATCGCTGCATGCGTGAGCACACACACATGCCTTTAGTTCTCATCATCATTAACTCTACATGATATCGCTGGGGCGTCGGCGCTCGTATAGAGAATTTGTGCATCTACACACACACACATGCCCACACACACAGGGCGCGGGGCAGCTGCGGGGATAATTTGTTTAGAAGGAATTAATTAGACATTATTAGGGGGAAAACAATGGAGCAGAGGCAGGGTGTTTAACGATGGGATGTCAAAGAGGCAAACCTGTCACGGAACAATAGGCTAATTTCCACCCACTGCTTCCCGGCTACTGCTCAATTACTTTATCACACAAAAGGATGGCGCGCGCTGCACACACACATATAAACACACAAAAATAAACGCAAAGCAGTCAGTGCGTTTTCTGATCTGAGCCCTCAGTCTGAACATGCATTCGTGAATGAGAGACAGCAGAGGTTCGTGGATCTATTAACGTGTGTGTGTCTGTGTGTGTTTCTAATGAAGCAGATGTTTCACTATTAAAAGGTACCCGCACTTATACCTTAAAGGGAGACACTGCAGCTGGTGCTGACGCGTCTTCAGTTGATGAACCGGAAACCCAATTACAGAACAAAATGCAGAGGTACAGCCGGAGATCGCTTCAGTTCTGCCTTCATGCTAGTTTCTTCAGATCTCAATCCAATCTAATTCTGCTGCTCTCTCAACACCTTCCCGCTCTCCTTCCCTAAAGCTCCTTTATCACCGTGGTCCGTGGCTGTCGTCCAAACTGCCTCCCCGCCTTCCTCTCCCCCTCATGCTCCCACCGCTCACAGCCACTTCTTGAGAACGGCCAAGGCAGAGTTGAAGGTGAACTGAGCCTGGTGGGCTCCGCGATGAGCCAGCAGCAGGGAGCCGGCCTCGGGCCTGTGGCCGGCCGCCAGCAGCTCGGCGGCGGCTTTCTCCACGTCCCAGCCCCGCTCCTGCTGGTGGGACAGCATGTGGGAGCTGAGCAGCGGGTAGACGGCCGAGGAGACGCAGCCCACCAGGAGCCGGGCGTCCAGGAGCAACGAGAGGAGCTCAGCATCGCAGGAAGAGGCCGTCTCCTGGAGCGGAAAGGGAAGAGAGAGAGAGAAAGTGTAAACACACATGTGGCAGCAGAGTCAGGAGAAACTGACTTTTGATCCGAGCTCATCCTGAAGCGACGAGCATGTGCCAAGAAAAAAACAGGCGCAACTTTGGCAAACGTGCGGCCGGTCTCTGCTTGGTAACCAGCACATCAGTCAGCAGCTCCAGTCTCCTCTAAACACAACAACAGTTACTGTAGCTGCCTCCTGCTGGGACACTACTTCCAGTCTGTGTAATTACAGTGTTACACGCTTGAAGAAACCCGATGAGGTCAGAGAGTTAGGTTAAAGATGTGCTGACCCGCTGGCCGCTGCCCTTCCCACCGCCTTTGTCCTCTTTTTCTGCTGTTATTTTCAGCTTTGGGAGGCTGCGTTCACAAAACGATAAACACAGGTTCGCACAGCCGTAAACAAACCTTTACGTAATATTTTTTATCCCACCCTCCGCCTCTTTACATCAATGAAGTTGATGCAAATTCAAACCGCTAAACGCCGGTGGGGCTGCGGTGAGTGGTTTACAGGCCACGGAGAAGCAAGGCTGAGTGCTGGGGTTGAAAGGCCGTCATTCTGCCTCTCTCGTTGACTCAGCCCAACATCCTCTGCTCACTCGCACCTGTTTGCTGTCTCTATTATTAAGCCTGCACTTACTCAACGATACACGTATTATGTATGTGTGTGTGTGTGTGTGTGTGTGTGTGTGTGTGTGTGTCCCTTTTGGGGTATTTCTGGAGCTGACACAGATCAATTATAAATGTGGAGCTCATGTCTTCTCTTCTGTAGTAGGGAGAAGGGAAAACAGAGCCAGATGAATTCCTATCCTTCACCTCTAAAATCTCTCATCTCTGCTTCGGCCTCGCTGCATTTTTCTCTGCTCCAAGGACAATCCATCCTTAAAAAAAAACATAAAACCCTTTCCAAAGGATCACTCCACTCTGTGATGACGGATATTAGTGGATCTGAATATCTCACACAAGAGTTGAGAGACATTCAGATGTTGTCATTGACAATGACACTGTCCACATGTGGACTTATTGCATTTGGCAGATAAAATAACTGTGACTTATAACTAACGCAAACAGATCCGACAAAGACCATTCATCACTTTGTCCCAAGATCCATAGTTTCTGACAAAACGTTCTGGATGTGACTGCGTATTCACCCTTTAAATACGAGTTCATGGCAGCTCTGGTACAGGAAGAAAAGAGGACAGAGGGGTGACATATAACACTTAAAGAGATACAGTATGCCATGCATGACTAATGATTTAATCTCTCTCTTACACTGAGAGACGGGAACCAGATGAGTCATGACAAGCCAGCGGAGGGAGGAGGGGGGGGGGCTGCATCGAGGAGACAGACAGAGAATTTCTCAATCTGGAGACAGACGTGGATGAGGAGGTCATCCAGTTATAATGAGAATTAAGGGAAAGACAGGCAAAGGAGACGAGAGGGCTTAGGGGTGTGGAAAATGTATGATGGGGAAAGACAGAGGGAGCGGGCCAGAGAGCGGAGAGAGAGACAAGCACTGAAAGCATCAGATACATACATTTTTAAATGCACCAAATGTTTCCAAGGACTGAATGCGCACCAGAACCAAGGAGAGGCACTTCAAAACAACTTAGCAGCTTCAGCTTCAAACTTTTGATTTTGGAGCCCCAACAGAGACACCGAACAAATGTGCTGCATTGGAGCTGCAGTGAACACTGACCTATTTTCAAGCTTAATGTCACACAGATGATATCAAACTTGACAGGTAAAAGAACAATTAATGTAGATTTCCCTGATATAATATAATAAAACAATTTATCTATTGGCTATCACCCCTACCAGCTGTGATAACACTGCATGCAGCAGTCAGACAAAAAAGCAAGCTGTTAGATCTCTAGACCCGCTATAAACAAGCTAACAGTCAATGCAGATAATATTAAACCCATTTATCTGGACATTAAGTCAGTGCAGCTGTAATGTTGTGCAGGTACAACCAGTACTGTAATACAAAGTTGTAAATCAATCATTACACTGTTTACTTGCGTGTGGTGTTCCAAAAACTTTCAGATATTCCTGTGTTTTGTTTGAAATCGACCCACTCAGCTGTTGGACTGATGTTCAGAGGTTGGTGTCAGGCACCGTGGTGTTTTGAGTTGAATGCTATTATCAACAAACTAACTTGCTCACAATGACAGTCTTGTCTTGCTGGTGTTTAGTAGGCATAATGCTCTACAGTATCTTATTGAACATGCTGGTTTAGTGTGTCAGCATGTGCTAATTAGCACTAAATATAAATACAGCTGTAGTTGATGGGAATTCTGTTCTTCTTCAGGTTTTAAAAAGTATTGGATAAATTCAATAAGTGAAAAGTCAATTCACTTTTTAATGCTAATCAATTCAACAGCTTCCGTTAAAAACAAACAACTAAAACTTGGCCCCCCACAGTACCACATGAGCTCAGTCCCAACTGCAGCAGCCCAGGAGTTAATCTGACTCGCAGCCCTTTGCTGCCTGTCGTCTCCCTCTCTCTCTCTCTCTCTCTCTCTCACATTGCATCAAATAAAGGCATAACAAGCCCACATAAAAAGATAGATAGATTGTTAAATGTTTAAGCTAGATTCACATTGTGGACTAACAGACTGACACTGGTGCCCCCAGAGCCTGATGCGACAGCTAGAATCCAACATGCATTAAATTAGCATTATACTTTGCCTTCGGAGGCTGTTAAAGCAGATATCAGTGGAATGTTTTTGTTAATATAAGTCCTAAATAGTCCTATTTTCCGTCAGCAATCACTTACATGAAGTATTTCAGCCTAAACACGAGTCTCTCCGTCACTCTGCTCTGCTGTAACCGAGGAGAAATTTCCTTGTGGGATACAAGTGTTATCCAATGAGGGAGAGAACGGCATGAAGGGCTGTGTGTGCAGCCAAGGATGCGCGTGATGTGGTGACGTAGCACGAGGACCTGACAAGGGCGGGGGCTGCTAACTCATGGTGCGTTCAAGGAAACTCGTACTTTGTGTTTTTCCTTCCTGTGAAGTCATACCAGTTCGATCTGGTACGAGTTCACGGGTCGGAAGTTACGAGTGGCTGTTATAGGGAACTTTCACAGACAACAGGACGGTAAAAACACTACGGGACGCTACCAAGTCGTAGTTGTGACTTGAAGCTGTAACTTACGGTTTCAAAAGCCTGCCTTGAACACAGCATTAGCCGAAACGGCCGTGCCGCTGTTATCTGCTTTAATGTAATCAAGGTTTATACAAATAATCATGTACGCATGCAAATGACTCACAATGTGCCTGTGATGAGAGTTCACACCTACACAATACACATTGCTCTTCGTGGCGCACACATGAACCCTATATAGCTCTACCAGGTGTCGTCCAAAAGTTAGACGCTGAACATATTTGTGACACTCTGACTGAGTTGTGTCGCTAACCACCAGGGAGGGGAAGAGCAGGTGCAACCGCCGAGGATGTTTCAGATATCACACCTGCAGGGCTGCAGAGGAGACGGGTTTAGAAAGTATCAACAAACATGCATAAATTATCACTTGCGGTGAGTTTGGGCAGCGTGAGATGCGTACAGATTCTTTTACAGAGGACGAGAATCCAGGCTTCTCGCTGTGTTCCGGGTCCAATTTCAGGAGAGGATCACGACGCACGTATTGTAAACACACACGCGCGCACAGGAACACACGCGCGCACCTCCCGGGCTATTACTGTTTGACGGTGTCAAGAGAGACAGCAGATTTGAGTCTGGAGTCAGTCAGATTGACAGTGGAGCTGTAAATAGATGTCAAGAGAGAGGCAGAGATGGAAGGATGGAGGGGAATCTCGATATCAGAGAGCAGCAGATAACTATATGTCCTTTTTACAGCATGAACAGCTCTGTCACATTTCGCACTGCTGTTCATCCACCTTTAACACCTGCTTGCGGTATGCAGGCTACGATATAGAGCTGAGTGTAATGAAGTTGAGATGACAGATACCTATACATATACATATATTTTGAATCTAAAATCTTATCCTTCTTAAGGATATTAAGGATTATTCTTAAGTGAAGTTAAAGACATTGATAAGGAATTTTCACTGCACTGCTGAGAGATGTAGTTACTCAAGGACAAAACTCATTAATCTAATAACTAATTTACACTTCTTAATATCATCAAACTCCATAAAAGCACGGATGTTGGAGGTGATAATTCAATACTTACAATCAACTCGATATGATCTTATATCATTGTTAGGCCTATTTCTAATTTCAAATTCTAATTATGGCTTGCTTAAAATCATTCAATTGAAAAAAACTATTCTGAATTTTGAAGGACATACACACACATTTATTTTCAGAGTGTTAGACAAGAAGGTCAACACCACTTTCATATCCATTGTTTGCAAAATGCAAAACTGAATTGTAAAATCAATAGTTTGTAGTTTTACAGGAGCCCGGCTAGCAACTTAGCACCCCCATTCAAGTCGTAATGCTAATCTACCGACTAACAATTTATCTTCTAGTTATTTGAGACATTTACAGCTGAAGTGCTGTAAAAACTGCTAAGTGTGGTCCAGGATGAGCAATGACTGGCTACCACAGAAAAGGAGATGGTCCTGTTATCTACTGCACTCGAACGCAGCCTGTACTCACTCAAGGCCGCGTTGCTTTTTGAGGCGTGTTGTGATTTTGTGTTTCCTAATGGGAGTCAATGACAGTTACCACTTTGATTTGTGGATCTGGAGTAATTGTAGTGTGCCGTTCAGGGAGACTCCGGCGGTGTAAATCTTTTGCTACGACATCACTTTCTATCACGTAAAACGGCGGTTACGACTCGATCCTCCGACTTCTACTTCACAGTTAACCACAAAGCTGTGTTTCCATCCACACCGTCTTCTTCATCCACCTGTGATTCCTCCCTCCTCCGCCGCTCCTCCTCTCCTCACTCTTGACTTTTTGAATTTCCCTCAGCGGTCTGTCAGGCCTCGCCTTTACAAACAGTTCAGCACAAATAGCATTTGATTGAGGAGGGAATACATTCATCATGCCCTCCTTTCTCTCTCAAAGGTCCACGCAGCTGGGAGGCCTTGAAAACCTGTCCTGGGGTGTACGTATTTATATGCGCAGGGGTGTGTGTTTGTGTGTGTGTGTGTGTGGCAGGTTAAAAGTCTTCTCTAAAGGTTCAAGCAACACCTTGTCTGACGTCGGTGAAGCGAAAACAAGAGGCTTCTTCTGTGTAGGTGTGTGTGCGCGTGCGGCCGCCGTGCACTGCGAGTAAATGCACAAACGCTCAGCGTGACAAGAGAACTGACACATCAAACTGAGACCATAAGATGTCCACCCCCCTCTCGTACTTGTTATTGTCTCTTTCTTTCTTGCCGTCTCGTCCTGTGAAAGACGGCCAAGGTTGTGTTTCCTGCGTGTTTCCAGTGGCCTCTAAACGTCGCATGATTGGTCTGGTCAATTTTTCACACCCTTGTTTTCTATCCTTGCTCTGCACATCTCTCATTTCCTGTATATGTCTCTCTCCCCCCTCCCCTCTCTCCTTGAGCTAAACCCGGCTGAGAGCTTAATTGGAATTACCGTGCACGTACAATGCCTAATACATAATGCATGGCCAAGCCTTCTTTTATCATTTAAATCATAAAGCTTCTTTGGAATGCCAGACAACACACAACTATCTCCATTCCTCCTTCTCTCATCCTTTTCTCTCCTCAGGCTCTTTTTCTCCCCATCTCTCCATCCTAACTGTCCCTAGGCTGGAGTGGTGCAACAAACTGTGTGCGCACACTCTCACATACACATACACACACACACACACACACAACACCAAACAGTCCTTGCTTACAGCGCGACGTGATTGAAAGTGACAGTAGAAGAGGCCGTGAAGCCAAAAAATAAAAATAAAAGTGGGCTGTGACGCACACAAGCAAACACAAGTACGCATCCACACAGTGAGCAAATCAGGGATCAACGCTCTTGAGTTGAAGGCAAACACGGCGAGATTAACAGGTCCAATATGGCACCAAAGCTGTAAACAAGCCCACTTAAACAAGCAATTAGACACATAATCACTCAATCAACGCACACACACACACAACCGCACACACAACCCGCAAGCCTGTTGTCTTCACTCCAGCGGGCAGATAGACGAGGTGTTTGTGTTTCGTTGAGGCCTTGGAGTGGTTTTTAACCTAATTACACACACACACACGGAGACATGCATGCAAATAAATAAAAAAAAAACAAGTGATAAATGCTAAAAGTGACAGGGAATATGAGAAAGGTGGAGCAGTTGATTAATGAACCAACTGATCCATAACACCAGTTATTGAATCATAGCTCAGCAAATGTAACAACACATTGTCTAGATAAGCTGCGGCTCTCCCTGCATGTCGGAGCAACAGCAAAGATGGGAACAGATATATTAGAAGGTGTGTGGAGGAGGAAATGGTGTCTTTGTTTTTTGTTTTTTTTTTACTTTTCCAGAGGACAGGAGCAAAAGAAAAAGCTATATTAGCATTGAAAGGACAGGCATATCCACTGCCTTGTATTTCCTCACTGTCTTTGATTCTAGCCTGGATAATATTGGCAGCTCTGTTCTGAGCTTTATTGGATTTTTGGATATTTACACATTGGCAACTTTATCCAATATGATTATTAGTTAGTATTAGCCTTCATCCTAAAAGGCTTTTGTTGTCTACAGATACTAATACAATTACAAACTAGCTCCGCTCAGCGATACAAAAGCAATGCTGTGTCTTTATTGCCACGTCTGCTGCGTGGATCATCAGTTGCTGAGAATGCTGACTTTTTGGCTGAGGTGTGCAGCTTTAGCCACAGTCTTAAATCATGCTTGTTGTGTATGTTACATACACACACACACGACTCTCATACAAGTAGTTGTCCTCTGCACTTTTTGGTGTGGCTGAGTCAGAAAATTATTGAACAGTTAATGGTTTACCACTTAGCCATGTGTTGATACCCTGTAACTTCAGCTATAATTTCATTGTATTGTTTTTCTAATTTTATATTAAAGCCCCTGTACGGACAACACTGATTTAGTGTTGATTTTGGCGGCCCCTGTGGACGAAAGCGGCGGAATGAAGACTGCATTTCCCAATGTCATGAAGACGTGTCTGGCCGGCGCGTGTAGATTTGTTTTGGAAACGTCGGAAAGAAGACGGGACTTGCTTTTTTTTTTTTTTTTTTCTTCCGCAGCATAATGTATCTATTCATATCGTTTCGCCAGTGGTCCGACCCGACCATGCCTTCCAGAGGTATAGAATTAGACTACTTAGAAGTAGCGTATCTTCACACTGATGGGCTCATTTGCTGTTGTAGGTACAGTAACAGAGGCACATCAGCAGAAACCAGAGACTTTTGCATATCCAGTTAAAAGCTCCGTACAGAGGGTTTAATTATTATTAATAGTTACATATTATACAATAAATAGATGTTACTTGTTCAAATTTTGAAATGAGTCAGCTAAAATCTACCAGAAAGGGAGTTTTCCACCAGTTCGAGCTCATGTTAGAGGTTATTTAGCATTTACAGAGGCTGTTTATGCATGTGTGTTTGCGCTTGCATGCAGCAGGATCTATATATGCTGCATGGTGCACTGACAGCTCATTCATATTGGCAGGACAGCTCTTATCTGCCCCTTATCTCTGTCTCCCATTACTCAGGCTGGTGTTAACCCCTGGCTCCCTGCTCCACTGCTCCCCTCTGCTCCTTCGCAGCTCATACATCTTCACTAGGAGGAGCAGAGAGGAAAAAGAAGAAAAGATGGGAGCAGGTGACTTTGAGGAAAGACACTGCTTCAAGTTAAGAAGAAGTGAAAAACCAGCACTGTATGTTCCCTGCATCATTAACATTAACCAAACTCTCCTGCATTACCTGCTCCTTTTGTTTATCTTTCAACACTGCTCCTACAGTACCTCTTTCTGCCTTTCCTCCCTCCTTCACTTCTCCAACGCCCACAGAGGCCTCTTTAAACCGAGCTGAGCGTACCCATTAACCTTTCACATCAAAGGAAGACGCAGTAAATGTGAAGAAAAATAAACATCTCACACACTACTTTATTTTTTCATTTACTTCAGCGTCAACTAGTTTTCTGTAAAACAAGTTTAATTAAAAACTAATCTTCAAAATTAATCAGGTTTTTTTTCCTAAATCATAATCTCAGGGGCATCGATTCTATGTAAAAAAAAAAGTGTTGATTCTGAGTGAAATAATGTGAACACTGGTCTGTGATATCAGATACACAGCAAAGTGCCAGGGAACACACCGACCAGTGGGGCAGCGCTTGCAGATAAGACCTGTCAGTCACTCAGATTGGCACACTGCTTTCATGTACTTAATCAAGAACGCCTGAGTTGATAAATTTCTGGTGCACTGTGGCCAAAATTAGCCTCAGGCCGGTTAACGTAGACATTCAAAGGCAGGTAAATGAAATGAGTGGCATTTAAATCCTTCCCATAGTTTTCTGTGATGAATTAATTTCTTCCGGTATGTTGGAGTGAAACAAACTGTGACAAAAGAGGAAACCTCAATGAAACGCTTTAAGGTTTGAATAATAACAATAGTCAATTAACGGTTAAGCTTCCTCAGTACGCTGACTGAATTTCTCATCGACCAAGCTCAACTAAATCGGTCCTTCTGATCCTCCCTGGATAAGATCTATGGATCTGCTAATGGCGAGCTGCAGACAAGTGCAGGCTATTTGTAGATCTGATAAGAAGCCTCTGAGTGTCGTCCTCCTCCATCAGCATGAATTTGTTCGCAGTGGTGAAAAATGTGTGAAACACAAGGCTTAAGGCAGCACTGTGACCTGCTTGATAATAAAGGGCTGAATTACTAAATCATGTACATTTTATATACATTTAATATATACTGTATATACGTAACTGTATATACGTAACTAAGGAGGAGCACTTGACAAGCCCTTAGGGTTTTTTTGTTTCTCCAGCACATTTTCTATATCTACTGTATACATTGTATGTTTTTTTTGTTGTTGTTCTACTCTTTCTCTTACTCTCATCTTTCATGTGCTAATAAATAAATAGAAAAAAAAAGAAATATAAACTTTTTTTATAAAGTAACTTGATTTTCTTTCTTTTTTTTTAAACAACAACAACATATTTTTCCTGGTTACACAAACAAACCACTTGGTGCCAAAGAAATAGGTCTTTTGAAAACTGCTCACAGCGATGCATGTCAACTACCCAGAGTAACCCAGACACACTTGCCTTGAGAGCCAAATAGTGTTAGTGTAATTTTGTCAGTGTTGTGAACACCACACACTACAGTCCACTCACATGCATGTCATGATGCTGGGGTGGAGGATGAGATGCCAAACCCAGCGTGTGGATGCACTGATAAAACTCACCCACTGTCAGACCAAGTGGCAGGTACATTCATTCAGTCTCTGCAAACTGCTGAACCAGCAATCCCCTCACCTCATATTCCCTTACATATAAATGACTGTGATGAGTTGGGAGCAGTGTGATGTGTGCATGTGTTTTTTAAATTTAAAACTGGAGATAAAGACAGAGCTGCTACTGGATTGGTTCTCCAGAGCTGAGTGACTGGGATTGATGAGTAGGTAAAGAAATAGTTGAACCTCCGTGTTGTCAAAGCTTCTTGTAAATATTCTCACGCAATCAGAAAAACTACTGAAAAACACATTAATAGCAAAATATGGCAGACATAAAACACACCTTGGCAAACAGACTCCCACACAGGCAAAAAAAAAGAAACTCACACACTTGTAGGAATGCACATGCAGACAAATACACACCCGTATAGCAGCCACACGCGTACAGCTCCACACTGAGTCCAAGCCAACACATTATCAGATGTATTAGATGTAAGACGATTTCTCTCCAGCTCTTTTGATGTTATCTGCAGACGAATGCTGTTCTGTGTTGCTCTGAACACGTCCCTGCTCATTCAGCTCTTAGGTGGCAGAAGCAAGATTATTTCTCAAAGCAGTGTGACACACTACCTGTCGTACTCTATTCATATAACCCGTCTCTAACTCTCTAACTCGTTTATCTTTTCTGTCTCCCTCTGCCCCCCCCCCTCCTCCTGAGTCACAGGCTGTGCTCCCTGCTCTGTCCTCTCTACCTCAGTCATGGTCACTTCTACATTTTTATACATTTGCCCCGTCTTTGTGATTCCCCATCTCATCATTCCTCTCTTTCTCTCCCAACCCTCCTCCATTTGATTTTCTCTTCCCACATCTAAATCACATATATTTTCTCTCACTATCTTCAACAGCCAGCCTCCCCCCCATACCAGTCCTGCTCTCTTTTCTCTGTGCGATAAAAGCAGCGTGCTGCTCAGGTGTACCAATATAGGACCTTTAATGTTTCATTTAATAGGGTCTCTGTCACTGGTATATATATGTGTAATAGTGAGGCTTTCTCTTATCTGATCTAGGAACAAAGAGAGGGTCTGCTCGGCCTGAGAGGCCCACTTTGTGACAACTGCTTATCTGATCAGGAAAAGTGGAGAGCGGCCCACACAGCCTTAAAACGATTACTCTCCTATCTGATAGTGGTTTTTCCAAAAGTAGAGGACAGTTAGCAAGAGGATGAGCACTGGGTTATTTAAATGTTGTTTTGTAGCAGTAAAAGAGGATTAATAATTTTTTGCTCCTCTTGGCGGTCCTTCATTACTCTTCTTCTCTTTTGGCTTTTGGGCTGTTTATCAGACAAAAATGTCAAAACCTTTAAAATTCCAACACCTTAAATGTAAGGATTTATTGCTCTTTGCTGTTCTTTATGTAGTTTTTTTTAATGAAAAGTGAAAACTTTTGGGTGTTTGTGTAGTTGGTTAAACAAGATAAAGTAGCTGAAGACATCACTTGTGGCTCTGGAAAGTTTTAAGACCCACTAAATTATTTTGAAAACTATAAATATATGAAGTGACAGTATGAATGACAACAAACTTCAGTGTCCATCTAAGTTGACGACTGTTATGACACTTACCGCCGTCATGCTGTTGATCTGATCAAGAGTCAGCTGCAGCAGCTCCTCGTCACCACTCTCCGCCATCAGTTTGAGCGCAGGTTGCTGGAGGTTCGGCTGGTTCTGGAGCAGCAGGGTGGTTATGTGTTTGATACACTGGAGAGGAGAAGAAAGAGTTGGAGGGAGGAGAAGGGGTAGATATGTGAATGTCCAGACGTATGTATGGATGAATGGATGAAAAATAGGAAATGTAACCAGAGGAGAGTGAAAAAAACAAGAGAGGGAACAAAACAGGGAGCAGTCGACAGCGGGATGAGAGTAGGCGAAGAACACCGAAGGTCAATTGATGTGCATATACTGTACACAGGCACATAATACTTTTAAAAAGACCAACACATAGACACACACACACGGTCCCTTGGCTGACGCACAGTCCTGTTGCAGTCCCATCCAGTAATATATGGATATCACAATGCAATCTGACTCCCCCATGCTCTGGCGGTTTCATTCCAGCAGATTCAAATTAAAGCTGTTCAGAGGAGAGTAAAAGGCCTCCTTCTCCTTCTCCTCCTCCACCCCCCCTCACCCCCACCCTCCCTCCTCCCATACTAATATTAGACAGCCAGGCGGACACTAGCCTATTCACACTGAATAGCATTAGCGCTAAACTAATATCACAGTCAGCTGGCGCTAGACATACAGAATGGCATTAGGCTTACCACTTCCATGCTGCTCAGCAGGGCATGAATAGCATTAGTGGCCGTCAGATAGAAAAGAGCGGCTAGTGCCTATAGCACGTTACAAAAAGCACTGAGCTGATGCTAACATGTTGCTATGGGTTATGTGCTTAATAGCTTCAAGCTGCTGTATTACTATAAGATGTGGGACACAACGGTGGCACTGTGCTGAGGATAGACTGAGAGCAAACAAGCCAGGTGATGGTGAATCATCCTAGTGGATCTATTATGCGTTGAAGCGAGATTTCACTTTAAAATGTGAATTTTTTTGCATCCTTATTGCATCGTAGTGGTGGAGGAAGTGGTATTGGTCTGTTTACGTTAACCTTTCACACATTCAGCCAATCACATTGCGATCACACGCTAAGAAAACAAGGTGAACTAATCTGATCCACTCCTTAGGTTAAGTAGCGTTTCATTAAAAAAAAACACACAAGGGAATATAATCTGATCGTGATTACCTGCACAGGAAGCTTGTGCTTCGTGTTATAGAGGCTCCTCACCATGGCAACTACCTGCTGACCCAGGTCTAATTTGACCTCTGGCCCCTGGCAGCGGGTCAGCATGGTCGAGGTCAGCACCACCCAGGGGTTACGCTCGGACTCTGCCCTGCAGATAGAGATGGAGACAGGCCTGCATGTGAATATGAGATGTATGTATAGTCTTGTGCTGAAAACACAGGCTGAAGCACATGTGTACATAGGCCTGTATACTGGAACATACTATACAGTGTTTAAAACAAACAATATCATATAAAATTTGAGAAATATTATTACATTAATAATTCTGCAGTTTTGTAGTGGTAATCCTGTTCGACAGTGAGTGGGTTACAACAGCTGTATTGTATGGAAATGTGGATTATGAATAATAAACTCAGCCTTGTAAGAATAACGGCGTCAACCTGCCTTCAAATCACAGGCGGGCGTGAAAGCAGACGGAATTATCAAGAGGTTTGCAGACGATCTAATGAATTCTGACGTTGACATGTAAGCGAGGAGGGAAGATGTTTGACCACAAAACTCCTGCAGCAGTTAATATTAAACACCTACATGCTGCATTTTCTCCCTCTCAGCGAGAACACCGGGGGAACAGCTGCCAGTAGTGAGAAGTGTCACTGTGTTTACACGCTTCTTCATGAGCTCCTCTAGACCGCTGCTAATGCCTCCTGAGCAACCGATTAACTCCCACCGAGGCCCGCAAATGCCAGAGTTGCTAAGGAAGTACGACCTTCATGGATCTTTATTAATACAATTTGAGCATCGGAGAAGAAAAATTAAATTAAAACATGGAAATCACAGAGGGAATTAAGATCTGTTAATTATATCTTGGTGGTTTTATTAGTTTTTTCATCAGCATGGCAAGCAGTCAGTACTAATTTAAAGCCACTATATATCCTGGCTAGCACAAATGTCAGTGGTTATGGAGGTTGCAGTTGTCAATGCAAAGCCAGAGTCTCATTGTATCTGTGCTACGCCTCAGGAAGAGAATCAAATCACATCTCTGAGCATTTGTGTAGCTCTACATATTCATATTGTATATGGTGGAAAAATTATTTAACCCTAGTTAGGAAAATATCATCATTAATCCAACAGGAACAAGCAGTGAAACGCCACTGGAAAGGAGGGAACATGTGTTTTCCAGTGGTTCGAAAATAGGCGGCTACACGGCGGCACTGCTGGAAGTTATATATATGTGATCTACATGACTAGCAGTGCATTAAATATTTAACAGACAGGGGAGGAAGGAGATGGGAGGTGAGAGGAGGAGTATGATTTGTTGTCACATGATGAAAGGGAGGTGATAACATGCTGAAGAATCCTTGTTTATATGATGAGAAGTAGAAATGTTCAAGTGGTTTGAAGCCTGAGGTCAGATTAGGCTGCTGAAGTGTGTCCTAAACTGGCACTTCAGAGGTAGCAGGCCCTGTGGTAAGATCCTGCCTCAGTGTCTATGTGCATCTGCAAGAAAACAACTAGAATCCTCGTATGAGCAATAGAGAGAATTTGCAAATGAGGAAGAGACAGACAGCAGGACTCCTGTGAGTGTCTGTCAGAAGAGAAGACAGTTCTTCATCCTGCTGCCAGAGGGGGGGACGGGCGTGTGTCTCATCCGGACAAACTCCTTCACCTACAGACGACGTGACCGCAGCAGTAAACAGACACCACTTATTGTTCCTTTTTTTTGTTGTTGTTTTTTTTCTTAAATGAAGGGGGGCAGAGAGTTACTGATGAATGCAACTACAGTATGAGTGTGCATTCTTCAAATCCATCATGGGGTGCAGTGTGTGAGTCACCGCCAGCCCCCTTTTTTTCGTGCTTTGAATCATGACTCAGTTTATGCAGACAGACTAAAGGATCAGCTTTTGAGATGCAACACTCAATATAGCTCCAAAAAAAAAAAAAGAAAAAGCCAGTTGTATTCTTAGTGGAACAAATCCTCAGTCTACAGACTAACACACAGTAAACACACACACACCCGCACAGTAAACACACACCAGGCCTAACCAGGATTAAGTGCTGAGTCAGACGAGTGGTAAAGGTTAACCATGTAAGATAGAACCCCCTCAAGTCTTCACCATCTTAAATGAGCCACTTGAAGGTTAAGTTATTCTGAGTTTTGTGTCCCAAATTACGAGAGCCGGATACAGCAGCCGCTGCATATAAAACGCACAGTTAACACAGATCAGACTTCAATTTCAGGCTCCTATGATTCGAGGAGGCACATTACAGCGTAGTTAGTGTATGTATGCATTTCGCAGCAAATTACCTTGCGCAATTTAAATGAGGACAACTAAAGGGACAAGAAAAAAAAACTGAATCTGTAATCAGAGGCTGAGTGTGTACTCAACATTATGTCTGCATTTAAATCTGAAACACAGTTCACCAGCTCGTTCTGCAGTTAAAAGAGATGATCATAGTTGACTGACGCAGCAGCGGCGGCGGCGGCGGTGGTTTGACTACAGCTGCTACGCTCACAAAGTAAGCGGAGTGTCGGCGAAATCCAGGGGTGAACTTGAAGCAGCTGTGTTGTCCAAACTAATCCTATCTCCCCCGCCGCGCCTCAGCTGAATATGCACTGTGCCAGAAGAGACAATGACTCCACACAAGCCCGGAGACGACTCTACTTGACAAACACTATAAACAAAACACTTTTCTCCACTCTGTCTAGAAACACTTTTCCTTCCGTTCACTGATATACAACATTTACCCCTAATTTTCAAAAACTTTCAATTTTCTTGCTTTCGGTAATTTAGTTTTCACCTCCGCACTAAGCTGCTCTGTTGGATTAGTCGATACAATATCTGTCTGAAAATGGCTCAAACAGAGTGGGAGCGATGATTGTGCATCTAACAATGGCCTGTTTCCACAGCAGAAACTGTTCCAGGGGCACAGGAGCCATTTCAGGAACTCAGGAGTCTTATTTTGTCTCACAGTTTTTTGGCCCAAAGTACCGTCACATTCCCCGGGTGGTGCTTTCTGATGGTCCAGGAACTGTCAGGGCAGTTTGTTCCCGCTGAATGCGGCTAATTGATCAAACAAAGCTCCATCAGGCAGCCACCTCGTGTTACTGCTTCATTCACACCGAGAACAGCACCGGGTGACTCTAATATCAATATGACAAAGGGTGGATATTTCTCAATGTTGTGTTGTCGGCTCCCTGGCAAAGTCAAAAAGTGGAAATGAATAAGAAAAAGCAGGTCCAAATGTGCTGAAAGCATTTGCTAATTGTTTCAGCGTGGTTACGCTTTAGAGCGGAAATGAATAACCATCAAATATTGGCACGTCTTTGCATCCACTCAAACATCAGTGTCTCTCTGCAGTAAATACAAGGAACAATTGGGTAACTTTTAATCACTGTTGTGTTCTATTTGCGGACGTGAATGTTCACAGGTTGTCATACGTATGTGGTGGAAATGCAAATAGATGTGCAAACATTTGCCATCTACTTCAGTCCTCCTCATGTGGCCCCTCATTACCTGGAACTATTTGGTCCAAATGGGGCTCAAGGCTGCTCACAATGTGCCAGCAGAAAGACAAGCATCTCAGATATACAGTACTGTATATACATTTTTTTTTTGCCTTGTCTTGCCTGGTTTGACATCCTGGTCAATAATGCCATGGTTAATAAAATTCCTGATTCCTGCAAGTCTGTGTCTGAGACATTTCAAGTATCAGCCACGTTGTGTTGGTCTAGATTGAAAAATTCATTTACAACACAAGCCATTACTCAACTCAATTTAAATTTTAAGAAATAGTTATGACACACTCTATTTCCAACAATGTAACAATAGTACAGCCCTCAGTTGCCCTCCAGGGTATTTGTGTACTTACCCATTTCAGGGTTGTATCGACATTTGTGTGAATGTGCTTCCTATGTTTTATGTTTTTAACTGCCTGCAAAGCAAATTTCCTTCTGGGGAAAATAAAGTTGAAGTTGAAGTTTTAAACTGATGTATCAGCAATCAAAATGTAATGTGTAAATCTTCATGTTCATCAACAGTTGTTGTCAGAGTCGGTAAAGTTAACTCACCTACACCCAGCTTCGTGCATGTCCTTGTAAGTTTTTAACAACGACCAGAGAAGAGCAAAACTTTAAAATGCTGATCGAAACCATTTGAAACGCTGTCTGCTTTGATTGAGCTGGAAGGATAAACTCCAGACAGCATAACCCTCTATTGTCTCAGCGGTCCTTGGAGTATCGCTCACTTTTAATCGAGAACAATGGAGCGGGAGAAGAGCAATCACATCATTAGGCACTTATCGATAATACAGCCAACGCTGGCTGAGGCTCATAAGACGCCAGCTGGTGCAAAAAGCCCGGAGCCTGTAGCTTTGTGAGGACGCCTGTGTTCATTTCCAACTCTAAAAGTCTATGTGCAATACGTGCCGCCCCCCTGCCCCCCGAGTGATTAGAGCCACACTTGAGGAAGTAAGAACACATTGCACAGAAGTTGCCTATTAACACATTAATGTCCTCGATTTTAGTGATAAACAAGCCGCGGTACAAACCCTGTTGATAGCGTCTGTGGTCGACTGCTAAGCACCAAAACAACACACCCACCATCACTTTGTTTAAGGGCGGAATAAGAGGCTGCTTTGACTTCAACTAGTGAAGCAGCACTCACAGTTTTTTACTTTTAAAAGTGATATTCGTTGAACATGCTCAGGGTGGAGAGGTCATAACAGGGAGAAAACTGTGGTGAGATGAGCTGCCAAAAGATCTGCCTATAGAGACATGAGGGTTTTTTATGTATGTTTGGAGTTGTGAATAATGTAGTTGCTAATTAATTGTTAACAGGGTGTTGTCAGCAACTTAACAATTCATAAGTAAGCAACAACAGCACTAGAGGTGCTCACAGGAATAGTTGGGGCATTTGGGGGGAGGGGGGTGCGCTTACGTAAGTCTCTGCATAGTGCATATGTTAAACCATAACTTTAAATAATCAAAGAACAGGGAGAAAAGTATTCATCTTACACTTCCTTGTTCAACATAGGTGGCCATGCTTGCAGGAGGAGCATGAGCAGCTGAAAGTCTTCCCACTTCTGAGCAGCTTCCAACAGCTCCAGGAAGAGAGCGTATCGTTTGTCCTCGTTCTCCACGTCTTCGATCTGGACCTGATGGAAAGGAAGCAGAGGAGTAATAACATGAGAACAGGAAGCAAAGACCTGCTGTACACAAATTAGGTGGATAAAGAGTGTAAACTCTAAGTAAACTTCAGTTTTTTCAAAATCCCGCTACATGCGCAATGTCAATGGATGAAGATGATGATAAATGTCAGCAATCGTCCACTGAGACACCGCCCAATGAAACACGACAGAAACAGGCGAGCAGCTTTCATTGATTTTAAATGGAGCAAGCCCTCTACAAACTTGCAATGATTGTAGTCGAGCAGAGTGAGCAAGACTTTTCTTCCGAAGCAAGACCGGAATGAACTGTGCAGTCACACACAATCTAGACCAGTATCAAAGCCTTCAGACTTCAAACAGAGGAACTAACATTTAATGGCACGTTTCATTGTTAGCCTAAAAAAACGTCACCTTTGGCTAAACTTATTCCAGGCTATAATGAGGAAAAGAGAGACTGAGACGGAGAGAGTGTGAGAAAAAGAGAATGAAATGGAATGAGTGTGGGCTAATGTGGAAAAAATGAGAGGAGGAGGAGGAGGTGGAAGGAAAGTAATTAATTTTCTTCTCAAAGGTTGGCTTCTAGTGTGATTTAACAGTTCAGAGAGCGGCTGATTTCTGAGGGGAAAACTACAACCTGCCAAAGCATGGCTGCTGCAAAGACAGGCTCTGTCACGCTCACACGCACACATGTACGAGCAAGCGCGAACACGAGAGAGCTAGACGCACGAAACGCAGTTCAAATTCATGGCTGGATTTCGATGTAACGTCTGGTGATATTTTATCAGCGTATAGGTCTACACACACACACACACACACACACACACCAAGAGTAAATACTTACATCTGCATTAAATCTTGATTTTCAATTGAATGAAGGAGAGTAATAAAGTGGGTTTAGTAGAGATTTCATCTGCACTGGTCCAGCTTCAAAGTACTCATACTTGGGCAAGCAAATAAAGCTCTCCAATTAACAACAATTTAATGAAATGTATTTTGAGGCCGTAAGTACTTTTCCTTAGGGAGGATTAATTGTGGGCTCATAGAGCGTTTTGGTTGGTGTACCATCTAAGGCTTTTTTCATATAAAAAAAAATTGCAGTGTTCAAACGCTACAGACCACCACATTAATTCTCGTGCATCCCACGAACTCGACGACAAAATTATCATAAAACTTTCCCCCCGTTGCATAAATAAAATAGTTTCACTGTTACAAATGACTTGACAGCAGTAGTCAAAGCTGCAGAAATGCACAACTGCCAAAATTCTACGTGGAGCTGGAGCTCACGAGGCCACGAGGACCACACACACGGCCCACTGCATGTGCATGTTGCCTCGACATAACTGGATTACAAGGCCTTTGAACAAACATATACCCAGGGGATATTTGCTAAAAAGCCACAGTGGAAGGCCACAGGTGACTTGTTCCATGCCGTATAGGTTGTTGTGCAGGCAAACTAAGTGAATAAAGCCCCCTCTTTGCTAGCTCCATGGCAACTACTGGCAGCAGACAAATATGTTTCAAGAGTAGGATTTTTTATTTTTTATTATAAGAATGCAAATGATGGCAAGAGGCTCTTATTTTGGTGGCCATGAAAACTGAGCTGGTCATGGAGTGACAGACCCATCCAATCGGTGATGCCTGAGGACATTTTGATGGTGGCATATATCTTTAAATGAATATAAATGTTCAGAAATTATCAACACTTGTTATTACACTGTTATTACTGTGTTACAACTTGTCCAATGTTTAGTAAGCACTCCTCGCATCAGCCGGTGTCTTTAATAAGCTTCAGTTACTTGCTGGTTCTGAGACATTAGTCGCAGTAAACCTCTAATTTATGCATAAAAGCAAAGGTTAAATCGGTGGCAGCACAGCAGATCCGTGCTTAGTGCTGTTGTGAAGCGCCGTACGACGGGGGATGGAGCAATAAATGAGCAAAGCTGAAGCTCAGGACCCTCTGGAAATGGAGGTCATTTGGGAAACAGAAATGGAATCTTAACTACCTGTAAAAAGCCCTCACTGCAATCTAAAGCTCTCAAATCCATCAGTGAATGTAAACTGCAACCCAAAGCCTGTTCATCATTGTTATGGCCTTACTGCGTTATGAACGCTGAATACTGAACACCGTAGCTATTGAAGCCTTTTATAAGTTTTATGGCAACGTATATATCCATCTTCTTGGGGAATGGGAGGGTAGAAATGCTCTTGGGATCCCCTGATAATATTCTGATTGCATGTTTTCGAGACAAAACACGATGCAAACTGCACACACATATCCACATACGTACCCTTTGCACATACAAATACACTTCATACAACTGCAGTCTTTCTTTCTCACACACAACCACACACACACTCATCAAAACTCACCTACAGTAGACCGCAGATTAAATGGCTGTTAATTACAATGTGGCTCTGAGGCTTTTGTTTTCTTAACAAGGAAAGATGGTAATTAATTATGCCTCATGATTAAAATCAACATTTCCTCTGTGGTGTTGTACAAAGAACAGGGGGCACGAGGGCACGAGGGCAGAGGGAGGAGGAGGGACGAAGCTGTCAGCCAATACTACGACGCTTAGCAGAGAAGTGCTGACAAATGAGATCGGCCTCTCTGTAAACCAGCCCACCTAAATATACTATATCCCACCTAACTGTCCACCTCTGTGTATATTAATATCCATTTCTCTACACTTTCTCTACTTTTTCATCTAATTCCCTTTTCTAGCTTTCACATACTCTCAGCTCCTCTCTTCCCTCCACATCTGTCCACGCCAACATCAGTCAACGGGACAGCAAGATAAATGCTAATAGCGGAGTATACTTGTGAACTGAGACTCCGTATTTTATGGCCCATCACCACTTCCCTGTATGGAGCTTTTAGATAATTAATCATTCTGCAAAACCTCCTCTCCAAATAGTGAATGTCTTTTCGTTGCTTGTTATCTAAAGTAGACACAGCAGGCCTGTCTATCGTCACATCTCTCAACATGCAACACAAAGTGGGACACATGTAGCTCCAGTGAGAGTGACTATCAGCATTTAAAGAGAATGGAGCGTTTTCTTTTATTTCCTTCACGAAAAAATGGGTGAGTTTGTATGTTTCCAGCTGTGTGGCGGGCGGCTGATCCCGGATGCTATTACTGTTCTCACCAATCAGTGTTACCTGAAATAGCACAATGTGTTCCCGACCCACACTGGTTAATCCTCGTGCTAAAAGCTTTTTTTTCTCTTCAAAGGTTAAAAGTGAAAAACATAATGAGAGAAAAATACGTACAAATTAAACTGATAAACAAGTCTAAATGTTACGTTCTTTCTTAACATAGCCACACTATGAGGACTAACTAGCTCTGTGCTCATTGTTCATTATTCCCCTGTCTGGTGTTGAGGCTGACTTGTTGCCTGTAGCATGCATCTTTAGCCTCAGTCTTCTTGCGCAGCAGTGGCTGAAGTAAATGAAACATGACAACTAGAAGCTACCAGCAGCTGCATTGTCGCTCTCTCTCTCTGTAACACAGGGGAAAAAGTGAAACAGTCCGTGGATGTGGAAGTCTTGTGTGCACCTTGGTGGATGTGCGTAAAGTGTTACTGTAAAATGGATATTGCATTTTCCCATTTTCCCCCAGCTGCTGTGATCTTTTCATGAACCAGTAAGTATTTTCAACCTTGTTTCTTTTCAAAGGCAATATAGGCTTAGTAAGGTGTGCTCAACCGTACCTTATCTTTGTTTAACTGGACACACACACACAGTACGCACACTCTTAACCAAGAACTTAGATGATATAATTCTTCCCCTCACCTTGAACCAAACAGACTGAATAAATAGTCATAAAATCTGAGGTTTCATAAAGCTGTATAAGAAGCAGAATCAGTCATGTGCACATTTATATAGGGTGAAGAGTAAAATTACAGAGTTGTGTTGTAGTTTGCCCCCCAAAAAAGCTTGTGTAGTCAGGGTATCTCTCCGGTGATTAAAAACTGCAATGCAGTCTAACCCTGCAATCAGCATATGATAATAAAACAGGGGGAAAAGAGAGGAAGTGTGTGTGTGAGCAAGAGAGAGAGAGAAAGACACTGAGAGAGATGGGAGCTGCTTTGTGCTAAATCGATATGCAGAGCAAAAACTGTCAGAAGGCACGTGGGTGACAGCACACACATGCATACGTGCGCTTGCGTGCTTGCGTGCGCGCAGTTCAACACAGGACAGAAATGAAGATGAAGTATTAAAAGACTGAATAAGACAAGTCCAGATGATCTGTTTTCTTTTCATAAAACAAAACTGTACACGTGTGTGTGCGTGCACATGCAAGCAAAAGAGAGACTAGAGAGATAAAAGTGGAGTCATCTATTCCTCCTGAGAGTTGCTGGCATGAGACTCCTTTTACTCCTTTATGGGAAACTCACACACACACACACTCAATAAGGACCTTGCAAACTGACACGCAGGTGTGCACACACAATCAAAAACAATCAGCTGAATGCAACTGACACAGAGCTTCAATAAACTCCTGTGAAATCATTTCCTCCATATGTCGCCATCTTTCCTAAAGGAATAAACTCCCTCACTAAATAAACATTCTCACATCCAAGTGCTCCAGTGTGGAACCGTTTCCAACACACAGGTGACACTTGAAGGTAATACTGTAGATAATTATAGACACAGGGGGGTGAATGAAGACTGGCCCTTCTATACTCTAAATCTTCAAGAGGAAACATTAAGGAGGTGCATCCAGTGATTTCGGCCCCCAGCCAGGCTTTGAGGTATTTTTATTTGCAGACAATAAGCATGTTTGTCAACAACAGCTAAGCGCTAACGTGTGCATATTTACAGCCCACAGGGAGCTTGAGCCCTTTCTGATTTTTTTAAAATTCTATTTCATGTTATGTTTGATGATTAATAATTAAATGCACAGGAGACAAAGCTAAAATAGCTTGATGTAGGGCTGCGTGATAGGAACTGTATCTCTGTATTTACCTACATAAAAAAGAGTAATTTTAAAGGAGATTGAGTAGTATAATAGATCTTGACGTACTATAGGGTAAGATAACTTGACAATAAAAAAACAACCTGTCAAAACACAAAATTGGTACTGATCATACAGCTGTCTCACAGGAACAGACAGCATGCTTCCTAAAAATATAAAAATAAACAGCATTCCCTAAAACAATGTAAGGCCTTCAGAGAAACAGCAACAAACTGTAATTTTACCAATTCCAATTCTGCACTGTAAGAAAAAACACAAACAGAAACATGTTTCATGGTCTGAAAACGCCCAAAAGGGTTTAGAAGAATAAAAGGTTAGCAGGAGATTGGAAAAAAAGAAAGAAATTATAGTGTTTTCTTCCATTATAAATATTTCACCAGAGATTTGATTGAAGGTCGACACCTGCCTGAAAGGCTACAGTGTAGGTTACAGAATGCAGCATAAATGTTCAAGGTCAAGCCCCCACGGAGCTGCTCTGAGTAATTACCACCCTGGCGGAAGGAGCTGACTGACATTTATTTCATTTTGTCAACATGCAGCTGTTTTCACCTCGTCTCTATAGAACACATAACACACCATTGGCTTTAAATGGGCTCTGTCCGTGGTGCTGAAAGGCTTCTCTGCCAGTAATTATCACTGAGGAATGCTCGGTGTACTCAGCTACATGGAGCGCAGTGGGTGTCATACTTTAAGCTTGATGAACTGATTTTTTTTATTGTTTGGCCCTTGTTGTTGCCATAGCTAAAAGACCATTGATGCTTGTAGCAAACAAACAAGCCTCGTAGAAAGTAAGTAAAAGTGTTTTTTGAAGTCCAAATTGTTAGTTAGTCCGTGGAAATGAACTGTGAAGTTTCAAATTACAATCCACTAAAGATCTATCCCTTTATAAACCAAAATGTAAAACCTGTGAATTGATAATTATAGTATTTTGACAGAGCATTATAAGCTTTTCTAGGCTTTAGAGAACTGTTCACAAGATGCTAAAGCTGCACTAAATCAAGCTTCCCTATTTCACTTTATTTTATTCTGTTTAATTAAGCACTCTTTTTTTTCTTATATACTGTATGTAGTTGTCCTATATAGCAGTCATTATTTTCTAAAATGATAAAAGAACATATAGATATTATTTTATCATATAGACATTAAGCTATTGTTTTTAATTGCTTCCCGTGATCAATTTAATTTTCAACCAACAGAACTAAGATAGTACACATGGGCTCTTTAATTATAGACTACATTTGTAATTTTGTGTGTTCTCAGATACTGCATGGCTAATAGATTAGAAATATATATAAATATTATATGTGTATCAGCTGCCCTAGCCCTTTTTATCTAAGCACCAGTTTGGTCTGTGCCCTGAGGCACTTTACTGTAGCATCATACAATCAAGATATCTAATGAGAAAACTGGGATCAAAGTGTCAGTCACAGTGTGTAAATTAGTGGCCTGCTTAAAAAATCTCACCCCACTTGTAATGAGAACTCTCCCTTGGACATGCTTTCAGTGTCTGAGGTGGAGTTAAAGCAAATGAGGCGGATGGCATGAGAGAGAAGGGAAGCAGCAGTGGTTATGGGTTTCTTTTTTTGTGACACCTTTCATTAATCTCAAATAAGCCACATAACCTGTTTACAATAGAGGTCTATTGTTAAACTTTTCATCATTAACTGATATTTAAAATAACGGATTTACAAGCAGTTATTAATTGTGTTTACATTTCCTAGGATCTGATATAGCTTTCTACACAGTGATATTCTGCAGCACAAGAACAATAAGCATTTACATAACGGCATGTTAATTTTATGTACATCAACAGGGGGAAGAAACTAAAGAGGAATTTGCAATAACTTTTGTAGACTGTTTTTTTGTTGTTGTTGTAAGGCTTAAAATGACTGCCTCAGTCTGCCTCAAATTGGACAATTTCACATGCAAATGAAACAATCTTCCAGATTAATTAGACTCAAAACATCTTTGAACCTGCAATAACAACCCCAAGCTTTTAGGGGAACTAATGATAACACAAATTTGTATTCATTATTTGTGTACTATCACAAGTTTGAACTTGGAGAGCTACTTCAAATATTTCCATCAGGATTCAGATCATGTGCTGTTCGGAGACTAATTGTTGACAGTTTTGTGTTATTTCAACCAAATGCATGAGATGAGGTTGAGATATTAAACCTCAAGTGTGCAGTCATTTAACACAGCAACCTTGGAAGGTTGAAAGGTTTTCAAGGGGCAGTGGGAGTGCTAAAGGCACAATGGCCATAATTAAAGTTTACTTTTGACTGACACACTGAAATATTAAAAGTGCTGTGGGACTAACTGGTACATCATGTCCAGGGTTATCCACAGTTGTTGTTTATAAAGGATATGACCTACCCCCTTCGAATTATTGATTGCCTTCGCAAATATTAGAAGAAACAAACGGTTTTCTGACACAAAACCCTCAGTGACACAGACACTAACTATGTCAAGCAGCAAAGGCTTTGTATATACTGAATGCACTGCAGTTGTTTATACAGTCGTCTGGTGACTACATCGATTACAGTCAAGATGATAAGCTGTCAAAGACTATCAGACACTACTCAGAAGATTACACCGATTGATCAACCTGGCTTACAGAGCATATGTATGCTTGGCTGTAATTAATCAAAACAGAAAACCAGAGTTATTTCCAGTCTGGAAAATGTTGAAGACAAACTGCTCAATCACTCACAATCAGCAGGGGATGTCTGAGGAACAACTCGCAGCACTTGTAAGACATAACAATCAGTGCCGCTGGTCAAGCACTGAGTTCTGGTTTGTTTAAAGTTGAATAATTACCACTTGAACTTTTTAACTCTCATCAGAGGTTCAGGTCTGAACAACACGGTCACAGCTTTGACCTCTATATGACTGCCTGAGAAAAAGCCTGTGGCAGATTTTGCCAATGGATTGCACAAAGGGAATAAAGTACAATAGTCCAGATAAAGGTTCACTACAGGCTGGGCAACCTAGCATAAGCATACTGTTGCTGTATGTGCTATTTTACATAATCACATACAATACATACTACCTCAAAATATGATAATAAACACAATTTCACATGATTCTTTTTGCAAAACCATACCGTGTATTGCAAATTTGTATTGAATATGTATTGTAAACTACTGTCAAGTATTGTCTGATGTTGTTGCTTTTATTACTTAGCCTGGATTGTCTTAGCGGAGGACCACAGTGGAAATAAGTCTTGGACTTTTCTGTGTGATCCTCCTCAGTTTTTTTAGGTGGGACATGTTCTTGTTCTCCACCTGTGCTTTCAGAGTGTGTGGGAACTGTACGGGTTCTCTCTTTTCTACTGACAAATAAATCAAATCAAATCAAAACTGATTAATACAGAAAGCCTACAGCTTAATGCAATGTAAAGGGTAGAAAATGTATGGCGTATGACTGTACACAATTGATCACAGAGTCACTGAGCTTCATCTGGTCTTCGAGCTGGGTCAGGCCACAGCACTTCATCAACATCACATGCTACATTTGTCCTATTTACACTTCACGTAGTGTAGGTCTCCTCCACCCCAGTATGGCAGTCATGCAATCTACACAAAGTGAATGTGTAGAATATCTGTAATGTAATGAATGTAATGATCTGAACATTTTTATATACAGTAACTTTCATTGATAAAACAGTACAGTAAAGTACTCTACCTGTCTTGTCTAAAATCTCTGGATTACTGTAGCATGGATACAGATAATCTACTGATGTTTGGTTGGACCCTTTAGGGTCCCTCATGGTCTATGACAGTCTGAATGTCATCAGAAATGATCACTCTTTGTCTTCTTGCATTCTGTAGTGGTTACTATTGGTTTTCACATCATGAGAAACAAGTTTGATCAATTGTGAGTCGTTGTGTTTGACAATGGTAGCTGATATATTTCACTCTGGTCCAGAGCGGTACAGTACACTGATTAACCAACAGTCCCACATTGCCATCTATGGAGCCACTCGGCTAGCGTGGACAGACAGACAGACCTTTAGCCTTATATTGTACTACCAGATAATAGCTTCTTTGCTGCAAGCAATATAAGAAAAACCTTTTCAAATGCACAATTTCTCAGCTGGGAATATAATTTGGAAATAAATTTAGATGAAGCCCATGGGAATTTTCTATCAGGCCTCTGGTATTGATTGCTTTCAAAACAGCCCAGTAATGGAAGGGAATTGATATGAAACAACCACGTAATGGAAAATGACACTCATGTTACCCCTTCTCTTGGTAGAGCACACCCGTCAATATCATAAAATGCACATGAATGCGCACACACGCACACATATCCTTGTCTTACTACATTCATAGGGACCTGTTATAGATACGAAACACTTTCCACCCCCCATTACGCTAACATTAATCACCAATACTGGATGCCTAACCCCAACACGTACTACTATCTCACTCTAATCTGAATCCTACAATCACATCTTAACCATCAAACAGCCATTTAAACACAGCATTTTGGTCCCCACACAACTGTTGTACTCCACAACCACAGTGGGTTCCCATCTGGTCAGTGCAGCTGAAAATAACCTCAACAAAAGCCCCATTTACACACCTGTTACTTTATCACATCACACACATGCAGACCTCAAGAACATGTCTTCGTATCTGACAAGAGCTGACCCTGTGGCTGACTTGTTGACGTATGCGGTGAGCAAATCATCACCCCCGTGTGCAACATCATGGTAGACAGGTTAATGATCAGTGCTACTATCACTGTCTGGGCTGACAGCTCTCTCCCTCTCCCTCATCACATCTTATTACCTCTGCCAATCTTGACGGTGAACCCTGTCAATTTCACCTTTCTATCAAATGGGCAAGATAAATGGCAAAGGGATTCTTGTTTTTTAATATCATGGCATTAAAAATGCTCCCGAGTCAACTTCATCATTTAATGGTGTCAGTTTGCTAAATTAACGTGGCCATTATCCAGCTCCTTGGTCAGGTAATTATTTTCTGGAGGTTTTAAAATAAGGCCTGTCACGACTTATTGCAAATTACTCGAATCTTAAAATGTTGTGAATGTTTGTCCCACAAGGGAAATGTTGGAGAACTGGTTTTAAAGGTGGACACTTAACCCAGTATTCCTTCCTCCTGTCAACGTGGCAACCGGTTGTTGTGAATATTTCATTAGGGTCCATTAGGGATCTGAACTACACAAGACATTTTGCTGCAGTTTAACTAGATTTTTTTTCTCTCCAAAACAACAGGCCTCGTTTATTGCACAAGGAATAAAAACACTGTGTTAGTCAATGTCACATTTTTCATTTAAAGATAAAAGCTTATGAAATTAATGATTAAGATTGTGGTCTTACTGAAGTTTCAACAAAATGCATAGATATTGTGTTTTGTCTTTGGGTGGCAGCATAGCAGTTCACTTACTTTAATTAAAAACAATAAATTTAAAAATGTTAAATCAAGTTATTAATATTAAGAGAAAAGCAAAAAAAAAAAAAAACATCACTGAGCTCCGACCAAATATTTACTCTTGAGAAACTGCGTCTACTCCAAAAGTATCTGTATCACAGCCAACACTGCACCAATCAAGTGAATGTGCTTGTTAGCCTTTCTCAGTTAACTCAAAGCAGTGCAGTTTCTTCCTGAATTTCTATGAGCTGTTAGTAAAACACTAGTGAACTTTCGCCCCCATCAACAAATCTGCCTGATAATCTTCTCTGTGACTTGGCAATTATCTCAGTCCTTGACCTGAAAGGCAGCGAGAGAGAGAGAGAGAGAGAGAGAGTGGGAAGGGAGGGAGAACACAGGATGTGGGCATGTCAGTGTATCGGACTGGGAGTACCGGCGGAGCTGTGGGATTCAGAGATCTCTGTATCTGGCCTTTACTGACTGCACTCTGAATGAGCTCATCAATATTCATTGACCTGCTCTGGCTAATGTCCCCAGCGACGGGCAGAATAAAGTTGCAGAGGTCGCACACTTCACAAGGGGAGAGAGAGAGAGAGAGAGAGGGAGAGGAACCAGGAATAGCGAGGGAGAGAATGAGCGATGCCTGGGAAGTGAGCGGGCATGATAAGAGAGTGCAGGTTTCAGACGAGAATGAGAGCAAAGAGAAGCAAACACCAAAAGGGCAAAGCCTCGGGGCTTGTAGGAGGTTAGGGAGTTTATTACGACTTGAAAGTGAAACACATAAAACATGCAGGGGAAACATAAGCACAGAGATAAAGACACACACCCCTGGAGAACAAACAAACACACACACACACACACACACACACCCTTGTGCATGCAAAGTATGACATGACAAGATGAGCGCGATGACAAACAAATACAGCTTCTCTACCCTCTCATTCTATTTGTTGTGCTTTTTCTCGCTTTCTCCCTGAAGTCTATGGTGGATACACGTTGTATAATATGACACCAGAGTATACATAATGGTACACGCCTCAAGAGAGGAAGCAGAGTTGGAGGGAGAGAAGATAAGAGATGCGGTGGTGGGGGGCTCCAAAGACAAAAGACAGAAGGGGAGTGGTTAGGAAAAAAAACAAAAAGAGCTGATCAAGGTTAGGAGGAAAGAACAAGCTCGTAGCTTGAAACCATCTTGACACACACCTGCTTGACATGAAGCCTCAGCGCCAGACATCCATATTAAGCGCACACACAAGAGCAGCCTTTACAGTATATTTTAATATTAAAGCCATTTGTGCAGAGGCTCGAACCTCGTCTTCATCATGCATGCATGCTAATATACAGGCTGATGAATATTCAAAGTGTGAGAAAGGCCAAGGAGAAGGGAAGATACTGAACCACCTGCATTTGCAATTGCACACACACACACACACACACACACAAATCATGGGCTGACATGAGCTCACATAAAATAACAATGTGAATAAGTTAAACGCGTTAAATGTTAAATTTGAACTATGCACATTTTAAACATGAGCTCAGATGGAGGTGTGAGGTCATGTTTAAGCTTGGATGCGCACACACACACGCACACACACACACACACACACACACACACACACGCACACACATGCTCACACACGCACACACACGCTCAGGCTGAATCATCTCAAGTTTGAGTAAAGCCTTTACTTGGTGCCACCGAGCAGCAAAGAACTTGCCAAAAAAGATTAAGGTGGCTGAGCTCCACCACCCCCCCCTCCTCCTCCTCCTCCTCCTCCTCCTCCTCCTCCTCCTCCCCCTCCCATCTCTGATTTTACCATCTTTCTCCCTACCTTCTGGCTCTTTGCTGCCCACTCCCATCACTTCAACTGCCCTCAAGCTCTTTTCTCCTTATTTCTTCTCTTGTCTGCCTCTTTCTCTTCATCCTCTCAATTGTTTATTTTTTCGTGCTGCCTACTGTCTGGTAGTTGTTTTTTTTTGGACTGAATCATTGGTGAGCCCACGGAGCGAACAAAGTGTTGTGCCCTTCTCTCCCGCCTCTGAGTTAAAAACACAGGATAAATAAAGTTTTCACGAGGAGCCAAGTGGGATGGAGAAGAACTGACAAAACAAGTGGAGATATTGCAGGGGGCCTGACCATCACAACTGTGACTCCTGACCTGTTGCATTAGGGTGCAGCCATTCAATTCCTCAACCCCATCACATGTATTATTTATCTAGTTGGAAAGAGACTCTGCTCTCTCTCTCTCTGTTCTTGTATCACTCTCTCCCTCCAGTCCAGGCTCATTCACTTTCATCAGACAAATCTTTCTCTGCTCCTCTGTACAGCTTCCTCTCCTCACCTGGCCTTCACCTCCGGAAAGCTCCCACTTTTTTTTCTTAGTTACCACACAATCCCCAGTGTGATGAATCCTGAAGTTCTGGCTCCAGAACTTCTCTTTCCAACTTTTTTCCATTTGACAATGTCATAGTGTATGTGGGTATGTGTGTGTCTGGGAGCACCACAGGGGCCTAATGGCGACACATTGTTCTGTCAAGCAACAACACTCCCACTTGTGTCTATGTTTGTATTACTGTCATATCAAACAAATATTGTAGTAACAACAAAACAGCGTACCATCCATCTGCGCCGCTCTTTTTGTCTCCTTTCACAGACTTATATGTGTCAGAGCTGAGCGTCATCTTGGCACCACGGCTTTGCGTTCTTCAAATGACGGCCTTAATATTTAAAAACACATCAGAGTGGGATGTGTTACATTATAGCAAGAGGGGAAATGCACACAGTCATAAACCTAAAGAAAATGTAGGCGTATTATAGGCTTATCTTCATAATACGCAAATTAATGCAAACTTACAATTCAAATATTCACAGTTTTTAATGCTTTTAATATCCTCTGTAAGAACCTGTACACAACTACCAGCTGTGGACTAATCTGTTTGGGATTCTGTCTGTACATGTGTATGCGTGCAATGTGCATACACTCTCCCTCATTACACTATGTCCAGAAATGGTGGATAGTGAGCATCACTATCTTGACTCTCTACAGAAAGAGAAACAAAGGTGGAACGTGGAGAGAGAAACAAGACCACCAACAAATGGAGACACTATGAAAGTATAAAAAAGAACAGAAGCATTACAGGGTTTTCAAAGTATCACAATGACTATAAACAGGAAAGGAAGCGAGGAAGTGCTCTACCCTGGGCCTGTGCGACTCTGCATGGAACCAAATTCATCCGAAGCGGAGACGTGATCAGAAACAAGAATCATCAATAAGCGGAAGAAAGGGCAGCACCCTTTGGAAATAAATGGGATATTTTTGTCTGAAGTTAACTGAAAATCTACAACTTCGAAATCAAAACGCGACTCAACCATCAGGAGAGCTCAGGAGGAGGAGGGGAAAAAAGCACAAGACAAGGTGGAAATGAAAAGAAAATGAAGATATGCCTCGAGGAAACGCCAAATAAAGGCCTGGCTGGGGTTAACATGGTGGTGGTGGGGCTGTGGCTATAGACTGGAAGCTGACAGAGAGCAACTTCAGTACACAGCCTGCTCTGCTCTGCTCTGCTCTGCTCTGCTCGCCTCAGTTCATCCATATTAGATAGACGGTGCACTGCAAGGCCGAACAGCACAACACAAAAACAGTGTGTCACGGCAAATGATCCATGACATTGACAGGGGGAGAGGGACTTGTAGCATGAATCAGCGATCACTGCTGATGAGCTCGGATGATGACTTTTTGTGCACATGCACACGCACGTGCGGGGCAACCTTCCCCCTCCTCTATGCTCTGCAACATTTAGAGTGCACACAGGTGTGAAGACCTTGATGCAATGACCAGGCTCACCTTCCTTTAATGTGTGTGTGTTGAGGGCATTAACGTTAGCACCGCCGTGGGATTTAGCACGGTAATTATCACCTTCACACAATAACATCAAGTCTACGGCACAGGAGAGGTCATTACATTAACCAGCATCTATGTACATACACAAACATGCAGTTTAAGCACATGCACCCACACATGTTCTGCTATCGGTTGTCACCTCTTTGCCTGTGACATACCATAAAGAAATAACCCTAAGTATATTGTTATTAATGACATAAAGGCCAAACACACAGTTTACAAATGCAGACATGCGCACTGACAAAACAGATTGTCCAGTTTTGACAGTGGTGACATTTGGACGCCCTGCTGTTATGACTAATCATTCAGAATGAAGTCACAAAATCTATCCCTGACTTCACCTCTCACACCCTCTCGTCCTCTCATCCCCCGCTACCTAAATGTCAGCATTTCAATGGGCTCATTAATACCTCCCCTTTCTAGGGTGTCTCTCTCTGTGTGTGTGTGTGCATGAGTGTGCTGGGATGCAGTAAGAGGGGACAAAGATGATGTATTGGAATGGCAAGTGGCCTATTGTTCCCTTTTTCTGTTTCAATATCATCTCTGAATCTTTCTCTCTCTTGATGTGTCTGATCCATCATTATCTCGCTCCTCTCTCTGATTTTCTCTCTCTGTGTTTCCTTCTGATCCATCATCACTGAGTGTGTGTGTGTGTGTGGATGAATGTGTGTGAAGCGGCGGGCTGTGAATCATGTAGTGGCCTTTCCACTGACACGGCCTGGCCTGACCCAGTCTGGACACCACCGGGCTAAACAGCATTCATCATTAACGGCATTCGTCTGCTCCTATCGCGGCGAGGCGAGCTGGAGCTGGAGCTGGAGCTGGTGAGTGTGTGCGACACAGTAATGCATAGACGTGTAAGTGGGGGAGGAGAAGACTTGGACAGCCATTGCGGAGAGACGTTTCAGATCCGAACACATCGGATCAGAGGGTTTCTTGACATATTGTCAAAGACGCGCACACGAGGCAATGAGGCAAGGATGGAGGTTTACACAGCGAGTGAATCAGATCTGTAGGAATATACAATGACGCCTGAAGCACACGCAACCTGGTTATCAGGAGACAGGAAAACAAGGAGAAAGCTGTAGCTGCTTCAACCTTTGAGGTACATGTGTTGTGATATGCACAGATACTGTACCTTAAATTCAAATCTGACAATGAATATGCGTTAGGGCTGGTGCGTGTTATTTTGTAATTAGAAAACATGTGAATGTCACTTTTATTCATTATTTTTAAACAAGGTAGTTTGACTTTATTTCTGTGGTCAGAAATCTAAGAGCCTCAATGGACACAGATTGAAGAGGAAATCTACATAATGGAAAAAATGATGCACCACCTAAGACTACAGTTCGAAAACAAATGGATAAGATGAACAATACCGAACAGCGACAAAGCACAAGACTTGATTGAGTAAAAGAAAATGGGAATATGGACAAATTGCTAAGACACTACCTCCCATGTGTTTTTATTTATTTTTGTATTTACCTGTATAAACTTTGGTTTTACATCGGTATAAAAGGAAAAATTCTCAATAAAAACTAAAGTGCCCCAAAAAAAAGAGATCTAAGAGCCTGCTGGCAGCTCATCAGATGAAAATGAAGAGCAGCGAGCAAGAACCTAACAAATACAAATTTAGCGTACAGTGCAGGGTGCACGCTACACAAGCTGCAACCCATCAGATAAAGTTATAATAGCATTAGCAAGCTTTCAATTTATAAGGTAATTCGCTTGAACTTGAAAGGAATAGTTTGACATTCTGAGAGAAGCTCTTATCTGCTTTCTAGCTGAGCGTTAGACAAGAAGATTGATACCACTCTGGTCTCTCTGTGTGGTAAACTTAAAGGCGCTGCCAGCAGACAGTGAGCTCAGCCTGGCCGAGGGAAACACGTCACCTGGCTCTTCTTGATGATATCGGATTGATAAAGGAAACCGGCCAAAACAAATGAGATGTTCAAAAAAAAGTGAATTAATGACCTTTAGAAGGTGGTGGTTGGAGAATTTCGGGTAAAGTCAGGCTAATTATGCCAAGATAAGCTAAACTAAGATAACACGCTTCATAATTAGTTATGAGAGTTATTTCCAAAAAAATGTTGAACTATCCTGAAAGTGTTCAGCGGTCACAGGTCAGAGGCAGTAAATGGCTCGATGTGACAGAGCACCACTGTGACATTATTGTTTCTAGCTGTGGTTTCCCCCAAAAGCCAGAGTGTATTTTCCGAGACCCAACTCCTTACTTTTAATCAGTCCCATTGTTGTAAAGTAAACAACATCCATATTTCTACATCAATCTTGAGCCTGACTTTAAGAGGAATTAAAGGAGACTGTTGAATACAGCATACGTCTGGCCTAATGTCTGTGATTTATCAATGTCTAGTGACCAAGCATATTATGAAGCTATTTTGATCCTGAATAATTACACGATTAAACAAAAGCTTGTGGATTCAACCCTGTTTCGTTTTCTCACACTCTATCAATAAACTCATTTTGTTTTATGTTCACTCGTGAAATCGCTGTTTCCAAAATACTTATTTTTCCTGTCTTTTAATTTGCAAATGAATAAACGGCTTCAATTAAATAAAGACTTACGAGGTCTGGGAACTCTGTGATGTAAGTTTTTACTTTCATCCTTTGATTCATCAGTAGCTTTTCAGTATTGTTGGTTTTTGAGGAAAGAGAGCCAGGGTAGAGAGGTGAAGCTACACACTTTGCACACAGCAAGATAAAGGGAGGATGAAGAGACGAGGGATTGATCTTTAAGATCAAAGTGACATTTTCTTCAACCTTGTTGTTCGGTTACATCTGTTCTCTGCATCAAAATATACACACGGCGCATATACTGTATATATATAAATATGAAGTATTTCTGTGTATGTGTGTCTGTAAATGCAGGAACTTTTGCGCAGCTCTGTGTGTGCGTGTGTCGCTGTGGGTGTGTGAGGGGGAATATAACTATTTTGCAGCTGCCTTTGATCACTAATCAGACGCCTTTGACAGAACAGCAAACAGACGGTGGCGGAAACAGAATCATGAGAGAAACTCCGGCTTAAACATACTACTGGTATCAGCATCGCTCTCAAAACCGTGGCTTGACAGCACGGTTGTCATGGAAATCACAGCAGGCAGTCTGTTTGTGTGAGTGTGCATAAGCAAATGCGCCCTGCACAGGAGGGCTAAGTGTGCGGGTGAAGGATGGCTATAGTTGTTTTGTGTGAATATGTGTGTGTGTGTGTGTGTGTCTGGGGCAACATGTGGGACACAGTAAGAAAGGACTTGTGCTGATTAGTTAAGGGAGCAAGGGGATGAAGGGGGAACAATACTAACTTCTTTCCTTCCCTCTTTGCCTCTCACTCTTGTATCCGACTTTTTTCATTCACCACTTCCTCCTCCTCCTCCTCCTCCTCCTCCTCCTCCTCCTCCTCCTCCTCCTCCTCCTCCTCCTCCTCCTCCTCCTCCTCCTCCCCCTGTGTATCCGGCAATAAGCCAACATGATGAGGTCAGAGAGGGGCCGTAGTGAGTCTCTGGCGTGGCTTCAGGGAACCAACATGCAGCCATCAGTACCAGCTCTGTTTGCGGATGGTGTCAGCCGAGCCAACAATGATTACTGTACCACAGCCTTCAGCCGGGCAACAGCCAGTGGAAACAATGTGTGTGTGTGTCGCTCCAATTAGGAGACAGAGTGTTATAAATCAAAGAGTGAACACACGTGAATGTGTTTGTGCGTATAGCTTTGCGTTTATGTCGGTACAGATGTGGACATGAAAAATCTATGCAAACAATTTTTTTTTTTTTTTTTTTTAGACTAATCAAAGTTAAATGAGACATTTGGCTACAAAACCCCCTGTTCACACATTTAAAGGCCTCTCGGTTGCCTTAGGGAGAGACGAGAGAAAGTGGCACTTCATCTGAAATGAGTCTCGCTCTTACAGCAAGACTTCTCTTACAAGATTAATTAACTGATCCCTTGGGTGTACACTCCCTTGAAAGTGCATGTGTGTGTCCGCCTGTAGGTGTGTGTGTGTGTGTGTGTGTGTGCGTGTGTGTGTGTATCGCCAGAGCCTGCCAAATGTCGGTAGTGCACCCAATTAGTTAAAGAGTCCGGGCCCACACACCTGTCTACCTGCGCTGACAATGGCCCTGGGCTGTGCGCATACATTTACACATTAATTAACCAGCTCGAGTCATTAATTAGTCAGTCAGGAAGCTTAATGACTATCCACTCGATGGTGGGTTACACCAGAGAGGGAGGAGGGCTCAGGCAGATCCACACCAACAGATACACGCATGTGCAAACATTTAGGAAGTGTGTGTGACAGTCTTAATTTATCTATTTCCACTAGTTAGACGTGAGGAGGACAGGTCGCCATTGCCTGGACACTTACATTATCACTGGGACATAATGATGTCGTCTTTCTCTTTGTATTGGCCTGTTGCCATGTTATAGTCTTGTTATCCTAAACCGGAGAGGCTTCTTATCCATGGCCTTGATTTCTCATACATACAGCATACTGTATCTATCCTCAGAATCTTTTCATTTTAGATGCACAAATGAAATTTTGAATCAGATTTTCCAAGAACACAGATTTGTTTACTTTCTCCTGGTTCTATAAATATACAACTATTTTTTGTGTAGCGGTCTGCCACGACTGTGGCAACAGAGAAAGAAATGTTTCTTATAAGATAACACAAAAAAGGCAAGAGTGAATCCTACTCTGAGAAAAAGTATTAACTCATTTCTTAAAAATTTGAATAGAGAACTGTGAAACACCTGCTGGTAGTCGGCCATTTCTAATGAAAACCAATCATCATCTCAGCTCCTTTACATTTATATTTTAAACTGACATTAACTACATCTTACTTATCCTCTCAGAACCACACTGACCTTTTTTTTTTTTTTACAGCCTAAGGCCCCTTATTGTTACATAATAGGAATGTATCTCAACATTTGCGTGTTTCCTAATGGGGTGAGTGAGTAATTGATCCACCTCTTCACGTCAACACTACCTCATTTCTACTCCATTCTCCCTCCCCTGAAGTCCTCTCTCCACTCATCAATTGCTAGTAGCTGTTCAAAATTTTATGGCGCAGCATTTGATGTTATGACCTTGGAGCAAAGAAACTAAATATATATATATATATATCTATATGTACCCAGACATCTGTAGCCTCCTCCAGATCAAGTACCAGTGTTTGGGAGCGCCTGGGATGAAAGTTGTTTCTCAAGTGGGGGCCCGATGAGTCATAGCTGCATGTGTGAGAGCATCTGTGCGTGTTACCTCTCTGTCTTTGAGAACAGCCTGAGTTCTGTAGAGCAGCAGCAGACGGACGTCGCTGTCTCGCAGGCTGAAGTTACTCTCCAGGATCTGCAGCACATCAATCCGAGGCCGCACGGGCAGCGACGAGTCTCCGCAGAACGGACGCAGCCACGCCAGGAGGTCGTCTGAAGTCACCGCGCTGTCGCTGGGGGAGGAGGGTAAAGAGGAGCGATAGGTGACAGGTGGAGTGAGTGGGAGATAAGGAGACAGAGATGGAGAGGCGAGGTGGAGAGGTTATTACAAAAAAAACAAAAAAAAAAACTGAAGGTCTCATCTAAATGAAGTTTGTTTCACTCATATTTTGTTGAAGCTGAAAAATTACACAAAGGATTTACCACCATAACAATTACAATGAAAAACTTTTCACAAAAAGACATCCACCGTGTTCAAAATACAATGTACTGTAGACACAATTTGAGAAACACTAATCCAAACTTAATCAAAACCAATTCAAACAAATTGCGTTTTGTCTTTAACACTGTTATTGTTCCAGTAAACCCTCCAGACTACAACTGAGAAGCTTCGATCAATTTTCATGCAAAAAAAACAAAAAAACATTCACTGCATCGTTGCAATTTATGATATGAACCAGAATATTCTCTGTATCTGGGCAGCTGGTTGGACCAGATAAAAGATTTGAAGATGTCACCTTGAGCTTTAGAAAACCGCGATGGGCAGGCTTCAACCTTTTTACTGTACTCAATGATGAATCGAGAGAGTAAACTAAGTTATAATCAATAATGGCAACAATTTGTTGCAGCGCTAATTCAAACAGCAAAGAGAAGAAGCTTAGGTGGCGTCGCTGTGTGCATAACTACAGTAAAGGTAGATGATCAGAGGCTGTTCTGTTACAGATCCATTGTTTTACTTTGATTTGTTTGGCTAATGATCACAAAGAGCAGGGACGGGTGCTGTGTCAAAATGTTGTCTTCTCAAAAAAGGGGAAAAGAGCCAGCAAACAGTTTGGCGCATATCTCTTTATTGATTCGACTATCGAGGAGACATTTTACTGATATTTGACACTCAGCAGGTCTCAATCTCCGGCCTTGAACGGAGCAGAAAAGAAGGAAAGTGTGAAGGAAGAAGCCTGCGTGATGACGCATTCAGATGATTCACATGTGCTTGAGATCAAATTATCTGAATTATTCTGCTCTATGAGGACACTTTTGTTCAATGAAAACAATGAACACCGCCAAGAGAAAGTCTGTAAGTATAGTGAGAGTGTTTATCATTTGTGAGTGTGTGTGTGTGTTTGTGTAGATGTAGATAACCTACCCACTCTGGACGTTGTTGTGCACAGCGGTCACCATGGCCTCCAGGACCCTCAGGGGTTGTGAGTAATTTGTCAGGGCGTCTGGGTCCCCGCTGAAAAACAAACCACATCACAACAATCATCTTACATAATACGCTAATTAAGATAAGATTTTCAAATTACCACAATGTCGAGGGAACTGCGAGAAGAGAGAAATCAAAGGCTTCCTTCTCGGGGACAGTGTTTCGGAGTCAAAAAAAAAAAAGAAAAAGTTTTTGGCAGCAAGTGTCTGAGGCAAATACAGCTTTGTAAAAATTAATCATCATGAAGTTATTTAAAGTCCTGGAGACATAAAGCAACAGAAAAACATTTAAACCTGTCTCCAACATAATAAGCTCATGGGCTCTGTGAGCATGTCGGAGAAATTCACCAGAATAGATATATTATAATTTAATCATTTAGCGATGATGAAAAAAAAAAGGTTTAGAAAAGAAAAAAAAGAAAAACGCTTTCCAAATACAAAGCAGGAGAGTTTTAATGGCAGTTAATAGTAGGTGAGCATGAAAAGGTAATATGTGATCTTTCTGCAGCGTCATTAGTATATTTCCTAGTGTGGCTGTGAGCTTCTGCTGCAGTGTGTGTGTTTGTGTGTGTTTGTGTGTGTATGTTGCAAGAGAAGGGCCATTTTTCACAAAGACAGAAAGGGGGAAAAAGGGTGATTTCCCTCGACTCAACTCCACTTTGCTCCTGGGCTTGTGCGCGTACACACACACAAGTAAACACACAGATTTTCACCGAGCATCACATGTGCACACACGCACACACACATACAGGGTACACATATGCATGCGCGCGACATACAAATGATGTAGCACGAGGCAGAAAAGACGACACAGCGTTTTCTTTATTGCGTTTTACCACTTACATTTTCTCTTCAAAGGCGCACAAACACAGAATAGTTATGACAGTTACAAAAGACGGCCATTAGTGCGAGGCTCAGGTATGCCTGCTGTACCAGACTGAAGGCTTAGAGAGAGAGAGACAAAAACAAGACCGGCTCATTCATACCTGCCAAACGCAATGCTTCGAGAAAGCCCTGAAACAACGGACGCACACAAACAAGGGGATCCGCGCACACACAGAGTCACACTTGAATGCTTGCATATGAATATGCAAGAAAACACTGAGTGACACGTTCCACAGAAAGAAAGAACTCCAGTGAATACACAAGGTACACACACGCGCACAAACGCATGGGCACAGACCGAGTGTGTGCGTTGGTGTGGGAGCTGAGTGAGATCTGCAAGAGAACAGCTGTATCAGGCTGCATTAATTATAGGAAGATAATATATCAGAGACAGGGGACGAGTGTGAGCGCGCGCAGGGAAAGAGTGTCCGTGTTTGTGTGTTCATTAGGGAGAGTGGCCACATGTCTGCTTGACTACAAATGTGAGTGTCTATGTGAGCGAGTGCACGGGCGTTTTCTAGTATGTGTGTAAGTTTGTGTGTAACACCTACAGTATCTGCGCCATGCACCATTGAGCATCCTTAAAGAAGCAGGAAATGAGGCAGGAATATAATCAAGGCAATTGGCACTCATTTGTCAAGCCAATCAGATGGCCCGATGATATCTAGGCCCTTCTCTGTAAAAACCTCACTCATGTGTCTGTTAGTATTAGCATAGGAGGGCATGAAGGACAAACACACTGCTGTGAAAAGAAGCCTCGCATTTAATCTCATGTATGCTTTTTTTTGTGTGTGGTAAAATTTGCATTTAGGTTATGTATGTTAAAGGAAAGCGACTTGCTTCCCTTCGTAAAAAAAAACAAAAAACAAGCGGCTCCTCACACGTCACACATGGACGAATCATTTCTCCATTCCTTTTGAAAGCAGGGAGCAGGAAGACACCAATAAAATGCTGCGAGCCCAACTCCCACATGCAGCTGCTGTAGATTGAATTCAACACTTCAGGCATTTGTTTTGACACTGTTTTCCCCACCAACACGCTGGGCCCAAAGTGGACCAATACACACACACACACACAATATTTCCAGATAACCAACACAGATCAGGTAGTAGGTGGTGTGTTTGGGTGCCCCTCAGTGTTTTAGAATATGAATCCCTGAGCCTGAGCCGTTTGATGTGGATATAGATACTTCTCTTAATCTGACTTAAAAATACAGCCTCTACATACCTATGCATATAATCTGACAGGTATGGAAGAGGGGGGGTGCAGATGATAATGTTGTTTGACAGGCTGCAAAGGAGATTAAAATAAGGGAAAAAGGCAATTTACATGTACTAACCTGACAACCTGGTTTTCTTACCTTTGATATGCTTGCCACAGTGGGTGGTATCACCGGTAGCACGCACTGCACAAACCTTTTCTTTTTGTTTTGTTTTTTCTACCAGTGCCCTTTTATTAAATGATTTCTGAACAACTCAGGGCTTACATTGGGGCCTACCATTGTGCAACACCATCCATGATTTATAACCCAGTGAAAACAACTGTGATATCCACAAAAGTAAAGACTAGCAGCAGAGGCATGTGTAGAATATAAAGCAGGAGATGTCTGAGCCATCTTCACTGTGTAAGCTGTTCAGGTGCTCGTTGCTCGTTGATTCATGTTATTCTTATCTATACTTTGCGTTTTTATGAACACTCGACGTTATTACTGTTATCTTTTCTTTATTACACCTCATCTACAAATAGTAGAAATACAATACATCATTCACCTCCCCGGATTTGCAATGACTGTTCAGCCTCCTAATTCTGCACATGTGTTTCATGTTTTAGTCATGATTTCATGTGTTTGTTCAGCAATCGGGGATGTGAAAACATCCAATTTCCACACAGTGCGAAGAAGGAGAAGGAGATGGCATCTTGGTTGTGGCTCTGTTATGAAATCCCACCACACAGCAGAGTGTGTCTTCTGCCGTGCTACTGACAGCGCTGTCAGATGGACACCAGTGCTAAGAGTATCGGAGCAGCCAACAGAAACGAGCTGCGGCGCCCTGCCTCACGCTGCCCTCTGTTTCCATCACCTGTCTCTACTTCCATCAAGGTTTTTTTAGCAGGCTCGCAATGCACACAGGAGCACCAGTGTCCACTGTGAGCCCGCTAAGGGAAATAAAACGTTGGGAGTTGACACACAAAATGCGAGTTGACTTGGGAGCGCCTCGACTGAAGCAGCGACTTATTGATCTTGAGATATTTCGGTAACCCTTTACTTTACAGGCTGTTGATTATGTGATAATGTCAAGAAATAGCCAAGAAATAACAACTGATTTTGTACTAATGTCAAGAAATAGCCTAGAATAAATTTCATAGTAATGTCATGTTTTTAGGTAAAAAATTACACATGCTTTTCATGCTTTGAATATTTCGGGAAAAGCAAGATTTTTTGCATAGTCCTTGCAATTGACCGATATTTCTGGACTATTTCTATGCAATCAATTATTTCTTGGCTATATTTCTCGACATTGCTATGAAACTGACCATTATTTCTAGAGAATTAATTGTTATTTCTTGGCTTTTTCTTGACATTATCATATAATTAATGGCCTGTAAATTAAATTGTTACTGATATGTTTAGTTCTGTGTGTACTGATCAACTTGTTACCTAGTTAATTATTGAGCTTTGAAGGTGTTAGCAGGTTTATTTTTTCAAGAGTGGACAAATGCAAGGCTTGCTGTTTCCTCCTGCTTTTAGTAATTCTGCTAAGCTGAGCTAATTACCCCCTGGCTCCATTTCCATAGGTAGGGCACAGACAAGAAACCAAAAGCAAACCTCTTAGCTAACTTGTAGCAACAAAGCCAAAGAAGCATACGGTATTTTTCAGCAGAGAAGCTGCACTGTGTGTCATTGTGCATGCTCAGCAGAACCAAAGGGGAGTTATTTAGTGGTGACAAGACTGTTCACCATCAGAAATGTTGATTTCTATTGTGTGCATGATAGACAGAGAGAGAGGTGGTAGATCGTACCTGAGTGCGGCCACGACTCTCACAACTGCATCACGAAGCACAGTTTTGACAGACAGATCCAGGGGTTCGACAGCCACGCTCAGAAGCTTTCCGATGCTCTCCAGAGGATGCCCATCAGTTGCCATGGTTACAGCCAGCTCTTGTACTTTTGACCTCTCGGATCGTGACAAATCATAAAGTTGACTGTAACCCCGAAGCTGCTCCTGGAATTGAGAAACAAAACAAGAGTGATGGTGAGTGGTAGAGTCGACAGGGGGAAATACTGCATAGGGAAAAAAGACAGAAAGAAAGCGAACAGTATAGAGGTAGACTAATATAATTCAATTTATAATATACATGATGCATAGCCTTGGAAAACAAACTTTCAAACATTCTAAAAAACAAAAAGAGACACACCAATAATAATGTAGGAGGAAAATGGCATAGGACAAGATGTGGGAGGGGGAAAAGCAAAAGAAGACTGAAGAAAAAGGAAAAACAGAGTGAAAGAAGTGTGGTGTGGCGGAGGAAGTGCAAAGTTTAGTGAATGAAGTTCCTCTGCAGGTATTAACCCAGAGGGCAACACTGGCCTGAACCCGCTCACCCTCTCCACTGCCCTGCTCCCTCTTGCTTGTTTTTCTCTCTTCTAATAAAAAAGCGCTGAGAATCTCAACCTGGAAATGGCACTTGGTTGGTTGTGTGTGCCTGTGTGTGTGTGTTTTCAAATTATTTTCAGTTCAATTTGTCCTTTTATCTCATTGTTTTCTTTGCAAAATTGATTTTATTTCTCAACAGGCACAACTCTCACCTTTTCCCCCACGGAATCAACACAGATACTGTTCAAAACTCTCATTTTAATCGCAGCTGCAAACAGTAATCTGAATGAGACTGCTGCTGGTCGTAGAGGCAACACAAGAATACGCTTGTTGACACTCGCAGAAAAGGAGTCTCACTCAAGAGTTCGACATCTAGGAATTTCATTTTTTCTTAAAAAAAAAAAAAAAAAGATTTGTTTTCGACTTTTCTGCTTATTTATTATACTAACAGTAACAGAGGGGAAACTCGGTGGAGAGAGAGAAGCCACTCTAACCCAGGCCACTGCAGTATGGACTCTGCCTTAGCTCATAGATAGTATGATTTCTACCAGGTGGGCGCCCAAGATCCAGGAATATCAAGACTGGGCAAGTCTGCAGTCAAGTGACAACTCAGGCGTGTGGCAGGTTTCCAAGGGATTGGCAAGGAGTAACGACAGATGTAGCTATATCATGAATTTCTTTTGGTGTCTCTGGATATTCAGGATGGTAAACTTTAAGAAATCAACCTGAAAACTCTCTAAAGAATAATCTCTTCACTCAGAGTATTCTGTATGCTGGTGCTGGGTGAGTCCTTTGGTTGATCCCCTGTATGATCTATGCGAGACGTTGATAAGCTTGGCATTAAGTCGAGCACAGTCAGCATCGGCATTGGACTCCGACAGGGCTGCCCCTTCTCACCTCTCCTGTTTGTAATATTTATACACAGGGTAGATCAGGGAAGGTTATTGATATTGATATTCATGTAAAATGTCATTCATTCCTAATATTTGTGATGCAAGCATCATACATTCATGAGGTGTGACACTCGTATTCATGTGCAGGATATCAAGGCCCAGCTGAAAGGTGCCTGGTGTGTAACATCTGAGCGGTATGACTGCTTTTTTTTGTAGATGACGAAATTCTTCTGGCTTCACTGTGATCTCTAAAGTGTAGTAGTCAGCAGCTGAGTGTGAGTCAGTCTAGGTGTCAGGTGTAGGATCACAGCTGTCTCTTAAAATATGAAGCACATGGCCACTGTTATTCCCAACTGATCAAAGGTGAGAGGCACCAGTTATGGCAATTCAAAGCAGTATGTCGCAGCATGAGGCTTTTCCAGTGTGCTAATTTGGGCGTTTAGTGGGGATGCCCCTTAGCTCATTCTTTTTCTCTGTTTTATGGGCATGAACAGTTAGGAGGAAACTCTAAGGTAGGCCCGGGACATGGAGCAGGGTTGGATCTCCCAGCAGGCCTTGGGGGGGAGCACCTGGAAGAGCTGGAGGAAGTTGAAGGAAATTCATGGAGCTCTGTCAGAAGACTTGAATATTGTTGTATGGAAGGGCAGAAGTTAATTAATGTGTTCATTTTAAACAGATATTCCCACCACTGCTTTTTCTAGGGGTAGGGTATTGACACATTTTCATCTGCACAGTGTGTAATTTGCTGTCCTCATGGAAGGTCAAGGTGCCTGTGGTGGATTCTTCCACGGTCCACTTTTATTCCCCGCCGCTGGTCTCCTACATTGATAAATGAGCACAGTATGGCCAAACAGAGCCTACAAGGCTCCGTCTATCTATCTTTCTCTACCCATCTGCCCTTTCCTGGTTCTTATATCCTTTTTATCTATCTCCAAGGATACAATCGCATCCTGCGCCAGTGGAAGGGAAGTTACATTATAGAGGTTGCAGCGTGTGTGTGTGAGTGTGAGTGCGTGCACGCCTGTGACTTTAGGCTACAGCTCTGCCTTGTAATTCTTATATCTTCCTCTCTATTAAGGAGGGTATGTGCTTTTAAACAGAGATAAAACAGGGGCCAAATATTATTAACTTGCACAGTGTGGGGTTCAGAAATGACCAGTTTTCATGGGTATGTCATGGTTGCATAGCAACACACGGCTCGCCAAACCATAGCGTCCCCGCTCTATCTCAGCGTTTATTTTGTGCAAATACACACACACGCACACACATAGAGAAAGGTGACAGTAGGGTAAGTCAGTGTGACTTTGCTTAATGAGATACAGCATGGAGGATGTACTGTATATACAGCCATACGGCCGGGCTCATAGAAACCCATAGATTTACATTAATGTATCCTTGACTGGTCCCGGGGAGGCTGGGAAGAGCTTAGTCGAGCAGAACCAATCCAGAATACAACACATACACACACACACAGAAACCCCCCAAAAAGTGCAGAACCTGTGTGTCAAACTAAAGGTGAACTCATGAACAGACGAGGAAACGATACGAGAGGGATCAAGGGTGTGAGTGTGGCAAGACTGTAAATCAGTGGATGTTTGGTCAATTCATCATTAACAAGAACAAAGACACTAAAATTAACAATTGTCTCCAAGTGGATGATTAGCCATGCCTCAGGGCATTGCCTTATGTTACATCATAAAATAATTTGCTTTATCCAAAGCAAAAAAAAGAAAAGAAAAAAGCACTTGTCCTTTTAGTTATAAAGTTACCAGAATTTCTTTTTTCTTGACATTCATCAAGTCCAAACTAAGTTTGTTTCTGCAACTTTTATAAGGTGAGGAAGCACATGCAGTATTCATCCACTGTCACTATAGTATTTTTTTTACCGTGTTAATCCAGTTTCTATGAGTTTCTTACACAAAGCTGCCTGATTTGAAATGATCGCTCATCACAGTGCTGCCTACGTCGACCTAGACCTTTATCAACATTTACATGAAGCAACAGGGAAATCTCCATATCTATGGAGCCTTTGTGTGTTCAGAACCACCCACAGAAACACGACTTCTTGCTCTTAAAACGATTTTTTAAAAATGGCAGATGGGGTCTACCTGCTGGCTGTCTTTGAGTGACAGAATGAAGGCATGGCTCAGAGTGTCCAGGTGGGCCTGTGATTGCTGCAGGTGGGCTAGAGCCTCATCAAAAGTCATCCCTGCTGGGTCCATCCCTTCCTGCTCCCCGCTCCCGTCGCCTCCTCTCTTCCTGCTCTTCTCAGCCAGCTGGCGCAGGGCTTTGGTGGCTCGCTTTATCACCTCCGACCTCGACTGGATGCTCAGCTGGAGACGAAATGGGATGGAGACGGACAAAATGGAAAACACGGGGGGAGGAGGGGAGGAAGGAAGGCAAATTGGGGAGGGGATCAGGGTCATATTGAACGAAGAGGGTGAGAGAGAGAGAAAAAAGAAGGAGAGAGAGGTGCACAGGTTATGCACATTAATTTCACACTTAACATGTCGAAGAGAGGCAGGTATAACCCCGTCTATCTGCACCAAAATACCATCAAGAACTATGTGTGCATGTGCGTGAGAAGTGTGTGTGTGTGTGTGTGTGTGTGTGTGTGTGTGTGTGAGAGAGAGAGATCATAGCTGCCAGCCCGGTGAAATTGATTCTATTCGGTGAGAGCAGGTTAACCATTCATCGGGAGAAGAGAGGGCCTTTGGCTGTAGGAGGTTTTACTCTCTTGCATGGAAGCACACAGGCACCGACAAGCCCCGCACAAACACACACACACACGATACACACACACACATACATTCACACCGAGAGAACACTTAAAAATCATCCAACTTCACACTTCCAGCTTCCTCATCCGCACACTCAGACACATGCTACTCACACTACTGCATTTGCAAGATATCTTGACTCAGGCTGACTGACACTTTGCCAGGACAGGCTGATCACTCAAATAAAGTTTCCTGGAAAATTGGAAGAATTTCTTTAAAGGTTAAGTGTGTGTATGCATTTTTTGTGTGAGGCTGTACAGTACTGTACTGTAAGTAGTCTCTTGTTTTGTATGTGAGGCGGTCTCTGGCCTATAGAATTAGATATAGGCATTTCACAGCCAACATCAGTCAAAGCCTTGGGAAAAAGTGTGAAAAAAAAGGTTGGAGGTGGAAGAAAGGAGGATGCCTCTACTAAAGAGGCTATCTGAGATCAATACTTCAGAGTGGGGAAAATGCCAACCTTCTGTTTCCCTTCAAAAATATGTCCAGTATGAGGTAAGATAAGTCCAGGCCATCCATCTGCCCCTTGGCCTTGTGGGAAAAGGATCAATCTATCCGTGGGTGTGAAAGGTCAGATGTATTCCCAACACTCAGAGGGGTCAAGGTTTTCCATTTGATGGTTCAAAATGATTGGGGGAAAAAAGGAGGGTGAGGGTTAAGGGGAACAGACAGAGGGACTCTTAGAGGTAATCTACATGTTAAAAAGCACAGTGGGAAAACAGTGCCTGTTGGGAATTGAAGTTTAATTGGCTCTGAAGTAGAGAGGGATCAATTAGCTCTCTTGGAGTTGCAGGGAAAGAGAAAGGGGCATAAGACAAAACAGCAGAAAGGCAAGTGTCTGGAGAGGTGGGGTGGCAGGGCTCCAGTGAGAAGAAAGAAAAAACACAAAAAAACAGAGGGCTACTACTGATAAGGTGCACTGAGGCACTTTAAGTCCTCTGCAGGACAGTTTTTCAGAGTGCTGTAATTATGTGGCTGACATTTCTTCTGCAATTTTATAATTTCTTTTATAAATCATGACTGGTATGTGCTTTAAGGCGACAGAGTGTGGATGTGAGCAGAATTATATATATATGAAATTAGGAAAGTGGGTTTTTTGACAACCTAAAAATTTAGCCGGAGGCGTGAAAGACGACCAGCCGCACAATGAAAGGTATCGGGTTACGGATACGACACTTTGATGTAGTGATTGAAAATCCCCACAATCTTTCAATTCACACAGTATATCTCCTGTCTGGGAGGCAGCCTGGAAACAGCTACCTTCTGTGCTGCAATTACTGAGTGTCTGTCCGCCCAAACCCCACCAGTTCCTGTCTAATAGAAAATAGAGCCTCCTTAATGCTGTCCTGTGTGACACTATTGTCTGCCTGGAATACAGTAATTCATACAAGAGAATAGCTGGGATTAGAGCAAACAGTTTATCCGGTCTGGGCTTACATTTTGGGCTGCATCGGGTGAGAAGGTGACGTTATCCAGGAAGCCGACGGCGTCAACGGGGACCAGCCGGTCCAGATATTTGGCACAGGTGTCGTAAGCATGCAGGTAGTCTTGGTCGGTCTGCGGGGGCCGTTTCAGCAACTGGGGGTCTCCTTTCCAAAACAGCTTTTGCAGCCAAATCGCATGGACGGCACTGGGGGACACCGTGGCCCCTCCACCACCGGGGACAGGCAGGCGATTGGCAAGTTTGGAGATGGACAGCACGTTCTGACTGGTCAGAACTGGCTGCAGAGTGGTCAGTGGATCCAAGGATTCATCCGTCAGTTTCCGGTAGTTTAAGCCTTTAAAGAGGGAGATGGACATTTGTTAAGCCTTATGTTAATACTGACATTTTTAGATCATTTTTTTAAATTTACTTTTTATCCAAACGTTGTGCTAATAGTGGAAAATACATGAATGAAAATAACATGTGCAGTAAAAGGCTCCTTCATTGTCCTTGTGCACATGACCTTCTGCTGCACTTTGCCCCATTTGTTGTGGTTGTGCAGTGTCAAACAATACACATATTCAGTCGGTGTATTCAAGGGAAGAATATTCAAAAGCTCAGCAGGAGATTTACACAAGGTCAGCTTTTATGTTAAGCTTTATATTGTGGAATATATAACAATAAATAACACGTTTCAACACAATACGACAATTCAGAAATATCACACTGTACATACAGGCATTATGCACATAAATGAGTGTGAAAAGCCTTGAATTTAAACATGTAACTGTATAAATGTATAAATGAGTCCTATTTCAAATTGAATTTCATATACAGAATATATTGTATTATTGTTTTTATATGATATTTGAACTCTGAATTTTAATGACGTTGATCTTAAATGGGTCGGATGTTAAATATTGCATCGCATGGCAGGAATGCACAAAGAGAAATGAATAACAGTCGACAGTTAAGGGTTGAAGTAAACAACGGTGAACACGTGTGACCTGGGTGCAGAAGTGGTGCCGACGGTCGGTGTCTGCATGCAAAGGGGTTTACAGTTTGTCTGTGGATCCGTCCATGTGCATCTTATCTCCTACCACTTCAGTCCTGTGTGTGTTTGTGTGAGAAGAGCGGCTGGTGGCGTGCTCTTGCTCTCCAGCTCTATTAGACAGACACATTACTGTGGCAACACCGCAGCCTGTCTGGGTTTTAAATATTAAACACCGGTCTGCCTGTGGGGAGGGCTCTGTCAACGCTGCTAGGAATCCCTCACACACACACACCACAGACGATACTTTCAGACAGGCCCAGACGGACACTTAAACTGCAGATAAGAGTTACATGCACTTACACATGTACTCCCTCTCTCTCTCTCTCTCTCTCTGTCTGTCTCTCCTCTGCCCCACCCACTCCTCTCTCTGTCTCCGTCTGCTCCACACCCAAGCGGCGTCTCATCCCCTTCACCAGGAGAGCCAACACAGACAGTCACCTGGTACTGTGTCTAATATCGTGACGAATATCGGACACGCACCACCTGTCTCCGAAAGCCTTTGTAAGTGTGTGTGTTGGATCAGATTTGTCTGTTCAGGACTGCAAATTAGTCACTTTGAGTGCGGTTGTCTCGAAGTTGGAAGAGCGTTTGTAGAAAGTTGGCGGCCCGAGGGACACAGCAACATCCTGCGTGTCAGTTGCAGGAGTGTGAATGTGTGGGTTATGTTTCAACAGTTACATGAGTGTATGTGTATAAGTGTGTGTGTGAGAAAGAGAGAGAGAGTGTTAGTTTGTAAGTGTTAATGTCACAATGTCAGTGGACAGTACTGTATGTACCAGTACACGAGTATACATCGATTTGGTGAAGTGCATGTGTGTGTCAATGTTAAATAGCAAATGTCCAGTTGTAGTTTATCCCCACATGAGTCACAGCCATGCATGGGGCCGTAGCAAGTGAGACACTTAGCTTTTTAAAAGGCGGGTGAGTGAGTGGTGTTCCGGTCAAGTCTTTCCAAATGGTCAAGAGCAAAAGTGTCAGAAATGAGTTTTATAGTGTTTTTATTTCTAAATCACAACCGCACCATTAGAAAGAATATCTTCATTGCTAAAATAGTACCCAGGCTCCACTAGGCATTATTAACTAACAATATTAATAATATTATATGATGTTGTGTGAGAAAAAAACAAAACAAAACAACATCCACTGTAGTGTTTCACAGTGTGGAAGCTCAGAGTTCAATCAATCAGCCCCATTCTGCTGTTTGTTGTGATTTCTCCAGAAACGCTGTATTAAGTTACTGCTAATGCAAACAGAACATTTCCTCCTGCAGCAGCTTCACATTACAGACATTAAACTGGCAAAACACAGCTTGAATTTCCCTATTAAGTGGTCTCAGGCATTGAATATGCTTAGGCTTAGCAGTCACCACTCTTGTTAAAATAGCATTTTTTTTTTTTGTCATTTCATGCCAGTGGATCAGTTTGAAAATTTTGCAGAGCCTAATGTAACGAGAAGGAGCAGCCCGGTGAGCTGCGGGCAACAAACTGCAAACCTCCCGTTTCTGAGCCAGGTAACCAACTCCTTTCTCTGTGTTCTGCTGTTTGCAGACTCATGCTGTGTGCAGAGTCAAATCAGATCAGAATGATGAGAAAAGCCAATTATTGCCTGACTTCTTTATTAAAACACTGCCTGCAGGATTTTGTGACTTTTAGTATTAAAGAGGAACTCAGCAGGATTTTTCCCGTGGCTATGCAACATTTTTACCTTAATTAAAAACCTCCGGACTAATTGTGATAGTTAACTACATGACTTGTGACTTGTTACGAGTGGGAATGGAGGCTCTCTGCCTTCCACCTGGTGTCTCATGGCTGAAAACCAACCTTGTAATATCGGTGTAGTTACTGTACTCAGTCACCGCCCCGCTGTCCCTGCGTGACACAAACGCGCTCCGTAACCGGCAATTTTTTGTTTATGACGGCTAAGACTACACAGATAAACACGTCATAACATCGTATATGATATATAACAGCGGAAAAAGCCATCTGGCTTGCATAGTTCTCCTTTAAACCACACACCAAATCTTTAAGATTGGCAGTCAACCAGAGACCATGTTTCCAGCCACCTCACTGAGACGAATTTAGCTTATTTCATGTGAAAAATTCTGCCTATAACACTTCAGCCTGCAGCTTTTGTGTGCCACCGTCTGATATCAAGGACCCACTGTTTTATAAGAATTACTGAGGCATTACTGCCATAAGAGAAAATAAAAGGCTGAAATAATCAAGTAAGGGCCTTAGCAAACAGTTAGCTAATAAACAGAAGTGAGTGATGCGTGCTGGGTAACAGTGTGGGAGTGAAAATGAAATGCAGCGACAGTGGCACTTTAGATGTAAAGTCCATTTTTGTTATTTAATGTTAAATTGCACTCGACTCTTGATGTAGATGACTCAGAGGTGTGTGTATATGATTTGTGTATGTGTGTGTACGGTGACATGTGTCACTGGTAAAAGCTGTGGTGTTATCTGGAGCAGCAGGAATAAGCGAGGCGTGAAAACACAGCTGACACCCGGCTGAACTTTACTGAACTTCGCCGAGTAGTGACACCACCTTCACCCGTGCACAACAAAAAGTTTGAGCACTTTGGCCCGGAGCAGTGAACCGGTGACACGCCGCAACCTGGACACGACGCCCTTGGAGAGGGTGCATCCACAGGAACGTGAGTGGAAACAGCATCCTACTGTGATGCTGTTTCTGTTCAGGGAGCATAGTGACAGAGGTGGACTGGTTTCCTTGTTGTTTAAAAGTAAAAGTGAATGGTCATGTCTGTTTTAATTCGGTTCACTTTCAATTTTGGACACTTTTACACGAGTGCTGAGAGGAGAAAGAAAAGGAGTGTTAAGATCAAATGACAAGAAGCAGTAGAGATAAAAGATAATGTGTGTACATGTGTGTGTCATCGGGAGTATTTCATTTGTCACTTGTGGAGAAATCTAAGAATTTTTTCTGGCAGCAGAAATGTGACATGGATTTACGCATTCAGCTCTTGTATTTTTTTTTTTTAAGACTTTACATGACAGTCTGTGACACAAAGGTTATCTACCAGCCAGAAGGAATGTCAAATTTGGTCCATGAGTCATCAATCATGTCAAGAGGGATTATATTCAAGTCCTCAACACTGGACCTGATTCCTTGACATTAAAGGCTTATGGCTGATTTCCCACTGACAACAGAGCTGCTTTAATCCTCCGTATCCAAGGGCTCTTTTGCGTGTTACTTCTCAGAAACGGTGTTGTTTTGTCAATTCTGTGCCATTATGAATAGTATTACTCTAAATTATATGTTTCTACACAGTGTATTGTAGACCAAGACCTAATTAATTCCCTTTTTAAATGAAATTTCCTCTTGATTCATAAGTAAAGAAAATTACACAGTCTTAAAGCAAGACTAAGTTATTAAATTGATCTGATTAAATGGTTGTAGTTTGCTTTATTACTGGATTCAGGCCTGACTGGATCAGATTTTAGAGGCAAACTTCACAGGTTCATGAGGCTGTGTTTTGGTGATACTACTGTAACAGACATTATCTCTGCCTTTTGACCTTGCTGTAAACCACCTTCTACTTACGCAGCAGCTACTGTATGCCATCTGCATTACAATGACAGAGAAATAAAAATGAAACGGTGCTTATCTCACCACTGGCAACGGCTCGAAGCTTCTTGAGCAGTTTGACGTGGGAGTCTGGCTTGATAGCTGTGGTGACGTACGGCTGGCAGCCTGCAGCGTCCAGCAGGGTGTAATAGTAGAGCAGGCGACCCAGGTCGGTCCCTTCCACAGTTGGCAGGACGTACTTGGTCATGTGGCAGTAAAAGGCCTGAGGGTCACACTTCAAAGTGTGAAACAGACCTAAGGAGTCACTCCGAGACTCAATATCCTTGGTGGAAAGACTGGAGGAAGAGGAGGAGGAGGAGGAGGAGGAGGAGAGAGAGGAAGGAGAAGGGAAAAAAACACAAGAGTCAATAAATTTAACTGTTGACAATTTCACATGAAAAGTAATATAAAAAGTTTTCATACCAATAAATACATATCACAATTATCCAGCCTATCCTAAGTTCAAAGCTTTCAAAGTGTTTTTTTTTCTTCTTACAGTTGCTGTTGTAAACACCTGCTGTCTGAGATATGTCTTCTCCATAGAAAAAACCCATTGGATTACAGGATGTGAAACACTTTTAAGTTTCTGGCATCTGCAACAGCGACTTGTTTGATAAAAACATATGAAGATCTAAGTTGTTCACATGAGCAGCAATAGCCACCATGCCTGAAGAAGATAAGACAAAACAGCAAACACTGACAAAAAAAAAAAAAACCCAAATTCCATCAACAGAAAAATCAAAGGAAGAAGACAACCAGCGCTGGAGACTGTTTGCTGCAAAGCCATATCTGAACAGAGCTGTGGAAAAACAGCCTGGCAATCTGTGGACTTATCACTGAAGTTACACTTCTTGGAAAAAAACAAGGGAGTGTTTCATAGATTACTACTGAGAATACATTGAAGAACTTGGTCAGCTCTGATATAAAAAAAAGGGCCAAAACTGGGACAGAAAAGAGAGGAGAGCGAGACAGAGAGAAAATGATAGAGAGGAAAGAAGGCATTGAAGATGAGGGTGAAATGCTGGGTTCCTAGAGTGGGGGGGGCAAAAAGACATGCAGATATCTACTCAGTGATTTGTTCCAAGTTGTGCACAACTAAAGCGCTCCTTTGCTTTCAAGAAAACAAGCTTTGCCAGAAGTAGAAGTCAACAGCAGCAGGTGTCCTGGAGAAGGAGAGGACGAGTAAAAAAAAAAAAAAGGAACAACCAAAAAAACTGGAGAGAGGGGGGAAAATAAATAAATAAGAAACTCTCAGAGAAGCATGAACAAAAGTTAGACAAGGAGAGATACAAAGAAGGAAAAGGCAAAGGGGAGGTAAAGCTACAGTAGTTGCTGGCAGTCACCGAGGTGCTTTGAGTAATCTGCGGCTCTCTGCGAGTGTGTTAATGTGAGTGCAAGTCTGTTTATCTGTCAGAACGGGACGACATCAAAGAGGACAACGTTTCCTCTGGGCTCTCCATCAGAGCTGCCTGGGAGGCTTTTCACTAATGAAAAAAATATAGCCAGCGACAGCGGCGCAGCAGCTCACAATAAGCTCAATAATGTAAATAACTCTAATCATCCACCCAACAGGGGCTCGAATAAGAGAGGAGTCAACTCCGAGTTAAGATTCTCACCATCACTTTCCCCTCACGTCTTTTTCCCAAATGCGCAGACAAACAGGCGGCCTGCGATGCTGATCGATGTTTCTGATGTTTCACTTTTTTCTCACATCAGCTCCACAGTGATTCAAAAGGCATCAGAACAACGGCGAATGAAAGCAACGGCTCGTCCAACTCGGACTGTTTGAGGGGGGTTATGAGTTTTCCTTGGCAAGTGCAAACAGGCGTGAACACAGACAGCTGTGAGCAGCGGTTTGTGCCCGGTTGTGCTGAGTGTGTCACTGTAGCTCTTCAAAGCCGGGCTGTCATCATCCTCTCAGTGTTTCGTCCCAAACCACTGACAAAAGGTGTTCATTGGCTCTCTTGGCTCAGGTTGTGAGCACCTCCTCTCTTCTTTTTCCACGGCTTTTTGTTCCAGCATCTCTGTCCCTGATAGTTTTATTACTACTCTACTGCACGCTTCTTTGGTTACCGCAGCTCGCCTGGTGGCACTTCCCTCTGTATGCAACACACACTTTGCAAACCCATCTCAGTTGTGTTCATGTGGCTGTAATATCAAGAGCTTCTCATTACAATCTTTTTCTTATTTGTTTCAAAAGCTTGAGCGGGGAAGCGATTTAATCCGGTTGAGTATTCCTCATTCTCCAAGCTGTTCCTCTCCTCTCTCCTTCCCCATCTAACATTACCATATTTTTTGTTTGTTGTCTCCTATGCCACGTCTTAACAAAAGTGGGCTCAAAATATTCTTAAATTTGGAGGCATATTTAATTACCATGGTAATCAGACAGCCAGAATTAAACTCTAGGGGAGCTTTGGTGGAGCAGGGATGATTATTCAGCACATCATTGTTGTCTGGATTTATGCAAGCTGTAATTTCTTTTAATGATCTGAGCTGCTAATTTGTTTACAAATTATGGTCCAGCAGGGGGTTTTAAAAGTGCGTTTGTACTGTAGAGTTTAGTACAGGACCACTGCACATGGAAATTTTCTGCACAGCTGACTCACTATTTCACTGTGGAGAAAAACCCACACGTTTGTTATTATACAGTCATTAAGGGAATCACATCCATACGCATAAGATATGCAACTCTAGCCTTCTTTTTCCCCAATGTATAAAACCAAAACTTAATTTAGCTAAAATTTTTAAACATATTTGAAACCTGAAATAACTGAGTTTTGGCCCTTTTGAGAACATGGAAAGAAGCTGTAGAAATATTTGTGATTTTTTTTTACACCAGATACTTAACTACATTAGCATTCATGTCTATTTCACTCTTTTTTAGCTCGGTTTTTGGTCTCCACCACCAAATCCTGAGGAAAATATTTTCACTGAGTGTAGAAACAATGTTGTTGGGCAGGATGAACTATATTATTAAAGTAGGGGATAATTCAACCATAACAAGTTGCTACAAAGCTAATGAGTCCACGTTGCCAAAGATCATATCAGGGTTAATACTGAATAAGACGCTCTCTCATCACGTTGTACCGTGGTCAGCTAGTGTGCATGTTAATAGGTTCTATTAGCATTTAACAGGAATACAGCTGAGGGTGGTGTGAATATCATTAGTTTTGCAGGTATTTTGACAGCTACTGTACCACACAAATTTACATATTGATGGCCTTTTTCAGCAACATGGTGGACAAACTGACTGCCTGCCTGACACTGCCATACCTAGAGCCCATCTGCTAGCTATATTTACATGTGTTCAATTTCAGACAAGAAATTGATGTTCACACGGAGCATACTAAATGTCACTTCCAAAAATACTGTCACACACAGTCCGGGTAGAAGCCGAGATGGTGAAGGGAGAAAGCAACATAGCCATTTGTCACTGCTAGTATGAGGAAGTTAGAGTGCAGAAGGTAAATAAGGAGCTGATCTCATATAAGGACTGACTGCTCCGTTTGAAGTGACGAACGCCCATGCACCGTACCGCATGTGACATGTCCTACTTAAAGAAGAATCTGTTTCCATTCAGTCAGAAATACTGTTTTTATACAACTGAAAGCACCGCTCAGCTAAAGGTTATGTGGTGGTATTTGTCAGTCCGGGAGGTCCCGCTCTCTGTGGTTCTGCCCTATAACGCTAAGAAGCATGCTTACAGCTCTAGGCCATGGTCATGGTCATGCTCTTGCTGAGTTTCTACAGATAGTGTGTAGCACACCAACAATCCCTAAACAGCAGAACCAGCAGTACCAACTGTAGGTAAACACAGAACGCACTGTACCCAACCTTAACAACAGCAAGATACACATTCCCTGAGAGAGCTGCAAATGTGCTTCTTTTTTTTCTTCTTTTTTTAATTCCAGCCAGGGAAACTCATCAGCATGCGGAGCACACTCAAATAAACACACAGCACAGCAAGACACAGGGCTGCTGTAATATTTGAGATAATTAAATGTTATATGTCTACAACAGTATAATGCGGAAAACAGCATGTGTTTTCACACAGGTGACAAGCAGCATGTCAACAATCTCGTACATGCGCCAAAACAGAGTCTCATTTATAGAAATAAAGGACACTGAAAATCAACTCGCTAATAATTCATATTTATCTAAATGAAAAATAAAACAGATTACGCAACATGATTTAAATCAGCTGAGGTAAAACTGCAGTGACAGAGTGAGGAGGGGGAGCTTTGCTGTGACAGGGATAACTGCAGTAATATTCTTATTTTATTACATATATAGCTCATACATTGCAGGTATTGATATAACTTGCACATTTTACCACAAGGTCCTTGAAAGATTTAAGTGGAAAGTGGAAGTACGATTCAAGTAAAATAGATTTTATAAAAGAAAACGAGAACTCAGTTTATTTGAGGTGCCTTCACAGTCAGTATTTGGATCCTGGCAATGAAAGAATAGCAGACAGAGGCTGTAATTAACTTGCAGTGTTACACATGATACGACCATACCATTTAGGCAGCTTTAAAGCCAAACAATTAGGACTTATATGGTACAAAACACTGCCAATGTTTAATGTAATTTATACATAGTACATTGGTGCCAGATGAGGTCACCAAACCAAACTCAAAAGAGCTGGTATGAAATTCAAAAGCATCTTTTCTGTCTCTGAGGATTGCTCATTATTATAGAAGCAAAATGCATCTTAAAATGAATCAGAGGGTGAAGGTGCTACATAGGACTGTTTATTTCTCATCATGGGCAAAAAATAATGATTTGTGGAAAACAGCAGTAGGCCTACAAGTGGTCAGCAGCTGCCCAGGTTGGGACGGAAATGAGCTCGGAGCTGTATTGTTTGAAATGTCAAACCTCATGTTTTTGTGGATTATCTGTCAACTGATGTGGAACACATTATCTGTGTACGCTGCCTGAAGTAATCCAAGGTTTATCCATTCAACCAAAATAAATCAACAACACACGCAGCAAGACGAGTTGGTAACAGTAACGTTAGAAACAAGCTGTGTCAGATGGGGATATTTTGGTGGACATTTTGCCTGTTTTGTGTCCAGCATATGTTCAGTTGGCAAAGCAAAAATTATTATTTTTGAAGGAGTTTGGAGCCGTTGAAACTGAATATCGATAAAATCGATCTGGACGGTTTGGTTGAGCGACCGGTGCAATATTTAGAAGCTTCGACAAGATGGACACAGGCAACAAGTGAAGTGTCAGGAGACTCCTCTGAGAGCACGTCAGCACCCTTCAGTTTGGGACAGGTCATATAAATGGTTGACTAGCCGTCATTAAACTGTCAATAGAAACTGGCTGAAATTCATGTCCCAGAGGTCTCCAGCGTAAATCTACAAAGACCTACATGCAGAGAGAGAACAGCTGACGACGGCGGTGTTTAGCAGTGCATTGATTCCTCCACAGCGTTTATTCTGTGTTAATAGGACTGTCTCGAGGACACTCTGGTCGTATCATCCATCTCTTCTTCCTCCATCCATCTGCTCCTCCTTCCCTACGTACACTGAATCACGCTGAGGGTATTTCTCTACCTAATGACCTTTCTCTCCATCCTGTGTGTTTGTTATACTTAACTGTGGAAGCAAAGTGGCAATTTGTATTCATATGAGCCAGAACACGTTTATGCATTTCACCCTTTGACCATATTATTAGCATACTAACTTTTTTTCAAGAGCTACAGGGCACCAGAACTTAGGTATAGTATATACAAGGCTAAACTTTTCCTGGGGATGAATAAAAGCCTAAGTTTCATATAGCACCTATGCTTCTAAATGCATGCTTTTTTTCTTCCTGAGGTCTTCCCCATTTTGCTTTATGTATATCTATTTATAACAGTCCTTGCATGCATCCATGTGTTAAATCAATACGCATACTGCAGCGGCTTCTAGTCAAGATTATAGTATGAATATTCTTCACACATTTGTCATGATCTCAAGATTTTTAGTAGAAACTCACTCTCTCTCTCTCACACACACACACACACAGTGCGGTAGGGTTTTAAAAGGTATAGGTTGTAATTTATTGTTAAATGGAGTCCATAAACCATTTCCTTATATCAGAATACGACAGGAGGGATATTTATCACAGATCCACATGTGTGCACCAAACACACACACACACACACCTCGACTCTGCTGAAAAGGCATTCTATTAAAACAAGGAAACGTGCAGAGCTAGTCAGATCCCCAGCTATGAAGTCAGAGAGCAAATAAATTATGGAAATAGACTCTGACACTCTCACGTTCTCCCTCTCTCTCTAAAACAGAAACACACACTTATACACACATGTACTCACAACATTAAAGTATATTTTTTCATATAGGTGAGTTTTTTTGTAACACTTGTAACGCCACCTAAATTGACTTTTTTCTCACTTTTTTTTCCCAAAACAAGGGTCAAAGGGTACAAATAAAACAACAAACATGCCATATGTGTTTTATCACGTTTATCAAAACACAAAAAAATCTGAGTGGATTTCAAATGCACATCCACAGCCTAAATGTTTCCAAATGATGAGATGACAAAAATGATGTGAACTGACAAACACAGATGAGTGAAATGAGATTTAAACAGCTGAGGAAGAGCTTGTGTAGTGGTGTTTCTGTTTGTGTATTTGGCTGTTTGTGGCTGTGTGTGTGTGTGTGTAGGTACCCGCTATCCGTGAAGAGGAACTCCAGGTGAGTCATGTAGACCTCCCACAGAGGAACACTGTAACGCTTAGCCAGAGACAGAGCGATTTTGTACACACTGTCATCCAGTGTCCTGAACACATACACACAAGCAGAGAGGAGGAAAATAATGATGAGATTTCACAGCACTGATGTAGAGAGGACACTCACTCCCACTCATATAGTATAATGGTAACGATGCAAATAAAGCACACCCTACTAACTAGTGAACAAAATGTAGGAATTATTATATTCAACTGCAGAGTTGACTGATTCAGTTGAGGAAACATAGTGTTGGCAGGATATTCTTCTAATTCCCTCCCCTGCTTACTCTGTCAGGCCGAGGATGGTCTCCTTCTTGTAGTGGGAGTCGGAGCTGAAGCGCTGGACATCCACACCGCGGCCCAGCCCCTGTAAGACCTGGGCCTGGGTGAAGTCTGTGAGGCGTTCGTTGTAAACATGCAGCTGGTTGATCAATTTCTGCAGCTCCTCTGGCCAGCCCGAGTACGCAGACACATGCTGCGTGACCAATCGAATCAACTCCTTCGGGTCGGCCTGTGAAGAAGAGAATAATTCTCACATTTCCACACAAACAGCTGCTGAATGTGTTATTTCATGCTGGTGGCTTTGCAGAGTAAAAGGATATTGGATGGATATTGTGCTAAAAGCAAAAATTTGGTAATCCTGAGAATTATTATCATGGCCACTCGTCTGAATAAAAGCAAATACAAAACTGGACAGGCAGATCCCTTCCCTGGCCCTTTGCTGTAAGGAAATAAATATGTTGGCTACATAAAGGACCGGTGTGTGATCAGTGTGTAGGATTTAGTAAATATCCCTCTCCTCATCCTTAGTTTTCCGAAGATCAATGCAAATCTACTGTATGGTGGCCTATAAACCAAGAATATGAAGCCAGTGTGTGAAGCCAGTGTTTCATTTGTCCAGTCTGGGCTACTGTAGGAACATACTGGTACAACAGGGTGGACTGTTGGGAAGATGCTCTGCTGCTTGTTGAGATAGAACTCATTCTAAACAAGCTGATTTGATGAAAAATGAAACCCTTCCTCCTCATAATGACAATCACCAAATCTCTTTGGTGCTTTGAAAAGTGTTCAAATTAGATGTACATACTGTGTGGCAGCCATGTACTAATGTAAAAAAAAAAAAGATAAAATTTTTCCTTCGTGAATCTATACTCAATATTCTATAATGGCAAACTGAAAATAGAAGGTTATGCTACAACTGCCTAAATACCCTTTTTATTTAATATACATGAAATCCAACCTTGACAAAAAAGGTCTCTTTACTGATTCACTCTTCTTTTCTTGTCTTTTCACCACTAATTTGCTTTCAAACGCTGCCCTTACACATAGAGCAACCCTGGATACACCGCTAAGCCAGGTTTGACCAGAAGCAAACTGCCCTTAAGGCTTATCACTTAACTATGTCACACACAGAGCTTCAAACACCCTGCACTGCGTGGTATATAAAACTTCACAGGCCCTCCGCCGCTTCGCCGTGACAAACTAATGAGGCAATTTTCAAAAATGGCTGTAATTTTCAAAAAATCTGTGGAAAAAGGCAGGGGCACACCAACTAGCCTGGCTTTCCTTCCATCAAAGTTTGCTTCCAGGAAGACACTGACAACTGCACCTGAGTTAAATCTAGGCTATTCAATATGCGCCCTTTTTTCCTACACGCTGAGAAAATATGGGTAATTGTACCTGGAACCATAATTGCTTCTGTGATTCAGGCCTATGGGGAATAAGACAGTGGATACGCATTTGTGAGAGTGTCACGCGCAGGGAACGGTAGGTAAATGTTGTATCTCTCTCATCACCTCTGTTCTAATTAAATGAGCTCCTGAATTTGGTTTTTGGCATCTTATATGCTGTCGCCCAGCAGAATGAGATGGTTTATTTGTTGATCTTATTTGCATAAGGTAATTATGGCTGCTGGAAATGTGTGAGCTCGAAAACAGAGGTGTGTGCGTCTGTCTCTTCCCGGTCTCAGCCTGGATGTGTGTGTGTGTGTGTGTGCATGTGTGCGTCGTTAGATGTGACCACAGCGGCAGTCACGGTGGCAGATTCATAGTTCAAAAAGCGGGGACGGAAAAGGAGAAGAAGTAGAGAGGAGAGAGTAATAAAAGTGTGGAAAGTATAGAAGTTGGGAGGAAGAAAGTGATGGAGAGGAGAGAAGGGGAAAAAAGGAGGATTGTATTTGATAATGCTGGCACCATTTTGGATGAGGAAGAATGACACAAAAGGGAGAACACTGAGAGAGAGAGAAGAAAGTCCGTGTGAAGTGTGATGGACAGGCCCATGTTTGAAGAACTTTATTGAAATAAAGCTTTCATGATGAAATGCTGTTTGCGTTCTCTGTCTCACTCACTCTGTCATTCATCTGCAGTACTTTGTCCTTCTGGCTATCTGGATTATATCCTTCCTTAACGCTACTTACGATAGTTTTTTCTCGCATCTTTCAAAAATAATTTAACCCCTTCCTCCGTTACTCAGGGATCTCTTTTCTTTCCAATAAGTATTCATTGAAATCCCAGTTGTCAGCAAATGAAGCACAGACAACACGCATCCCTCTTTTTTTCTCTTCATCTTATCTAATTACTTGCTTATTTAAATTCAAGGCATCTGAAAAGACACTTCTAGTCTTTCTTCAAAAAGAGAATGCATAAACTGTATGTAAAGTATAATTGCATAAGGGAGTGTGTGATGTTATGCAGCTGGGAGGAAGCCAACTCTCTCAAACTCCCCCTTCAGCTATTCCACTGCTGCCACAGGCTCTTTTCTCCTTGCTCTCCTCCTTCCTGTGATGTCTCTTAAGAGGGAGCAGTGTAAAAATAAAAAGGCAGCGTCTTGGTCTCAAATCAGTTCAGCCACGCTTGTTCTCTCATTTTCGATCCTAATTTCCCATGTTATTATATTCCAGTATCTGCGCCCATCAAAAATCGTTCTGCCTCTTTCCAAAGATGGCTGGTTAAACACGTGAAATAAATATTGTCATAGTAGGTCTCTGAGCCACTCAGTTTTATTGTTGTGATTAGCTAAATATCACACAGTGGTATTTTCCCTTCTGCCATCCATGGTGCCACCTGCAGAGGTGGCCGCTGTGTAAACCTCTCTTTGACTGCTAGTACCATGAAATTTAATATGTTATATTAACATGTTATATACAATTTGTATCGGCAGATTTATTTTCTATCCAGTAATTGCTGTTATCGTCATAAAAACCTTTTTAAAATCCCCTGGGAACCGCGAGTGACTGTACAAAATTTAAAGGCAACACATGTGCAATAACTGCAGAGATAATTCAGTCTGAACCCAAGTGGACCAAAAGAGAGGCAACAAGCCAAACCTACTGTATGAGCCCTGATCTAATTCAAGGGCTGTATGATTGGTGTAATAAATTGTTTTAATTTATAAGAACTACTTCCAGTAATGGCTGAAGATGTTGTGTGATATCATTGCCTGCAAGTTATTAGATCATCAGTGCCACACACATGCACAATCCTGCTAAACCTCACCTGGTTTCTTGACAACATCCTCTCTGTTTGTGTGTTAAATGTCATATTGATGTTATGAAGAAACAGTCATGCCTTCGTTCTCTACAGACGGAGGATTGTAATGATCTTAATGAGCTGTGTTTATGTCCTGCATAACACTTAGTTATACAGTCAGTGGCCTCATTAGCACTAATTCAGCAAATGGTGTATACAGTATGTGCACATAATTAGAAAGAATGCACAGGGGAGAGGAACCGGGCACCATTTTTAAAGGAATAATCACCACCATAAACAGGCTCGGCTGCACTGTGGGTCATAACACACCATGAAGGGGACTGATCACAGGCGAGATACAAGCCTGCCAAGAAGACTGCAAAGCAACAAACAAGAGGAGCCGGGGCAGATTAGCACGTCAAACCAGTGCATCTACTCAAAGGTTCAGAGAGACTACTTGGTCTCAAACATTCCCAGTCTCCTGCAACAGTGCATTTAGAGTGCATATTTGTCTAATAGGGGCCTTTCTGCTTCTGCTCGGCTCTGCAGGACTCCCATGGGTAAAATATAGACTGCTAATGATTGTGGTACGAGGGTGCAATTTGTACAAGTGTACAATTTGTACAAAAAAAAAAGAGGAAAGAGAAGTCGTTGGACGTGTGGTGCTTTTTTTTTCCGATGATGGGAAAGTCATTCAGTCAGTCTGCCTCATTATTCCAGTCAATTCAACAACAGGGAGCTGGCTCATTGGTCCGGCGCTTTCAAGGTCAGCTCCTGCACACGGCAGCTTGAATCCTGTTGTGGCCATGAATTGAAAAGCATCTGGCGAAGATCGCAGGCAATGCAGAATGTCACTACTGTATCTGTAAGCAAAGTGCTGTTTTATCAAGTCATCTTGTTGCTACTGTATTAGGAAAACTTTCTGCTAATAAAACTTCTATCTGCTGAGCGATTTGGTAAACCTGAGTGATTTATGTTCCCAGTCTAGAAAACTAAACGCTGCACCCACACTGTCAGAGGTAGAATAAAAAACGAAGATACATTATTAATAACAGTGGAAATATTTTTTTCCTATTCACTGACTCCATCTCAATGTATAAATTGCAGGTAAAGCGCCTAAACAGTGATTTGTGGTGCTTAATTATAAAGCTAAATGTTGTAATGAGATAATCAGAGAGCTAAGCAGTTTTTCTGCATGATAAACTCTAAAGTCATGCTCTGTGTGTCCACACTACAATTGTGTATTCTATAAATATGTGTTTGTGCGTGTGTGTAGCAGAGATGTGAGTGATCAATACTCCATTGCAGGCAAAGATGAATGGTCGAGTGAAAAACCTCAATCTCTTTACTCAGCACATTGCAGCACAGTGGCTGCACATTCACAGCTACAATTATGCTAAGCACAAGCAATTTCACTCACTTGCACACATACACACACACAAACACAGGAAATACTCACACATTGACAAGAACAGGTAAACAGACCTCAACACTTACATAAACACGGGCTATTGTGCAATCTCGTGTAAACAGCACCAGTAAGAACAATTACGGTAAAGAGTGCTTCTATTTTGCAAACAAGCACTTTGGCTGCTATAATGAAAACTTCCCGTGCACGAAAGTGGAAAGCCGCTCATTTTGCCTTGGGGAATAATGGAAACCCATCCTCCACGTCACCAAGCCCGATGCTGCTCCAACATGGCTCGGAGGTGTAATCGGATGGGGAAGCAGCATTAAAGATCTTGAGAGTCAATAGTGGGCGACAGATTCTTCAAGAGACGCACACGGAGCTGCGTGCTGTGGAGAACTGAGTTACTACAGTAGAGTTGAAAAAACTGTATTTTAACACTGGAACAGAAACAGCTTTATTGTTTCGTTGATATAAAGCCGCAGCATTAACACAGAGTGGTGACACCTTCAGACCGACTACAGTAATATTACAATTTATTACACAGCTCTATTGAATGCTGCTCTCTGATTGGTCCAGCGCTGCGTTCTGCGGTCTGTTATTTCTGTATAACAGACCGTCGTCAAGTATAACAGACCGTTGCTAGGGACGCCGCTCTGATCAGCGCAGCACAGAAAAGAGAAACTATGCAGGATATTTACCTTGTGTTTCATTTTTACTGTCATTAAACAGCTTCGGACTAATAGTGATGTTAGATAAATGACTGGTAACTTGTTACAAGGAGAGTGGAGGCTCCTTCCACATCGCTGCTGGAAACCAGACCTGCATCAGAGCCTCTGACCCGGTGTCAGCTCTCCTCTCGTCTCGGTGGCACTGCGACTCCGCGACACAAACGCACCCCGTAAACAGTAAAGTTAATCTCTTGTTTATGACAGATACGACTACACACAATACACACATCTTAACACGTGTATGGTAATCTATCGATCCACTGATTGATTATCAAAGGCTTCAAATGCACGAACGGGAGGAGGCTCGGCAAAACAGCGGAAGTGACCGGTCTTGCAGATTCGATAATGCAATTTTAAATCGATGAAAGTCGTATTTTGATCAACATTATGTTTCAAATTAATTATTTCACTCGTAAACCGTGTAATAAGCGGGATAATGTACAGTTGGTCGGGGTTCCATACAACCTGTCGGGGTTTATTTCTCCATAACAACCTCCGAACTATACATTATCCCTTACGTAATAATCTGGAAAACTGGAAATATTAGAGTGACTCTGGAACCACTAGTGTATTTGCCAACAGCCAGAGCAAACATACTTAAGGTGTCTTTAACAGTATTCAAGGGTATTAAGGGTAGGATAAAGCATATTTCCACTAGGCATTATGGGATATTATTATAATACTGTTCTCACAAAGGTAAACACTGGGATCTAGGGATCATCTTCTGTTGGCACAGTCTTTACGGGGAATTATCCCTTTACAGTTCTCGTCAGGTGACATATGGCGGCTGTAAAATGACAGACATCAAATCTTAAGGAATTAAAAGAAACTCAATTTGCAACAATACAGTATGTCGTGTGAAAAATGTTCAGGGTTCTCTCGTAATTGCCCGTTCACATTTATACATTCACATTTATAGTGGAACTATGACAAACGTTAAGGTTTTGAAGTTAGCAGAACTGTCAAAAAGTGACAAGAAATCCTATGTGTAAGTGTATGAACTGTTGCGATAATTAACAGTATAACTGATGCAGTGTTAAATCCTACAAAATGTCAAAGGCTTCATAAGTATGAGATGTGACGTCTCTGCGGGAGACATGTATGAATATGTATGTACAGTATGGTATGTGTGTTTCCAGTGACTTTTATTAAATGTATGTGATAGGTGTTTTACTTCTATACAACATGGTGTGAAAATGAAGATAATTTAATTAATTGTTTCCTTCATCACAAGTTTCAAAGTTTCTTCACTTCCAAAACTGCGACATGCTCGGTACAGCGAGGAAACCGTCTGATGACTGAGGCCTTAAAAACACATCAAACACCTCATGTAAACCCTCAGAGACGTCTCTTGCTATTTAGTACAACTGAATGACTTCAGTCGCTGAGTGTTTGGTGTCTTACTGCTTGGGTATGAAATTATGTGATAGTGACGAGAGAATTGAAGGAGCACGAGAGTTATTGAGACGCAGCGTTACTGGGAAACACTCGGAGACAGCTTGACACACAAACACACACACACACACACACCACCCGCTGTCACATGAAAACCGATCTAACACTCTGTGCACATGAACATGTTACCCTGCAGCTACACTTTACACAAAAACAAACAAAAGCATCCTCACAGACGAGGCAACGCATACATTTATAGAAAAAAAACAATAAAAACACATGTTTAGGTGTATGACATGTTTTTTTCTCCTGTCGGACTCATTTGCAATGCAAAGCGAGCGCACGCACAAAATTCAGATATCCTGTCATACGTATCTGAAATTAAATATCGCACGCTGTACAATGTGTGCCCTTAAAAGATAAGGGAACGCGAGGGAGCTAAAGAAAGCACAAGAGAAATGTATAAAGCATGCACAGTCAAGATAGTATTGTGGATGGAGAGGCCCCGAGATTCGACAAGAGGGAGACAGGCCTACGTGGGGGGAGGGAGACTACACAGAGTGTAGAAGGAGGGGGAACGGTACGCACAACGAGCAACAGAATGTGGACAGAAAGAGGTAAGACGGAGACACTTGAAAACACAACTGTCACGCCGACAAAGCAATTCTTTAAACTTAACTGACAGAAAAAAAACAAGGAAAAGAGGGCGGGCGGGGGGGGGGGGGGGGACAAAGTGGAGGAGAGGAGAAAAATCCAGGTTTGAAAGGTTTTCTTCCCCCCTGCTTCCATCAGTGTTCGAGTTAAAGTTGCCACTAACTCATCATTAAGAGCTGAGTGAAGGCAAGACCTGGAACACAACGATAACAAGCACTCTCTCTGGTAGAACACGGCAAAAAGGAGAAGAACTCAAAGGAAATGACAGATAAAAAAAAGAAGAAATGAGCTAAAAATTACAGTACAACTACCAAAGAGTAGAGCGGAAGAGAGAGCTGTATATATTTTAAGTTAATGGACTTGGGCACTGATTACTGCCATTACGATGCAGTGTGTCAGCGCGTAGAGGACGAATGTGTGTGTGTGTGTGTGTGTGTGTGTGTGTGTGTGTAGTAGTATATCTCCAGTGTGTGTTTTTGTGGACAGTCTTGACCTTGAATGTCAACTGGGACACACTTATCCACTTCCTCTGCTGACCTCTCTCCTGCTTCCGTTCTTTTATTTCAACAATTTACCTCCCCCTCCTTCCACCTGGACTAAAACCTGTGAGAGCCACAGTCCACTCAAGGAAAAGGTCAGAACCATTTCTTCTCTTTATTCTCCACCAATCACCCTCAGACACCCCTGTCGCTTCTCCTCTGCCGCCGCTGTTTTCCTCCTCTCACTTTTATATTCTCATCACTTGTTCTTCTCTTCTCGGCCTATGTGTTGGCTTTTTTTTTTCTAACTTAACGTGCAAAAAAACCCACCTTACATTAGCCGGGCATCGTTTCCAACAGATACATTTCATTTGCAACTGACACAGTCAAAACTTTATAATCCAACGAGTCCAACAGCGTTTCCATTATGCAAAACTGTCTGCTTTAGTTGCTGCTATGATTAAGACATTGTTTAAACCTTAACACTAAAAGGATGAACATTCAGCGCACTGTGATCTTGTCAAAACATATGCACCCACCCTCCCATTTTCACTTCAACACCTTCCTATTACCTTGTGACACACATTAACCATGAGCAACACAGTGTTTTGCTGTAGTGCTGATGGTCCCCTGCTGAAAAAATCCTCTGCCTAAAGAGCTAAAACCTGAACCAAGCCTCTTAGGTTTCAAGAAACTTCTTCAAAAACCAATCTGCTCAAAACAGCTCAATGTTTTGGGTTGAAGCCACAGCTTTAAACTTTTGATTTTTTTTTTCCTATCTGTACGCCAAATGCCTGCTGTTTTCAGATATTGCTTGTTACTTTTAAGTCTTGTTTTTTTGGCATTTTGGGTCATCTACGTATATGGATTTCTAGCTTTTAGACAATTTAAGATTTTTATCAACTGCCATTAATTACAACTACTTCAGGTCAAAACCAGGTTTATGACTGGGACATCTATGGTGAATGTGCGCAACACTGAGGACAGGGGTGAAAACACTCTTTACCCTGCTTTGAATGAAAAGTAGCTATAAGCCTGCTGGAAAACTCGCTAAATTGTTGTTAGATTATGTAACATGATAATCAGCATACTCCTGACCGCACTGTGTTGTATTTGCATTCAGACTAGTATCAGCCAGTTTTCAGCCCTTTTTTTTTTACTTCATTTTTTATTTTTTGTCAGACAGAGCACAGACTCTGCATGACTAAGAAATGGCTGTTTCACCTCTTTCCTCACTGAACACAGGAGACACAAAGAGATGTGCAGCCTCTTGCTCACAACATAGTTTTTTTTTTTCAAAATAGAAAACAGCTAAAGTTTTGCAAAAAAGTCACTGGATTCTCCATCAGCTGCTTTTTTGAAAGACTGGAAAGTCTGTAAATTTAGCAACAAAGGCATGGGCTGGCAACACTGACTTTAAACACCCCCAGCTTATTTAAACTTCCAACACTTAGCCATGCAGCATCTGGCTGACCAATGGTGTAACCTGATCAGTCAGCAACATTCAGGCTCATAAGCCGAGACCTGCTGCTGCTGCTGTAGTTCAGCCAAAATGGGTCAGCATAGTACCCATCGCCTTGATTCACACAAAGCTGCTATAGAGCGCTGACCTGGTACAGAGTGTGGTTCTTGTCCTTGAAGCAGGGTTTGAGATGGGAGTAGAGCTGGAGAGAGTAGTAGTAGGCTGCCAGCTGGAGCGACAAGGCAGAGTGACACTGTTTCTCAAAGCATCTGTTGGCGTCCAAGACCTGCATGTATGAATGGACAAACATGAGAAGAAAGTATAAGAGATGCATTTTAAATATTCACTTCAATATTGGCTGTAAGAGAAGGGAAAAACATGACAAATTCATTGAATGGCAATTTTCTAGATTGCCACAAGTTTTTTTATTGTGGTCTTGCATTTACTACTGTTGGATCAATATTCTAAGTGTTGAGTATCTAGTTCTTTTCTCTGCTTTCTAGTGTTATGATGATGCTACTTCCTCTAATTACTGCACATGTGATCAACTGTGGTGTACTGAAGTATTAAAAAGGAAGCCACAACAATTGAAAAATGTCGGTCCTGATGAAGGTCGATCCGACCGATCCGTTGACCCAATAAACAGAGCTTTGATGTGAGTGCGGGAGTAAGGCTTGATTTTGCAGCAAATGCATTGAATGAACCTGTTTTTCTGCAACTCTAAACAGGCCACACATGAACCGACACTGAAGAATCTCGATTTTGGTGTTTAAGAAATCTGATTTAAGAAAAAGGTCGGTTCTCATGGTGCCGTGTCAACCCATGCAGTTCCCACGCAGTCAGTCAGTTTGTCAGTAACATCACTTTAATCCGATTGGAGCTAACAAGCTCTCCAGGAAATATCTCTGTAATATCCACTCCAGCAGTTTAGTGTTTTCGCCGGCGATGCGGCAAGTGTTAAGACTCATGAGGGATTTCACGACCTCCACTTGAACACAATCTATTGCGGTTCGCAATAGGGTTTCTGTCTGTCTTGCGTTTTCATTTTCCTCGCTATTAGAGCATCAGACTCTTATTCTGACAGCTGGCACGGGAGACGCAACGTGACGTGGCCCTGTTTGTGGAACGTGTGAATGTTGACTGAACTAAGGGGAAACATGTGGCTACTTGGAATATGATGTGTACTGTATGACGAGGAACATCCTTTTGGTGACCCTTCAGTCTGAAGTTGACTCTGACACATTGATGATAAACTGTCATCCACAATAGCTCATCTAGACGTGTCAGAAATCAATAGAGGATATGAAATCACTCAACCATTTGTCAGAATCTCAGATATATTGTTACTGAGATCAGAGTATGTGTCTAAAATAAAGCTCTCTTTGTGTGTTTGTATCTGTGTGTTGTATGACTGTGTCCACCTACCTGAGGCAGGGCCAGTAAGTAGGACAGAGCCAGCATCATGTCCCTAGGAAATGCATCGTTGGCCAGCTGTAGCAAAACTGGAAAGGATGGAGACAGAGAGAGAAGAGGAAGAAAAGACTTTACCTAAAGAACTGAGGATTAACAACCAACCCTCCCCCCTCGGACAAGTCTCATCCCACATTTGTTGAATACAGACGACAGCGGCTGTCAGAATACACCTCTCTGCGGACCATACAAAAGAGAGGGAAGGTAAAAATAGAGAGAGGTGAGAAGAAAAGGGGTAGAAGACAAAGTCAAGAGGCATCATTAAAACCCCCCCTGAGTTCTGGGTTTCTGTCCATCCTCTCTCTGGGCTATTGTGTGCAGCATGTCTGCGTGTGCGTGCGTTTGCATATGTTGTGTACAAAAGTGGGGTGGTTGTGCACAGGTGTGTGTGTGTGTTTGTGTGCGCATGCATACGTGTACCTGCAGGGTTTTTTTGCATAGAGAGACCATTTATTATTCACAGAGTAAGTACATACCCACTTCTAATAAGTGCTCTCCAGATGAGTCCAAACTTCATTTAAGTGCACTTTAAAGTTGAATTGTCCCAATGCCAAATCAGCCTATGCATATGTATCAACAGCAGAAACAGGAAGAGGAGTTTGACTATAGAAATCAAGTGATCTGTGTTTCATTGGTAATGACTTGTCTGTTTGAACCAGTGATCTGAAAGAGCACATATTGCCGACTGAATATATTTTCTCACTAAAAAACATGGCTGTACCCCAAAACCATTATATTATACATACTATCTGTATAGACTATATATTACTTAGACATCACAGATCATTTTTTCATTGGAAATAATGATTTAACATTGACTCAACTTACCTTAACTAACTTTTAACTTACTAGATCTTTGAAAAAGCCTATAATATTAAATAAATGACAAATAAATGACCTGGGAAATAAACTAAGTATTCCCATACTCCGTTTTTTTCTGTCTTCTACGACACTAAATTGTATCTGTTTTGGTTTAGAATCACTATGTGAACAAACCGTGATGCATGAGAACATCACATTGGGCTCTGGGAACTCCTCATGAACATTTTTCACTATTTGCTGACTTTTACGTGCCAAACAAACAACTGATTAATCACGAAAATAACTAGGAGGATTATTCATTAATGAGAAATAGTCATTACTCGCAGTACAGTTGCATCCCCATGACAAATGAAAACTTTGTAATATGGTGGAAAGCGCCAAAAAAGAGCTGTTTTTGCAGAATTGTGCAATTAATGAATTTAATCATCTTGTGCTAACGGGAAATTATGCAAAAAATGCGAAAACATACATGAATCAAACTGCAACTTCGAAATGCGACTGCCAATTAAACCTCACAGAGAGAGAGAACATGTTTTTTTTCCAAACATTTTCTCATCACCACCGTCTACAATTACTTGTAATGTTCTACAGCTGTGAGAATCTCCGCTCTTCATAATTTGCATTGTGGGAAGATATTTATATTTTAAAATCAAGGATTGTCGAATACGCACACAAGCTGGTCTGATTTTGTCACTTTTCAAATGTGAACAAAATATTCTCAAATCCTGTTTAGAATTAGTGTGTCTTATGGAACTGGGACACAGTCCACGTTTTCTCAGTGCCTCTAAGGCTGATGGGATTTGGAGGCTGGAAAGAACTTTGGGCAAAAGAATGCAATTTTATCACAAACTGTGGGGCCTCAGGGGCACGACATTAAAACACAAGTGCACGTGGACACACACACACACACACACACACCATATGAAAATATATGAAAAATAGATGGATGAAAACTATAAACACACACGCAGCCTTTGTTAATCACTCACTAACTCACTCAGTGTCTCTGAGAAAGCGGGAGGGAAAGAGCAGAGAGAAGCAGAGAGCAGACAGAATCACTTTGTAGTCTCAGACCCAAGGAGAACAAAAGCCTGTGCTGGTGATAAGAGCCTGAGACAAAATGGAACAGACAGAGAAAAGTAGAGCATGGACATCGGGAGAGAGACGGAGGCGTGGGGGAGGGAGGGAGGGAGGGGGGCAAAGGAAGAGACGTACAGTACAGTATATACACTGTAGAACAAAATGCACACTAATATGCATACAGTATGTGCACACAATGGGCCGGTATACCTGCCACGTACTTTTTAGACGTTCACTGTGTGTGTGTTAACAGAGGTGGAGTGATGCACCACTTTAAAGAGCCATAACAGCTCTCTTAAACTGAGTGCCCACCCTCCTCCCTTTCTCATTTTTCCCTCCCCTCCTCTCTTACCTCCCGGGTTTCAATGAGCTACACCTCAGAATGAGCTGATTACACGCCTCTCTTAAGCTACTGATACCATCGGGACAGGAATTACCAGAGGGGTAAACACACACGCACACACACACACACAGAGAAGATAACCCTGACTTAAAAGCATACAATATTTCTACTTGTGTGTGTGTGTGTAAGGGTAGAAAAACAGAGAGAGTGATAAAGAGACATCACGTCCGTGTCTACATACAAACATACATACACACTCACGCTTGTGGTCCTGTGTCAGCTAAATCGGGCACATTGTTAGCGGGACGGTGAGACAGTGACTTATTACCATTTCAACTGTGCAAGCAGTGTGAAAAACAACTGATTATGGTCTGGTCAACGTGTGGCCAATGGCAGCACTGCGTACTGTGTGTGTAAATAGGTGTGTATGTGTTTCCTCACACCAAGTGCTCATGTCTGCACCTTACTCAGCTCAATCCCATTGAGTTACTTTCCCCCTGTGTCATCATTAATTACCTCCACCTTATCTGGGGCAGGTGGAAAATCAATGTATTTATTTTCTTAAAGGCCACCTCCTAGTCTGTTTTTGAGGACAGGCGGCGTGGCGGGCCGATACGGGGACTCATTAATCGAAGGTTGTTATCGGACGCGATGCCGTCCAGACAGGCTTTTCTCTTTCTTGACACGTCGCACTCCGCAGCAGCTCCGAAGGGAAGGTGACTTTTAAGAAGAGAGATGTTCAACTGAACGACAGTGGTGCGGAGGAAGACGGAGCGTGGGTTTGGTGGAACACATGGGTGTGTGAACGTATGTGTGAATGTATATCAACACATTAGCACTTCATGGATAAAGTGTGTGCCTTGCATCCTTTAGTGTCCATGAATTAGTATTCGAACACACTCTGACACACACACACACACACATCTGTTTGCTCTGTATTTTTTGTAGTTGCATCGATCCTGGTGAAGCTGCTGTGATCCATCACGCAGCGTGGCCTTGATGTTTTGACTTGATGCTATCTCTCCGGTATGGCAGTGGTGACACATCATTATTTACTGTTGCTGTGGGATACGTGGAGATACATTAATTAATCAGTATGAGGCTATTCTTCCCCCCCGTGTTGTCCCCTAGTCCAGTACACGGGGTCTCCGTGGCTAGACAGATGAGAGGAGGAGAGGAGGAGAGGGGTGAGGTGGGGGACACCGCAACTACAAGAAGATGAAGCACTGAGGAACAGCTCAGGTTAAATCATTCTCACTCACTGTCTCAAACACTCAACTTCACAGTTTGGACACCAAAGCAAAAGAAAAAAAACATGTTGGCAAATAAGATGAAGGTTCAAATAAGCAAAAATCAGGAAATGACACTCAATGAGCAGTTTATTAGGAACAGCATACTAGTAATGGATAGGGCTTCCCAACTGCTCACAAAACAGCCTCAGTTCTTTGTAGCATTGATGAAACACTGAGATCTGCTTCATGATAACATGATTACATCACATCAGTTCTCCAGAGGTGTACACAACCTTTCTGTGACCTTGTAGCTTCTGTGTCTGCAAAGCTCACTGGATGCTTTTTGCACCACAAAAGTAAAAACTCAATGCGTGAAAATCCCTGGAGAATACTCAAAAGCAGCCGATCATGTGATGGTCAAAGTCACTGAGATCGTAATTTCTACTTTATTCTGATGTTCGATGTGAACGTTATTTGAAGCTCCTGACTTGTATCTGCATGATTTCTACATCAAACACCGACGGTACCAAATGATTGGTTGAGGTGTTCCTAACAAAGTGCTCAGTAAGTGTAGATTACAACAGCCTGGGGAATTATGGATTATGGATATTGAGGAGTTTATTCCCTCACATGATGAATATGGTTTTGTCCACTGACAATTCCAAAGGAGTTCATTTTAACAACATGAATAATCCTCAGAAATATTCACAACAATGGGAAAGGCACTGTTGCTTTATGCAACTGTGATGTGAATGGAAATCAAGGAGAGAAAAAAAAAAAAAAATGTGGAACTGCAGATGGTGAACAATATGGTCTGTCTGTCGTGCAGGAGAAGTTCAGTTTTATTTCCATCACACCCCAGTCTCAGTCAAGACTGCTTCAGCAGCAACACGTAACACGCAGCTCAAATAGTTTTGAAAACAAGCTCGCTACAGTTTATAAGTGATTTTTTGACACGAGCCATGTGGGAAAAACGGCTCAAAGTGTGAGACAGCGACTCAAACTGAATATCAAGTAACCTGGCAGAAACTCTGCTCCATTCCTACATTTAGTGTTGTTAGAATAATGTGAGGTTTGAGTTGGGATTAGTCTGTCTGGAAATTGGGTTGTTTTAATAGAGAGGCTGCAGCATTTCACACTACACTTTCTTAATTTGTATAAGAATCTGTGTGTGTGTGTGTTCGTGTGTAAAACTGTGTCACACTGTAGGCTTGTTCTGCTTACCCTCTGTAGCAGGAAACAGGGTTTTTCCTTCAGTTTTGGCCTCAGCAAGTTTGCCCGTTCTCAGCAAAACCTCGGCAAAGTTTTCCTGCGGCACGTCTTTGTAGGCTAAATACACGTCTTGATTCTACAGGAACAAACGGAGAACAGAAAAGATGCATAAAACATACACAAGAGGAATCTCCCACCCCCCCACCCCACTGGCAGCAGGGAGAGCAGATCAGAAATTGTGCAGGGAGATGTGATTAAGGTGAGCGAGGGTCTTAATTCCCGGGAAGTCGGACAGATGACAGATTGAGCAAACAAATGAACTGCAGAGCTAAAAAAAAAAAAAGCTTTTCGACACCAGGCCTTTTTATAATTCATTTATAGAGTTCCTACACGCTGTGCGATTTCTCAAATGTCTGAGAGGTGAACAATGAAGTTGGTGCTTTTTCAGGCCTCGGAGCTACCGCCTGAACACCGGATGTCTCCTGTCTGTCTTCGCCGCTCTCGCTCCGTCTTGTTGCATTTGTCTCTCTTTCTCTCTCAATCAGCCTCTCCTCCCACCCGACTCCCTTCATCGAAACTGTTAAGGTAAAAACCAATCCCATTGATCAGCCGGCTCATAGACAGACGGACGTGGGGAGCCATTATTGGTGGATGGATGATGGAAGATGGATGAAGGCTGGAGATGGAGCAGAGGAAAGGATTTGGAGAGGCCTATTAAAATGTCATGAGAAGAGATGTATCGTCCTTCTCTGTTTCCCCTCGCGTCCACTCTTTTAGCTATCCACATGATTTGTGTCTCTGAGTAAAAAGCCCAGTCATAGCCCGGGGCGACCATTTTCTAGGCATAAAGGTCAAACTACTCCTTTTCTTACTTTTGTTCTTTTCTACCTCCATAACTCCTTCTGTCAACATTCTTTCTTTTAGTTTTTTTTTTATGGTCTCCCCCTTCATCGAATACATCCCGAACCTCCACTCTTGGTGGTTTATATCTTTCACCGTGTCTCTCATTTTGTTCGCTATCATACTATCAGTCTTGAGTGAATCCTTCTTTTCCTGGAAAGCAAAGTTCCAAATTGCTTCTGGCATTAAAATCGCATGCTGAGATCAATATTCATTTGGTCTCTGCACTGTTTTTGGAGGAATTTATAAGTCATAGGAGAAGAAGGAAAAAAAATCGAATTAAATGCCTTAAGTCATAAAGCTACTCAGGCATTTTTGCAATAATTTAGGAAGGTGGCCTGAGGTAAAAAGGAGAATTAAGAACAACAGAAATGGAAGGAGGAAGGGAAAATAATGAGTCCTGAGCCACACTGGTCCTAAGCCACTCACCGGGTCCATGTAGGGATCCTCAATGAGTTCCCGATAAAAGGGGCTGCAGCCTTGACGCTCCAGGTTGGAGTTCTCACACGCCCCATCCTGACTGGTGGCTCCTGCTCCCTGACCCTGAGGAGCCATCAAAACATCATTAAATTTTCACAACATGCCCACAGCACTGTCATCTCTGTGTGTCCCACACCTCACATCCTCTGCGCTTTTTTCACTTTCCTTAGGAGCCCGTGACCACGAGTCTCGCCTCCCCCCTTTTCTCCTCCCGCCGTCACCATCGCACAAGGCTGCCATGACCAGAGACGCCATCAATCTCCAGCCCGGCGACCGCTGAGCCAGTTCAGCCGCCAGCAACAGCCAGATATTGCAATATTCAATAGGCGGGCCAATTAATTATGCAAGAGATGAGCTCTTGATTGGTTGTTTTTGGATGAAGACTATGAAGTCTGTGAGCAACAGTGTGTGAGAAATTGAGGGGGGGGGGGGCTTCGGCGTCTCTCACGCACACATAACACTGTGCAGCCCATAGGCTACACAGGGTAAAAACAGACATTAAAAAAATACATCAAGAGAAACTGCACTCTTATTGTCGGCTTCTTCATTGTGCCTTTTACAGTACACTACTGATTATGCATTCATAAGCACACATACAAGCACCACACACCACACCACACACAAACCACACACATTTAAACCCACAAGCTCATTAGTTAGTTCACTCGTTAGTTACTTTATTGTCCCTGGTGTGGTAAATTGTCCTCAGCTTCACCGCCGATCACATAAATTAAAAACAAGACAAAAAGTGTTCTTACATGCAGCGGCCGGAGGTAGTTGAGCGACTCTTTCCACCAGCGGTGGTCGCTAACCGCGCTCAGAACAGCCTTGGTGGTCAGTCCTGTGGTGGTCAGCACTTCCATGGTCTTAGCTGTAGTCCTGTGCAGCAGGTCCCCCGCTGTCCCCACAGGGGAGCCCACAGTGGGTGCACAGGCCTAGGGCCAAGCAGGTGGCGGCGATGACAGCATGGACAAAAATAGGACAGCCATGTTATTCTAATTTATCAGCCTGATGTCTCTGCAGTGGTGGCTGCTACAGGAGCCTTTATAACTGGAATTCATCCAATACAAATACTAAAGCAGCCTCTTAACACCTTCACTTTGCACATGGAAAAACATCATCAGAGGAGTTCTGAGCTGAGGACTCTCTAGGATGAGTGTGGTAGATATGATGGTATGATGGTAAGTGTTTTTTTTTTTGCTTTTTTCTGTTTAGGTAGTTAATAGAAATACTCCAATTAGTGCAGGGCTCTGTGTGTTGGTCATTTTGTGTACCATGCAGGTGAATTACAACATGCACCTTTGAAGCAGCACAATGCTCCCCCTGCCCTGCATTGAAGAAAATAGAGTATTATGCAGGTAAAGCACTAATATCATGACAAGAAAAGTACACGCACCAACAATTTAACTGGTCAATGTCACATCTAGCGTTCATTTGGCTGGGGAATTTATCTCATCTTCTTCTTCTGTACCGATTATCCTCACTAGGGTCACACTGGAGCTGGAGCCTATATCTCAGCTGACTAAGGACGAGAGGCGGGGTACGCCCTGGACAGGTCGCCGGTCAATCATAAGGCTAACATATACACACAGACAACCCAGGGGTGCCGTCCTGCTGAGAACCACTGCACCTCCTTGCCGCCCCGCTGGGGGATTTTAGACAAGGTTAATTCCCAAAAATCCAAGAGCGGGAGCAGAAGTCTGAGACCAGAAGTGCTGTGAGCGCACAGGAGCAGACAGGGTGTGAGGAGAAAGTCTCGAACCAAAGCTCAGGACATTTCTGCGGCACCAGCGTATATCTGAGTGCAGACAAACAGCTGTGACCAGGAGCAGAGATCGGGATGGGAATATTTTGAGAGAAAGGGCGAGGCTTTGAGAGGCATTACAGAATCTGAACATGAAATGAAAAAATAATGCTCTGAAAATGAAGGACAATGCTCTTGAATAAAGATAGGAAAGAAACTCCTTAGTCAGTGGGCTTGAGCCTTGAGCATCGTTTAGTGCCTTTCATCAATACTTTATCCGGCAGGGGATTGAGGGTCAGAGAATGAAAGGAACCCAAACATGCATGGACTCAAGATGTTTGTTAAAAACACACACACACACACACACACACACACACACACACATCTAGAGGGCTTAAATATACGGGTGAGGAGTAGGAACATCAATACAACAATAAAATGACAACAGACAGCTTCAAATGAGCACCCATCCGCACACAAAGGGGATGCAATGCAAGTCATGAAACATTAACACCCACTCAAGGCATCATAAAGCTGGCGGTGCTGAGGGGGAGGAGAAGGGGAGGCATAAATAAACCAAAGGAGCTGAGCAACCTTAACACTAGATTTACACCTCATCAAATATGGAGCAAAAGGAAAACACACAAACGCAACGAAAAAAGGACAGAGACACACCCACGCAGGGACAGAGGAGCAGACAGCTCAAACAAAAAGGGCAGGTGAACAGCATGCATATCAATATACAGATTTTTGTTTTAAAAACGCACACATTCCCATGTTGAGATGTAACACAACACACTCACAAACCTTCACAGAGTCTGTCTCATCAGCCTCTCGTCCACTGTTTGTAATAACAGGCTCCATTTGATAGTTAACTGCCTGGTACAGAACCTGCAGGACAGACGGAGGGAGGGAGGGAGGAGGAAAACAAGAGATGAGATTTGTTATTTTCTTATACAACCTGTTGCTCCAGCCAAACAATCTGACTGCTTCAGGTGAAAGGAGGACGTTTTCACCATGGTGTGTTTTGTTGTTTATCTATTTTTGACTTCACTTGAGAATCTACTGTATACAGGTTAATTATGAGGTGTTAAGGATAGGCTTATATTTTACGTTGTTTGTTGTGTGTATTGCATTTGTATGTTCTTTGGTATGACACCACCTTGTTCATGTTTTTGTACATCTTAATAAAAGCAAAAAAAATACTCAGGATTTCTTCCCAAAGGCTGCAGATGACTACTGTATGAGCAGCAAGTAGAGTTGCATTACCTTGGCTGAATACTTTTTTTTTCTCTTTAGAAATCTGACAAAGTGCAAGGCAAGGCAAGGTAAGGCAAGGCAATTTTATTTGTATAGCCCGTTTTTACAAACAGTTTGTCTCAAAGGGCTTTACATGGCATCACAACAACATCCTCTGCCCTTAGACCCTCACATCGACTGAGGAAAAACTCCATGGAAAACCCTTTTAACAGGGAAAAATCGGAGAAACCTCAGGGTGAGCAACAGAGGAGAGGGAGAGCCGGTCAGCTCGATGGGAGTGGAACTCAACAGTTTCAATTTGGTGAAAAGGTTCAAATTTTTCAAAGTTTTGTGGCACATGTATTTTTCCTTCCTAAGTCCCATCATGTGAAACTTCATGTGACCCCTTGATACTCTGGTTAACAGTACTGTATGAGAAACAGTAGGTCTTCGTCAAGGATCCACTTTTACTGTAAGATAAAAAATACCTGATATCAGCCTCCCAGCGGAAAGTCAGGTTGATGTGATGTGTTTTCTCACCAGTATGAAAAGTTATTATCCAGTTCCTTTCGTAAACAAATTAATTCCTTCCCCGGTCTGCCTTTTAACAACTCTTTTTTTATACTAGCTATGGAAAGCACTCTGTCAGCCTCTGCTTCTCAGCCTGAGATGCTTGACCCCCGTTGTATTTTTAATGTAAACTGGACAGAAAATTGTTCAACATAATGACCATAAGGATACTACAGATTAATAGGAAATCCTTGTTGGACTACAATTTCACTGCACTTTGAAGATGGTGTATTACTAGGGATGCACCAGCATCGGCTGAACATCGGTATCAGTCAAAGTTCGCCTCATTGACTGGCCATCAGCCATCGGAAAATACTGATGGCAGTGGCAAATGTTGATGATTATCTGTTCGATGGCATACAGTATTGTGATGACTCCCAGAAGCATGTAATTTTTTCTCTTTTTTGGGGGGGCGTGACTCCGCCAAGATGCCAGAGTTCATGTTCAAATTGTTAAAGTTGAAGGTAGGGTTGGAGATCCTGGAAAAACGGTTTGAGCAGGCCACACGTCAAAAGTCCTAGCCCCTTTCCTCAGATTTCTCTCTGAAGTCATGCCTCCAAAGCTCACAAAAATGTCTTTTTTTTGTAGGTAATGAAGATTTCTTGGTTTCCTTTACACAAAAGAGTAATAAACAACAAAGAAAAAACATTGGTACCAGCATCAGCCATCAGCCAAACTGTTATTTTAAACATCGGCCCAGAGTTTCACTCATCAGTACGTATTACTTTGCAAGATAAAATAATGTCCACAGTGATGGCTTTCCAGAGTTGAAAAATACTGTGTCAAGCTTATCATAAAGCTTGGTGTGCTCTGTGAGTTTGGGCATCAGATAACCTTCAAATTTATGGATCTACTGTTTTATTCAAAGTCTCACTGTCACGCAAAGCAAAATATATAAGGGAAAATATACAGAAGAATCAGTACTCCTCCATAAAAATCCATATTCATCAAACCTTAATGGTACACCAGAGGCTTACCTGTGTTTGCAGGTCACTGGAGGTAGCTAGGAGGGCATGGATGCTGTCTGGGGGACAGTGGGTGAGAGAGTAGGCTAAAAGCTCCTGCCGGGCCTTCAGATCTGCGTAGCCCTCACACTGACCGAGCAGACTGCACACCTCCCACGCTGGACTGTAACCTGGAGGAGGAACAGGTGGAGGTAAACAAGGACGGGAGGTAAAGTGAAGTGAAATCAGGCAGGAGAGGCCGGGAAAGATGATGACGACGTGGCTTTAAAATAGAGCGAATAGGTCTGCAGTACTTAGATAACAGCAGTCACTATAAAATAATCCATGAAAACGATATAAGACATGAGGTCAAGTTGTCAATGTAGAAACAAACTGCTCTCATCTCACACAAAGAAAATCTTTAAAATCTAGAAGAGCGACAATAGTTTTCAGTTCAGTCGTAGTCCTTCCATCTCTGTTATTCCACCCGGAATCTAATCAGTGAGAAGACGAAAGCCTATCAACACATCACAACACACAGAGTGGAGCACACCGCACTCGTACTGTACAAACTCGAAGAATTTAAAGACAGAAACGCAAAGGCAGGAAAGCTGAGATCTGACATATACAATAAAGCGTAACCTCCCGAGCCCTTGGGATATTAATTCGTATTTAAGTCTGCAACACGTTTCCCCTTGAAGAAAAATATCAGCCAGACACATCGTAATAACTGCGCTACATTTGTTCCAGCTTCATCACAGTCAAAAACCAACATGCTGCCCCGACTTCATTCTCACAAACAGATTCAATTATTCCCGGCGCGTTCTCAGACAGAGAACACCGGCGCTTATCTGATTACACCTTCCCTTTCTCCGAGACACCTTTTTTCTCTCATCTGCACTGTCTCCCGTTACTCAGTGCTGTGGGAGGACTCTGTGAAACTCTATTCACTTTAATTTTTCTGAGACGCAACATGAAACGGGGTCAGAAAGAAAATATCATTATCTCAGTGACCACTTTAAATCCCTTTAGGAAAAGTCTGAGGAGAAGACGGAGTAGATTGGAATATTATTGCGATATCGTACTCCCAGTGATTGTTTCTTGTGCATGAACAGACACAAAATCACTCAACCTAGATTTTTTGGGTGTAAGAGGCTCAGAGCTAGTAAAAAATCTCAAATGCCAGAAACCATAAGTAAAAACAACTTAAAGAAAGATCAAAGAACACAAACACACCAGACAAGGTCGTGATACTGTAGCTAGTTCACTGAAAGAGCTATCCAAGGGCTGAAAAACAGCAACACAGAGAGAGAGTGTAATGTTTTCAGAAACATACTTGTATGCCATTGACTCTGGTGGAGCTTGTTGTAAGACAGACAGACAGAGAGAGAGACAGACAGAGAGAGAGACAGACAGACAGAGAGAGAGACAGACAGACAGAGAGAGAGACAGACAGACAGACAGACAGACAGACAGACAGACAGACAGACAGACAGACAGACAGATAGATAGATAGATAGATAGATAGATAGATAGATAGATAGATAGATAGATAGATAGATAGATAGATAGATAGATAGATAGATAGATAGATAGATAGATAGATAGATAGATAGATAGATAGATAGATAGATAGATAGATAGATAGATAGATAGATAGATAGATAGATAGATAGATAGATAGATAGATAGATAGATAGATAGATAGATAGATAGACAGAGGGGACAGAGGGACAGACAGACAGACAGACAGAGGGACAGACAGACAGACAGACAGACAGACAGACAGACAGACAGACAGACAGACAGATAGATAGACAGATAGACAGATAGATAGACAGATAGACAGATAGACAGATAGATAGATAGATAGATAGATAGATAGATAGATAGATAGATAGATAGATAGATAGATAGATAGATAGATAGATAGATAGATAGATAGATAGATAGATAGATAGATAGATAGATAGATAGATAGATAGATAGATAGATAGACAGAGGGGACAGAGGGACAGACAGACAGACAGAGGGACAGACAGACAGACAGACAGACAGAGGGACAGACAGACAGACAGACAGACAGACAGACAGACAGACAGACAGACAGACAGACAGACAGACAGACAGACAGACAGACAGACAGACAGACAGACAGACAGACAGACAGATGTGATGTGGTGTGATCAGTACGTTTGGCAGATGGGGAAGCATTTCCCTCGTGTAAAGGTGATAATTGAGTATAAAGGAGGCCGGCAGGAGGGAAGGTCACATCAGCTTCTCCACAGGCTTCAATGCACCTTGTGGTTCCTCTGTCAACCACCTGGCTGCGTGTGCTGCGATCACAGGTTTCCCGTGTCATCTACCAACCTGCGGCCATGAGGTCCTGACAGTGGATGTACGAGGCCTTGAAGTCCAGACACTGCAGAGCTTGTTCGGCCAGCAGGGTCAGCACCCGGCCTTTCCTCGCGGCCTGGTCGTCTCCTGGACACGCAGAGATAGAGATATTCATTAAATCAGACGTCAGCCCTGGAGAGACGAAAACCACAGACATGAAAATGTTCTGTATTTTCAACATGTATTTTTGTAATCTTGAGAAATCTTTAATCTTGTCAACATGTCAAAGTTAACACAGCAAATCTCATAATCCTGCATATCACGTAAAAACATCTGCCTTAATAAACCTCTTATTAAATCTCCACCTGACTACATTCTTACACACACAGAGGCACAGAGTTGGTACGTAGGGACATCTAAATGTATTAGCAGCACCACAGACTAAGCCAGAGTCTACATATTAATCAATGTCTAGTATAAATAAGGTTATTGCCATGTCTGATCATCTCAAAGAGGGAGTATTAAAAAAAAAAAGAAGCCCCTCTTGCCGTCTCGCTAAACAGGAATACATTTCAGTTTGATATCTTAGTGTCAGTGGGATCGGTTGTGCTGTTAACATTCATGTGGCGACTCAGAACCACCTTTGATCTCAGTGGAAGCTCAGTAAACAAAAAGGAGAGGACAGGACGATCAAAAGAGGCCTGGGCAAAAACAGGACTTCTGAGAAAAAAAAATTGTGTACACTGAAGATCAAAGAACTGGCGGTCGAGGTGAAGAAATGCGATGCCACTGGACTGGCTGGACTGGCCCGAGTGTGTGTGTGTGTTGACTGAGTGAGCAACATATAGAAACAGGGTGTTTACAGCGAGGGGGAAAGAGGTGTTGGTCAAATATTTTCAGGGTGACTGGTGAAAGGATGTCTTCAAAAGCCGTCAAGACCTCAATATAGTGGAGGTTTATTTGTGTTTTGTGTGTGTGTGTCAGCATGCCAATGCTCTTTTAGAGCAAATGCTTTTATCAAGACATCCCCCTGACCTTATTTCAGGCCGATCTAAATCAGATATCTTGGAAGTCCAATTGAAGCCTTTACCTGCCCTTGATGGACTAATCAAAGGAAGGGATGAAAAGGTGAGCAATGTCAGAAAAACAACAAATAGAAAAACACTCGAGTTCAGCTGCGATGAAATGATCTCCTGCGGTTCTTTACAGATAATCAGCATCCTCTCCAAGTCAGCACAATTTAATTCTCATTTGGAAGTATCATAATTATTGATTCATTCAGACAAAAACAAGTTTTTTCTCTCTTGCCCATTCCCCATAAGACTAAATGATTTACGGAGCATTTCTGTAGACCGAGGCAGGAACTAAACCCTTAGGGTTTTTAAACCAGTGAGCTGGTGATACCTGCATTAAATATTCACCACAGAGCCCCGGAGCTATGCGCCCTTCAAAAGCCTCCCCCCTGCATTTATTTATTTAAAAATTTGTTTATTCCTCTTCTCATCTTGCTCTGCTTCTCTTTTTTTCTCGAAACCACACAGTGAGAGCTGCCTGCTGACTGAATGTGAGCAGCACAGACACAGAAATGCCACGAGGCCGGTTAGCAGGTTTCCTTTCGCTGGTGACAGGCCTCCGAGAGTTTAGAGACAGAGGACAGAGGAGAGAGGAAAGCAACAGAGCAACAGACGGGCACAGAAGAGTCGTAGCTCATGTTCTTGAAGAAGAAAGACTAAACAAACTTGGAGACAGACTGACAGAAATGTTCGTGTCATTCTGGGGGATAAGAAGTAATAGGATGGCATCTTGGGTCTTTCCCTTAAGTTGTCAGTTTGAGTTAAAGTTGTGTTTGAAGGACGGGATTGGCAGTTGAAATGGTCCCAATATACAAAATACCGATATATACTTTTAAACTTCCAAAAGAATTTCATAAAGGGAATTTTAAAATCAGCCAAATGACATCTAACATTTTGTACCGTTGCTGGTCAGTGTGTTTCAGTGTTTACAGCTTGTTGTGATAGCGTTCTGCAGTTTGTAATCCAAGGGGGAGATACGAGAGATAAATAAAACAAATTAAAAGTAGGAAAATTACATTTGGAGTTATCACATGGAAACTGACGTGAACATTTTTCCTCATTCAAGAGACGGTAATAATCACAGTAACTCCTAATGAGAGAAGTGTTCAGCTCAAAGAGATGAAATCTGTTTACTAAACTCAGTGAGATTCGTCAGAGGTTTACTTGGCAAGGTTTGTGATGCTGCTTCAAGAGAAGATTTCTCTTTAAGTGTAAATGGTTTCAAAGTGCACTGAGAATTGATCCAAATATTTTGACTTCACCTTTTCACTCTGCATATGCTTCATAGTCAAATACCTGCCAGATCATGGAATAGATGTAAATTAAATTCTGCCCCTTGGTTCAGTTTCATCATCCTCATCATCACGAATCATCAACCTTTACTTAATTTCGCAGGTATACATACAGAACCATCTGTACCCAGCCGTTTTCAATGCTGCTGAGATTATATACTACAAGTAGAAATAAAACAAACAGCAGAAATACAAAATAGCTATTCCTACGAAATACAATTACATTTCACTTCTCAGTTGAGTTCCTCCTTAACAACCACAATCCTGCAAGAGGCTAATCGACTTTTAAAAGTTTTTCTGTAAAACATGAAATTGATACATTAGATGAGAAAAGATGAAAACATGATTTAAAGTTTGAAGTAACTTAACTTGTCATTACAAAAAGCTCTGTCTAAGAAACCATACCATAACAAGCCCCCTGCCAGCCTACAGTATACCACTTTTAAAAGATGTTTGAGGATCAATACTTTTATCTATGAGTTTTTAAAGCAACATCAAGAAGTGAACTTCAAAGAGGCCAAACACTGGCTGCCTTCTAGGTGCAACAATCCCAAGGACCCAAAGCATTTTTCTAAGATGGAAAAGGCTCCAGTTGAAGAAATCACAACATCTAGTCTGAAATTTAAATCTCTACCGGGATCAAAGGCTAAGTGTGGAGGCTGCAGCGGGGACAAGACTGACCACAGGATGAAACGGTCCAACAACAGAGCGGGAAGTTAACTTTGACAGAGTCGCTATCTGAAAATCAGCTGCCAATCAGAATCAACATGAAATCCAACAATTCCCATCCCTGCGACTTAATGGCCTCACGCTGAACCTGCCGCTGACTGATAAAAACATGAAATCTGAGCACAGAAAAGGAGTTTAGATGAAATTTGCACAGCGCCTCATGGTAAGTGCGTGAGAGAGTGTGTTTGTGTGTGTATGTGTGTGAAAGAGAGAGAGAGAGTAAGTGCTTTAGTATGGATTTTTGCTTGCAAGCTGCAACACCGCTCATGAAGATGAATTTCCCTCTTGTGTGAGAACTGTCAGTGCGCTCATTGAAAGTACCCACGCATACTGGGGTACGTCTCTGTGCCGGGTGTAGGCGGTCCTTTCTCACTGAATCTCATGAGCTTTGTCATGAAGCTGCCACCAAGGAAGAAAGAAGTCTGCTTCATTGAATGTTCAAACACATTCTTAACATGATAAAATCGGGAAAAAAAGGAGGAGGAAATGATGACGTGATGAGGTCAGTGGTGTCGATAAATGATCCTTAGGTTACCTGCAACTCGGAGAAGTGTGGCCAGACTCAGCAGAGTGGTGGACTGCCTGTACGCTGTGGAGCACTCGGCGACGCACTCCTCTATGAGAGACAGCCGGTCTGATCGCAGTCGCACTGGGGAGAGGGACAAAGAAGGAAGAGGAGGAGGAGGAGTGTCAGATATGTTTTGCAAATTGTTCTATTCAAGTTACAGATAAACATGATCTAAAGTGAAAACAAGTCAAGACAATGATAAAAGGTTTGCACACTACACAGCAAATACATTTTTGCAGGGTAAACATAAGGGATCATCATGCCAGTAAGTTGGAAACAATGTTAACGCTTCAGATACTTTAGTAAGTTATTTCACATGCAAAACCTCTGGCTGCATCTTCTCCACCGTGATGATTGAAATACTTTGCATCATTTTAAACATTTTCATTATTTGAGTTTGAGATGAAACTGAAAACCTTTTACGATGTTGGGTGCTCCAAAACAAGACAAACATCTCCTTAGACGACATGGACAATAGTTATGGCTGTCTTTCACTGTTTGCTGATATTTTCTAGACCCAAAGAAATAAATATGATGAGTAGATTAAATTCCTAAAATATGTTTTGGTTGCAGTCCTTGGAGAAATAATAACAATGTATCAAATTTGAATTGTGGAAAATAACTGATAAATATGAATAAAAATGCAGATTATAATTTTCTTTTTACTCATGTCAACCTATTTATAGTATCCAGTATCCACCTTACTTACTTTTATACTGGAGATGTCTCTTATACTTTGTCAATCACACTTAAAGTCTGATTATTAGGTTGCGTTTATTGTAGGACTGTTACTGCATTAGTTTTAGCAAAGTGCTATTAATAAACTGACTACTGAGTGTGTTGTATTAGTCGACACAGTTCCATGATGTGTGACAACCAGTACTTGTTATTTGACATTAACTGTAGTGTATGAATTTAATTTGACAAACACCTAGGAGTATACAGTATGTGTTCTTGCCAATTCACTGGTACTGATTGATTTTTTTTTTGTTGTTGACAGGTTTAAAACTTTCATAATTTGAGTTCAAAAAATAAAAACTTTGAAAAATGAATTTCCATATTTTTCCAAGTCTGCACTGAGAACCTGAGAAAAGGCATGTTTAGTGTCTCTGCAGGCCTCCGTGCTCTCTCGGCACCATGCTGGGGATCTTTATGGCTTGGCATCACTTTGGGCGAGGCCTAGAGGGGATTCTGGGGCGGGTGGTGTCTAAGAAGCAGCGCCTCAGGCTGTCGAGGAGGGCTGCAGAAGACAGCCTAAGATGGATTACCTGTGATCAAATCCTTTCACTTCATACTTGCGTTCATCGGAGTGTGTGCAGGATGGGGCTTTTACTTCTCAGGAAAAAAAGGAAAATAATGTGTTTGTGTGCATGTGTGTGCGTGAGTACGTAGTGCCCTTGTACTGAGCACTAGAAATGGGCTTACACAATAATCGCTGATAAAAAAAAATAAAAACATTCCACACAAAAATGTCGCGATTATAAAATAACATTACCAGAAATGTCTTTCTTTCTATGTTTTATTTCCCACTTTCCTCCTAAACCCGCTCCTGTTCTCACTTTGTCTCACAGGTAGGAATAAGTGGGCAGTGAAAAAATAATCCAAGTTGACAGGAGGGAGTGAGGGGAAAGACAAATGAGGCTAAGGGGGTAAAAAAAAAAAGGAATGGGGGGAAAAAACTAAGGAATAAGTGATGCAAGGAAAGAGAGAGAGGAGAGAGAGGAGAGAGAGGAGAGACAGGAGGCGGGGAGAGAGGTGGCAGAGTATGGCCCTCTCTGTCACAGTGGTTTTATGCTGGCGGCTCAGTTTGACGAGGGGAAAGAGGGGGGAGTGGGCAGTGGAGGCCTTGGGGGCAAACAACACGTCGGTTCAGAGTTGAGGCGGTGAGGGGCCGAGCCGGTTCATTTTAGCTCCACAGTTTCCTTTAACGAAGAGCCATGCCAGTAGGGTACGGATGTGAAGCCAGAGGAGAGAGAAAGAGAAAGAGCGCGACGGTGAATGCTGATTGGTCACGTTTACAGATGGAGCAGAAATATATATATATATATAAAAAAAAAGGAAGGACAAGTGTGTGTATGCAGGAGAGCACACACATGCAGAGACCAAACACTTCAATCCTAATTAGGCCATCAGGCAGATGTTGTTTGCTCAACAGTTGATCCATAAATAATCATATATTTAGATATAGTGGCAAGAGGAAGTGACATATGGAGGGCTGGAGGAAGAGACAGCAGGGAGAGAGACAGGTTGGGTGAGGGAGGTGTGGGTCGGCATCCTTATATTCTCTACATGTCCTGAGTTTAAAAACACCTGAATGAATGACACCTTGAACGGCACAGACGACCAATTCAGTAACTTAAAAACACACACACGCTGACATTTTCTTCTTCCAAGACACAAACGCACACAGTTGTCGTCACTACTGTACCTTGCAGCGGGAGGATGCTGACACTGAAATCTTCCAGTTGGCTCAGAGCATTGATGAGGTCCAGTTCCTCCTGGATGGCCGGAGGGCAGTCTGTGATCAGCTGCAGACACGCCCTGGCAGAGACAACAAGCGGTTAAAACAACACGTTATGACTCTTAACTCCTGCTTCCTGAGGGAGAGAACAAGGTACAACATAAAGTATGGGATGTCGGGCCATGACATCCCATACTTTAAGTGTTGTACTGAATAAATCAACTGAAAGGGAGCAGACGATTACCGATCAGCTGGACTATTCATCTAACAAATCAGATGACAGTGTAGAAACCAGGAGAGGATGTCTGAAGCCAAAGTCTGACATTTTGAGAAATTTGCTGCTCTGGTTTGTTATGGAGAGTTGACGGGAGGATTAATTAATAATCACATTAGTTAATAACATATATCTGTTGTTTTTTTTAAATAGAAGAATACACCATACCTAGTTATCTGAGATTAGTACAGTACAAAGTCTGGAAACAGGGGAAGCAGCAGGTCTGGCTCTGTCTGAAGGTAACAAAATCCACTTATCAGCACCTCTTAGGCTCACCAATTAATAATTTATATCTGCTATAAATATTTAATATATACAAAAACTATACGTTAAGTATTAATAAGAAGATAGGATAAATGGGTGCTGGCTATAGCTTCATACCAAATGGAACGATATAAGCGATATATATTGATCTTCATCTTCAAACTGTAGGCTAGAAAGTAAAAAAAAAGGTGTAGCCTATTTCCTAAAAAGTGCAACTATGGCCTTCATTATCAGCAAGCAAAGGTGAAGTTAAAGGCAATAAAATCATCTACTTTGTTCTACATCAGAGGAATCGGGTTTAAACATGAGCGCTGGCACTTAAAACAGGTCACTTACATTTAATCTGACAGTATTGCAGAATTTGTTTGCAAAGCAGGAACCACTGAACTGACTGCATGACAAACTGAGAAGGAAGGACTGAAAGAGGTTTTTTTTGTTGTTGTTGCTTATTTTGGTACCAAATTTCAAAGCTGTTGCAAAAAAGTGGTTATCAAGCCTGTGAAGAGTTTCAAGCCACATCATGATCAGAAACGCAGCGGCGCTACTCAAACCGATTTATGTACAAAGTCTAGACTAATTTGACAGATCCACAACAGGGGAGTTTCCTCTTGCAACCCAATCCACACTCATTACTCTTAATAGGATTATGTAGAACACCACTTAGCAAATGTAAGAGTATACTGTATGTGTGTCTCTTTAAAACGCAAGTATACACTCATTTTCTGGGGTTTTTTCTTTAATCACACAATTATACGGCAAAGTGAAATACAGCAAAGACAGAGCGACGAGGGGGGGAAAAAAATAATAAAATGATTAATTTTTAAATAACATAAATCCCACATAAAGCAGCATCTTAAAGAGGAACTATAACGTCAGCTTCAGTAGTGGAGAGGACAGGAACTTGTCCTTGGGATGTGTACTCAAGGAAACGACACACACAGTTCCCTCTAACCCTCACATGAGTGAACAAAGGCAGCTAACTGGGAAGAAGGGTCCTTATCCGCGTAATTTGAGTAATCTGGACCATACATCTTATAAACAGCATGGCTCAATATAGTTAACGTGTACACACACACACACACACTCTGTAAAACTCTCAGCTTCCCACTCTCTGAGCTTGGCTGGTGTTCTTGCCAGGAACAAGAGGTTCGTCCTGGCAAATGAGAAGAGAGGAAAGGGCTGCGGATGGGCGAATGAGAGACGGAAAGAGGGCATGTTGATTATGTACTCATGCTGTGAAGTGTCTGCAGGCGTGTGTGTGTGTGTGTGTGTGTGTGTGTGTGTGTGTGTTTGTGCACGGAGAAAGCCTTAGAAAAGACAATGGTGAAAAAGTCCATTTCAGTTTCAAGAGTCACAAAGTGCTCAGCAGCAGTAGCCTATGTATTCTTTAATTAGCAGATGACTACATAAATGCACACAAGAGCACAAGTTAATATAAGTGAAGCAGTTTCTATATCTGTAAACCAGTCCACCTTTGCTTTCTTTTCATCGATCTATCTCTTACTCAAGGTCTTGCGAGATGAGCTTTTTCAAACCTCAGAGACAACCAGCAACAAACCACGTCATCCCTTTTGGACTCAAATCAGACTTTTATTCCCCATTTTTTCTGATTAATTGTTACGAAATCTCGACATCTTTCCCTATCTATCTATCTATCTATCTATCTATCTATCTATCTATCTATCTATCTATCTATCTATCTATCTATCTATCTATCTATCTATACAACTTTTAATCTTCAGGCACTAAGTCAGACTGTGTGATCCTCTTATCATATAGATTGGTTGCAACATGACATATTCAAAAACATTTGAACTTTTGTACAAGTCAATTTACAGATTAACCTTTTGAATGAATTTAAGTGGGCGAGCGCTGAGTAACACTGAGTTTAATCACGTTTATGTCACTTTGGTACAGTGGATGACATTAAGCTCATATTTGATATTTAGTTTATATATTCACGTGATATTTGCACTGCATGAGCAGCTCTGCAAACATAAACTCCGACAGGAATACATAAGCCTGTTAAAGAGTAAAACTGAAACGAACTGTTCAAAGTGAATGGAAATTTAAAGTGCACAGATTCTCAGTCTATCAAGTGTCAATTTGTCAATTCTACTAAAACATTGTGAATGATGGATTTATTTATCTTGTTCGGCTCTGGTAATGACATGCATGTCGGAAAAAACTCCTTGGGACCAACTCGCGAGAGCACTATAGCTTAAAACAAAATATCATACCCCCCATCCCAGCAATATGTAATTATTTTTGGTGAAACAGGAAGAGAAAGAACATTAAAATTAAGACTATTTGTCTTTTTATCTGTCAAATCTTGAACCTGCAACTGTCGACACAACACTGAGACCCGAAACAAGTTGCACACCCAGCAGAGTCACTTCAACATTACATTTATTTGTTGTGGCATCTGAGTCAAATTAGCTCTTTTTTGGTCTCCACCAACTCCTGAGGGAAATATCTGGCTCTTGAGCACCTACATGCTCCGCTATGTTCACCGGCCTGTCACTAACATCTTCTGTCAGCCATCTGGTACCTCACAGGTATTATACAGCGAGTCTATCTTTCTGTTTTTATTGAAAAAGACAGAGATGACGAGAGCGGTGAAAAAGAACCAAAACACAAAAGCTGTTGGCCGTAAAAACCAAAATAATGAGCTGAAACCAAAGAGTAGAACCAAAGCGAACCGCAGCCTGGGATAATAATTCTCTGTGGGGTTGTCGCTACATGCGGTCCTGTTCACACCACACACAGTCATTTGATTCGCTGTGATTAGAAAAATACTGGTTAATATGAATTAAATAGCTGTTTTGCATTTTTGTTGGTAATAAGGATCCCCTTGATGAGATGGTACATCTCTAGGGGCTATCCTTTGAAAATAAAGTCATAAAGTCATAAATACTTTTCCTCACTAAGGACCGAAAACTAAGCTAGATGTTTCTGTCTTTATTTTGTGTAATTTAACAATTCTCAGTCCGTGTGTGTGTGTGTGTGTGTGTGTGTGTGTGTGTGTGTGTGTGTGTGTGTGTGTGCTCTGTCTCTCCTTAGTTCACTGAAATCTCTTTACTTCAGTAGTTGGAGGGGATCCCCATGTTATTTTTGAAAGTCTCTTTGTCCTTGAGGAAACGCCTGCCTGCCTGGCACCACTGACCACATCCATTCAGGACACGGGCAGGTGCGGTTTGTGTGTCTGTCCGAGCATGCGTGTGTCTTTGGTATTTAGCACAAAGGATAAAATGTGTGTCTGTGGAGCAGTTATTTTAAACTTAAGGACACAAGCTGCCAGTCTGTACGGACTATTAATTTCAGAGCATCGGGGCACAGAAGCTACTTTCTGTCTCGTACCTCCAATTCACGTGCAACACACACACACACACACACAGAGGGAGTTGCACAATGGATGATGTTGTCCGAGAGTGTGGAGGGGAGGGGGGGCCTATGTATTTGTTGCTATAAATGAATGACGACCCAATTATTGTCCCACTTCCCCACTCGCAACAGACGGTAAGGTTAGACACCCACTGGCCCCCCTCTGAGACTTTGAAACCAGCCACACACACAAATAACTGGTGTAAACTTTGTTTAACATAATTTTGGAGAGCAAACATGAGCAGCCACCATCACTCTTTTTTTTGCCCCCTGGCCAGCCACGTACTGTAAACATATAAACATAGTCATCCACCAATGAGCAAGATCACCATCTCAGACGGTGTACGAACACTTCTGCATGGCAGTGTTTGTACATGTCTGAATGGAAATTGCATCCAACTCATTCATTTGCTTCAAATCTGAATTTCTAACACTTACCTTAACTCTAATCTATACAAAAAACACATGTAAAGTCAGGTTCTAAACCTCAACTATTCCCTTAAAGATGCGAGATTCCAAGCCAGCCCTCAAAAGCATGGAGATCTTTCCTTTAAAAAGTCCTTTCCTCACCTGGCGAGGTCCATGCATGGGTCTGTCAGCGTTGTGGAGGAGTTGAAGTACTCTCTGGCAGCAGCCAACACTAATTCCACACTGTTGTCGTAGGCCACCTTCCGAGCGTAACCTTTACCCCTGAATGACAAGCTGACGGGAACATCCTGGTTGACCTGGAAACATTAATTCACAATCAAGACATCAATGAGACCGCAGCATTAGAATTCATTATGGGTGATTTAATATTTGGAGACCTCAGTGGGGAGTATCAGTGTAACCCTGGGGCAGAGCCGCGAAATAATATTCAATATACCTTGGAGCAGTGCATGAGCTGCCCTGCCAATCGCACGTTCTCCACACGACTTGAGCATAGCAAGGACTCAACGAAGACCTAATGCAATCAGAGGGGGCAGGAGGAGATGGGGTTAACCTTGTTTGATGCATGGTAGAAAGTCATTTTATTTAATTTACACTTGAATGCAGGCTGAAGAGGTGGAAACATGCAGTTTAATGTGTAAACTGGGGGGGCATACAGGTGAATTAAAGGGCACCGTGAGATGTGCAGTACCTGGTGACATGCCTCCTGTTTCAGACAGGTGTAAACGTTCTGCTGCATGTCAAGCAGATCCTGGAGAAGTCCTTTCCACACTGTCTCACTTACTGGAGGGTTTCTAGAACAAACACACATAGACACACGTGTAAATAATATACAAAATGTTAATGGGATCTTGAAGGATATAGCGTATGAACGTGTATTCGTGTGTTTTTCGTACTTGCGGCCAGTGTGGCGGCACAGTTTGACCATCAGTTGGTGGGCTTCCTCTTCGCTGTTCTGGCTGTTCCTCACATATGAGATGGGTTTCTGTAGTCCATGCTTCTCCAGTACCTCCACCACACTTTGAAGCGTAAGCACATAAAAACAGACGTACATTTTTGAGTCGCATGAATCAACGTGTTCTTTCAGCACACCGAGCAGACATGACGGTTGGCGGCAGAAGGCATCGGGAAATGCCAAAAGGAAAGAAACGTGGGGAAAGAGAACCTGAAAAAAAATGTAAAAAATCCAAGGGAGAGTAAGGAGGAGAAAGACAGAGAAGTGTGCGCTCTAAGCTGTTCATTATTTTGGCAGCAGGGAGTCATTTGCAAGCCACAGCGCAGATGGAGAAAGTGTAGAGTAAGACTGAAGAGCAACATGATAAAATGCACCAATAAGACAGCACCTCTTCTTAAGAGTGTTTGTGTGCATCTAGGAGTGTGTCAACAATGGAAATCTTATATGACCAGGTGAGAGAGTGAGTGTGTGTTCATGCATGTGTGTGCGTGCATGTGTGTGATGGTGTGGGATTAGCATGGCGCCCCCAGTCTCAACAGGGTCGTGCTGCTACAGATGTTCGCTCTTTGCCGCAACTCATTACCATAGTAAACAGGTGCCTGTGTGTTACGTCTACGTGTGGCTGTGTGTGTGTGTGTGTGTGAGCAATACAGACAGAGACAGACAACAAGCCCTGATATTTACAACCGTGTGTATTTGCTTGAGTGTGAATGCGTATGTGGGAGTGTCTGCATGTTCCCTGCACACATATTAATGTGCCAGAAAGTGGTAGTGGCAGCAGCTGAAAACAGCTTTTATTCTGGAGGCGCTCGGAGAGCAGACACTTCACATTTACTGCCTGATTCATCTGAGTGCGAGTGTGTGTGTGTGTGTGTGTATGTGAGTGAGTCACAATGTTTCATATACATGAACACACTCTCCCAAGCTCCCCAGGGTGTGTTTGTGCATGGTTGTGTGTGCTTGTGTGTAAATATGCGTGGATATTTGTCTATAAAGGCCAACACTAAGCTCTAACGCAGCCTCTCTTATTGCTGCTTCTTCCTCCTCATCATCATCCATATTCCCATTGCCTTCAGGCTCCCGCCCTTCCTCCCCCCTTATTCCCTCTTCCTCTCTGTGTTCAGAAGTTCACCCTGAGGAGAGGGGTGGAGAAGAGAGAATGAGAAAGAGAGAGACAGAAGGAGAGAGAGAGAGAGAGAGAGAGAGAGAGACGTAGGTGATTTTGACCTGTAACAGAAGAATTGCCAGAGGTTGTTGGAATACCATGGGATAGATGGTGGTCCTTTGATATCGAACGTGAGTGTAGGCAAGTCTGTGTGTGTGTTTTCTATCAGGTCCATAATGGGGAGGGAAGTGATAAGCACTACTACGAAGTGAACATTTCCCAAGCAATGCAGAGTTAATCAAGAAACTGAAGGGCTGCTTCAGCACTTTAAGTTCTCTAAAAATGGGTACTACAGAAATGTACGGATGAAGAGCCAGACTGAATCTTTGTTCTGTTCAGCCAATAGCCCAGAACCAAAAGACATTCAATTATACGTAACCATGAAACTGTAAGAGAAAAGAGGAGAAAAGCAACAAATCTGAGAATCTGAACCAGGCTCCTGTTTGGAAAATGATACTGTGATGATCGGTCGATGAAAGAAGACAGACGAGTGAGGGAGCGAAGAACTGCTCAAGGATGGTGCGAGTGTGTTGATGTACCTGAGATGCTTCTCAAGTTTGTCCACCTGATCATGGAGGGAGGCGGTGATGTCCGTCTCAGGCCTGCAAGATGACACACACACACACACACACACACACACAGAAAAGCATTGGTTTCGTTAAGAACAAGTAGAATTCTTTTATCCATAAAGGAATGTGCACAGTGAGCAAGTGTCTGTGTGCTTATACAATACACCGTGTATCTATACTATATGCATGGTGTGTGTGTGTGTAAGTGTGTGTGTGTGTGTGTGTGTGTGTGTGTGTGTGTGTGTGTGTGTGTGTGTGTGTGGTATCACTGTGAGGTTGTACTGATTCTGCACTAAAAATAAAACCCCATGATGCTTTGCCTTGAGGCAATAGATTCTGGGTCAGACTGGCCTGTCCCCCACTAGAGTACTGACCCGGATGAAACAACCTTCTTTGAGTGCACGGAAGTGTGTGTGCATGTGTGTGTGTGTGTGTGTGTGTGAGAGCCCGGCCCACATCTGTGCATGAGTGTGTTGGTCTGCTTTTACTGCTTTTTTTAAACCCTTTTTTCTTTCCTTTTTACTTTATAAAAAACACACAATCTTGAATTTTCAACCAATTTCTCAGCATCACTCTTCTTCTCTGACTGTCTCTGCTGCTGTACCTCCTGATCTTCCTCTCTTTCATCCCCTTTCTCTCTCTCTCTCTCTCTCTCTCTCTCTCACTCTCTCTCTCTGTCACCCTCTAATCCCCTGCCCATTTCTGCACTTCCATACACACCCGGGGTGAACGCATGTTTCATTCTTCTGAGCAGATTTAGACCTAATTAAGCTGTCTCACAGAAAAAAAGAAGGGAAAAAAAAGAAATTCACAAAATTGGGTTGAAACTACTCCGTTGTCGTTTCTCTCCTCACTGGCAAATCTGTGATATTTTAGGCTGTGGTGGCAATTTTGGAGCTTAGTAAGTCGGAGAAATCACTCCTGGGAGAAATGTGAAGTTGAATGCATTGCATATACTGTACAGCCTTGCAGCACTGCTAATCCAACCACTGCAGAAAGGAAGCCTGTCTGGGAAAGTGAAATGCTTAGTGCAATGCTTGGTATGCAATGCTTGGTATGAAATGCAGTGTGGTAGCCTACTGACTTATAAAGAAATATGTCTGAGTATTACTGTATATGCAGTCACATATTTTTAATAACCTGTCTTGAGCTGGCAATAAGCTCAAATGCTAAACTCCAGTATTAAATGGCAATTAGGAGAACACATCCTAATAGCACTGAAGATTTCAGTCTCTGCCGGTTTTGGTTCAGTGACCAGGGAAATGTAACACAATCTATTTGATAACTGACAAACCTCAGTTTATAAATGTTTTCAGTGAGATGATCTACACTTCTTCTCTTGAACGGAATCAGAACAATGAAAAAAAAAAAATTACAGCATATCCACCTCTGCTATTATGTCTGCTTTCTCTTCCCACACTGTCACCTAGAAGCTCTTTATCTTTCTAAACACTGAAATAATGTGAAGCAGCATATGATTGGTGTTGTGTATCTGCTCTTACTAAGTTTTCTGAAGCCCTGCAAGGCTCTTCCAGTGCAACTGCAGTATTTTTGTGAGGTGGGAAGTGGTTCTGGCATAAACTGTTGACAACAAACTCTCTACATTATTCAGAGTTTTTTTTTGTTTTTTTTTTCATACAGACAACTGCTGAAGTATTCAATAACTGTGAGAGCCACAAAAATTTTACTCGCCTTCATTGTATTGGAATGACAGCTAAATTATCTTGAAATACATTTCCTAACCATGATCAAATAAAACACAAAACTAGAAGCATAGCTAGGTACAAACGAGCGCCAACTAGCATAAAACAAGCACTTCATGTCAAGCTAGTTAACTACCCTAAAAAGTCATAGTAAGACACAAAGATTATTATTACATATCTGTAGCAACACTAATTACTTTCTTGTTATGTTGAATTCATTGCTGCTAACAGTTGTGTAAACAGAGATGTATAATAACATTATCACCTTGCTAGCATTAGATAGCCAATATTTCACAAGCTACTGTTTAGTCACAACGAACAGAATGATTAAAATAACACAGAAGTAAGTTATTAGCGTTTAGGTGTCCATAAAAAGGGTTAGTTGTGTCAATAGTATCCTAACAGAGTTTTGTTCGCATTAACAGTAGCTCAATGCAGCAATTACACCATCCAACATTGTGGAGGAAAACTGAAAGAAAACTAAATGACTCTTTTAATTTGAAAGTGAAATAAATCTTTAGACGTACAAGTCTATATTATAAACGAGCAACACACCACTTGATAGCTCATTAGCGTTGAACCAGCATAGCAGGACGTTAGTCACATGCATTAGGCTTGTTCAGTTTGACCTCATACACCTTGGTTTATAGTGGCTCTATTCCTAAGCGCTACTATAAAACCTTGTTTGAATGCAGTTATCCCCTGCTGTGAGTACGTCATGGAAATACATATTATCACAGCAAGGCACATCACAGCGCAGGTACTGTAAAGCAAGCTATGTGAGCCAGCTGAAAAGGTCAAACGATAACTTGTTAAAAAGTTTGTTATTTTCATCGCAACCACCCCTTAAAGCAGTAATTCAATTGTCCAATTACGGTGCACACAGGATGACTAATCCTTCTAAGAACGTGATATTTTAGCTCATTTAAGCTACACCGACACTCTACAGGTCCCATTTTATCAAGACTTTTTTCCTTTGTGCTCTTTCTTTTTTCCTGCAAGTGTTTTATTATCGCTCACCCTGCTTCAAATGCAGTGCATACCCACACAGCCTCATGAGAGACTTAAAGAACAGGACCTCTTGCCATATGAAATAAAATGTGTCACAGAGGAGAGAGAGGTAGCAGACTGCAGCATAAACTGAAGCTGGGCTAACTGATGGCTCCGTGGAGTCAGAATTAAGCGTGACAAAGAAAGAGAAGAAAAAGGGAAAGGAAAGGTGCAGAGGGAGGGAGGCAGGCAGAAACAGAGGTGATACTGTAGGTCCATTTATTGACATGTCCTAGGAGAGGGGTGGAAAAATTAAGCTGGAGGGAAAGGGAGGAGACGGGAGGGGTGGGACCAGTGTCTTCTTCTGGATGAGACAAAAGGTGAGCTGCTTTATTGTTTTTACATAATTAGATGATATTTGACCATTTGAATGCGTGTGATCATGCGTGACGCCTGGTGTTTGTGTGCATGTCTGACCCGTAGCCCCTCTGCGGCAGACACTCCAGGATGTCATAACAGAGGCTGAGCTGGTCATCTCTCTCGCAGCTGTAGATGCACTCCAGGGCAACGGCCATCAGCTGGTCTGGATCCCCGACGATCTTCTGCTGGCACTGAGGAGGAGGACGAGGAGGAGGAGGAGGAGGAGGACGAGGAGGAGGACGAGGAGGAGGAGGAGGAGGAGAGGAGAGGTCAGTGTGTGTGTATAAAGTCATGTCTAACCCTGCGGTCTTCATGTGCAAACACAAACACACAGTGAGTTCATGTTTCATTCACAGCATTCTCTTCCCTTTGAGCATTTGTGTGTGTGTATGTGTGTGTGCTGCATGTTTTCTAATAGCCAGCAGACCTGTCCTTGGCTGCGTCCTTATGCTGTCATAAATATAACATTTACAGCACAGGGCTGCGACACCGGCCCTGACATGGCACAAACAGCAGGAGACAGAGTGCGTGCTTTCATTTTTGCTGCCCCTCCGTTTATGGTCGGCCAAGTGTGACGGCCTCTACACTTGCGCACGCGTGTGCAGTGTGCGTTTGGACACTTACGTCAGGTTTGGAGTGCTGGAAGATGATGAGGGGCAGGCTGAGGTCTTGCTGGGCCAGGCTGACCAGGTACTCGCGGAGAAGAGACTTAGCCGCTCCCTCTTTCTGCCCCTCGCAGCGATGCAGGAACGGCACCATCCACTGGAAGGCGTCTTTTACATAGCGCTCGTTGTTAGACTGGTGACAGAAAGACATTCACTTAGAAGAGCAGCTTATTCATACATAAGTATTGTTTCTGTTTTTCCCCAGCAGCCACTGCCTACCGTCTCTTGAGACATATTGGTAAAGTTATATCATATCTTTAATATTGACAAAATGAAACTCAAAAAGGTCAGGTTAACCTTCAGCACCGTTTTATTACCATACCTCTGTGTCTTTGTTGCGCATCATTCATTTTGTAAATTATCTTGTAATAGAAAGACTGAAAATTAAAAAAAAAAAAAAAACATGATACTAATCTTGAATATTAAATACCATATTGGCCTCAATAAAAGTCTTTTCAGAGTCTTTCAGTAACATACTTTTGAAAACTTCGCATATACAGCAGCAGTGTAAGTATTGATTGAATGAGCAAACTAAATTGAAAACAATACTTGCAAACCGACGTGGGAGCAATTTAGAGATTGTTTTGTTTCAATGTTTTTTTCAGAACAATGTTAAGTACTTCAAATTACATTGACAGGAAATTATACCATGTAATTAAACCTGAAGTTGAACCATAATAGCTCCAGTAAAAGTATGTGGGTTTTTCTCTTACTGTAATTGTACAGAGAGATGCATGTCAAGTTTGCAGGCCTTGCACCTTCAGCTCTGACTATATAAGATAAGATCCGTAGGAACAATGTGATTAAAAATAAATAAATCTGAAGCTAAATGCTAACTCTCACACCCACACGCAAACATTTTACTTTGCTGTACTGTGCCTCTGATAAAGAAAGACATCAGACACAGGCAAAGAGGGAGATTTAATCTAGGCGAGTTTGGTAAACATTCGCAAACACACACACACTCACGCAGCACCCAAAGGGAGTACCAGTCAAACAGCATGTGTTAGTGCAGTCAACAACATTAGCTGGCTGCCTGCCTGTATGGCAGATCCTACTGGCAGTGGTCCTTGCAGGCTAAAGCTGGCAGTTATTAGAGACAATTTAGAGGACAGCTCATATTATGTACTCCAAGGGGACTTGTAACTGTACTACCTGCTGCAGACGGCCTTTCATAGCTCTCTTGCTGCCTTTGGATGGAAAGTTTGTGTTGTCAAATGTCAGCGATTTTAAGGGATGAATATGATTTACTGCAGCGCTGCTGTTCAGTATTTTAAACTGTACAACTTTTCTGCTTTGTTGCCCATTCAAGTGGCAGTTGGCAGACATTATGTTCATTTAAGCAATGAACGAGGATTAAAGGAGCCATTTGTAAGTTTTGCTAATACTACATAACCGACATTAGCTGCTGTGTTTCATCTAGTCTGGCAATTAAACGGCTATTGTTATCCCATAATTCAGAGTAGCAATAGCAACACTTGAAATTAGCTCTTCAAAAGTAACCACATGGAACTTGAAGTGAAATATTTTGTCAGCAGAGATTATTAAAAAGAAATACAGATTAAATAAATGAAGAGATGAGAGAGAATACGTATAAATAAATGTCAAAGGGCAATATGCCAGTGACACATCAACATCATGTGTCGCCATTGTAAAGAAGGAGGGTGTGTAATATTAGTAACAAGATAACAGTGAGAACAGCAGCATGCAAATATTTAATCACACGTACTTGATTAATTTTATGATAAAGAATATGCGTATAACAAATGAATTTCACTTAGATTACTGATTCTGAAACAGGTAATGGCAAAAAGGTTTGAAATGTGAAATGTGAAATGTGAAAATGATGTCACTTACATTTTTCATGAGCAGGCAGAGCTTGTCAATGTCACTTAACTGCTGCAGATCTTTAAGTGTCAGGCTCAGTTCACAGGATGTCTCATACACAAGAGTTTCCATGGTGACCAAGTCATCGCACAAAAGCTCCAGCCCTGGGATCTCCCGCTCCTTCCCAAGACGCACCAGTGACAGGGCACAGTCCACCTGACGGAGAGGAGAGTAATGTCAGTGAGTGATGACACCATGCTGAGCGGTTTCAGGCGATGACAACTACATTAGCGGCTCTGTGAGACTGCAAATGTGTATTGTAAACATATATATAAGAAAGGCTGAGACAGAGAAGCCCACCCCAGGGGCTTCACAAAGCTCATGGATGTGCACATGCATTGCAAATGTACTGAATGCCATGAACATGTGTACAAATGTTCATGCCGATCCATCACAGTTTGTCATACATTTTTCAGTCTGGACCGAGGTGAAAGCAGCCTCCTGCAACCAAGGTGAATGCTGCACGGTTTTAAAGAGGAACTATGCAAGATCTGCACCTTAATTAAACAGCTTTGGAGTCATTGTAATGATTAAATGACTTGTTACAGGAAGAATGAAGGCTCTCTGTCTTCCTCCTAGCGTCTCTTGGCTGGAAACCAACCTTGCAAGATCAGCACCTCCAACCCGGTGTCCCAGATCTCGTCTAGCGAGAAACATGGACTGCTTTACGACACTACAACACAAACAGGCTCGGTAATCCGTGATCTCTTATTAACATTACCTCGGTAGATATCACTCCACGAAACTCGCCGTCTTCATTGAAAACAAATGCACATGGAGGGAGGAGGGTTAGCTGTGAGTTTTTAGACGGTGAAAATATGCATTCTGAAACTGTAGGGGGAGCTCTGTAGAGGAAAAAATAACCGTAACACCAAAAAAGTGACTGAACCTGTATAGTTCACCTTTAACACCAACCCATCCAAATCCTCTTTTTTGTGATTTGGCCTTTTAGGGAAGACAACTTGTAACAATGGAGCAATGACAATTCCCTCTGTGGTTATAACTGCTGCTGTTCTTTGTAGTGTTGTATGTACTGTGCATGATGTACCTTTTGTTTCTCCTCCTCCGCCCCATTTAACCAAGTCAAAGATACTCGGTCAGCAGGCGAAAGAAGAAACTGTTTATATGCGGCACATCACTGAAAAACTGCTGCTGAGATCTCTATGACATTAACAAAATAACAACACCCCTACTACTCCAAAACCAGGTAATACCCATCAGTCATTACTAATATCCAATCATTAGTCTTTAGACAATAAAAGAGGGAAGGGTTTGGGCTTCCCGCTACTCTAATCAATACATTTCCATCCAGAAGAGCAACTAATCGATATCCGACCACCTCTATGCTGGCAGAACGCCCAGCCAATCAATGCTCAGCCACCTGTGGATGCCAGCCAATCAATAGCAGATGCCACTAGGCCCTGTAGCGATGATTGCTTTCTCTTCACCTTTTAGAGAAGGAGAGCCCATTGACACAGCGGTTAGCGCTGCGTCTTGCTTGTACAGGCACACAAACAGAAGTTCGTCATCTTCAGCTTATCTTAAAGCATTGCTCGCCAAATAAATGCCTTAATTTGTGAAATGTACACACACACACATGCGCACGGACAAGGAAAAACCCAACTCACCTTGAGTCAGAGCCTGAGCAATTCGATACAACAAGAGAGAGAAGTCTATTGATCTAATTGTGAGTAAAGATCCTCCCTGTTCTCTCCTTTCCTCCCACCTCCTTTCTCCCCGCTCTCCAGAGACAGACTCCCCAGCTAATCGCAGACAATTCAGATGTTTAAATCTCACACTTTTTAATTACCAACTCATCTCCATGCCTTCCCCTCGTCAGTCCCTGCTCTATAACACAACTAGTGTCCTCTGCCTCCCTCTCGCCACCAGCTCAGAGGATTCAAGTCGTCTTCAGTTTAATTTTCCAGCTATTTGATCCTTCCTTGTCTCTCCTGCCTGTCCTATCTTATTTTATTTACTTTATTTTAAACGTAAGTTGTTGTTTTTTTTTACATTTTCTCTTTAACTAGGCTCTTTTTTTTCTTTCTGGACCATCTTCTCTTTTTCCTCCCACCTTGTAATATAACCGTGCAACAGTCATCATGGTTGGTCTTCATTTGAACTCCCAGTCTGGCCTTTCGCCATAAGTGCGCCCGTTGCCCCTCTCTGTCTGCTTTTCCAGACAGAGCCAACCTCTTATTTTGTACCATTTTGTTGCCAGCAGTGTTTCAGATAACACTTACTTTTAATATCCTTCATTTCTATCCTTTCACCCCTCTCTCATATCTGATGGTTCTCTTTCCCACAGACAGCTCTTTCCATGAGATTGCTTTCTGTTTTTACCTCAACATCTGTTAGTGCTGTCATCCTCTCTTTATGTTTGTAATACACCGTAAGCTAACTAGGGTGGTAGCATTCCCCCAGCATTTATCTTTCTTATTCCTTCTTTCGGTTGCATTTCTATTCTCTGCTTTCTCTCTTTCTCTCTCTCTGAGTCATCTTGTCAATCTTCCCATTCAGCGCTTCGCTTCCTGCCGCTCAGTGACTGGCTCAGAACACTCATGCTTCCTCTTATGTGGCTCCTTTTAATCAAACCCCATTTTCCTCCATTAAAACACTCTTCCAAGCATAAACACGGCCAGATGAGGGACGGGAGGGGGGTGCAAACGAGAGAGAACAAATGAGATGAAAAAGTAAGGCAGGCAGGAAACAAGTGGAGGAAGAAAATGGCAACAGAGCTGTTCCAATGTCTCTCTCGCACTCTCTCTCTCTCTGTCGCATTTCAGAGTGTGTGTGTGTGTGTGTGTGTGTAAGAGAGAAAGAGGGAGAGAAAGAGGGAGAGAGAGAGAGGAACAAGTGTGTGAAAAAGCAAGGAGACACAAGAGTTAGGGATGGTCCCAAGAGGCTCCTGGAGTAACGCGTCAGAGAGCAAAGGAAGATGAGGTCTAATTAAAAAGGAACAAGGGAAAGACTGAAAGAGAGAGCTGGTGTGATTCCTAGAGATTAACAAAGACTTCCTTTTTACACACACACACACACTCCAGAGTCTCCCCTCTTTCTCTTGAGTGGATGATGAAAGGCGCGATTCCCCAGTTGTCTTCAAAAATGAGCAATGGACCCCCAAATCTCTTCTCCTCCATCCTCCTCGCGCCCAGCGAAAGGGATAAAATGGAGAAATGAAGGGGAAAGATATGAGTGCACCCCAGTTAGTCCTTTCACAAAGACAAAGAGAGCACAGTGACAACCTTGATCCATCACTGTGAAGGAGGTAAAGAGGGGAGGGATGGGTGGGGGGCTAGAGCCACGGCGTGGATGGTGTGGGTGGAGAGAGTGGGCAGCTCCAGCGGTTACATCCCATTACTCCACTAAACAAGTCCCATCAAGTCATATTTTTCAGTTACAGCAACAGAACGCAAATGACAGAAGCTTTGGTTACTCTTCATTAGAAGTCCATATGGCAAATATGATAATGACTGTCACAGATAGGATCAAAGTGACCTTGACTGATGAAGGTTGGCAACATCTCTTCTGCAGTCTGAATCGCAGCCTGTCACATTTTTCTGCTCCAATCAAAGAGGAGAGAGCGAAGAAAAGAAGTGTGCAACGGCAATTATCCTCCCAATTGCCAGATGTCCATTACTTCCTCTCTGCTGCTGTCCTGCTGTAAGTTTCAATTAAGTACACAGATCCTGAGAGCAGCCTCAGCAGGGTGTGCAACGTTGCACCTTAAGAGAGAAATTTCTTCCAGTTGGTGCTGATTTTTTTTTTTTTTTTTTATCATTAACAAGGGACAAATAAACTAACTGCAAGGTTAAAGCGAGGGCAACTAAAAAAAACATAATTCTGTGCAGGTGGTAAATGTTGTTGAGAAACACTTCCCTTGTCGCCATGGCAGCCAGCTGTCTGAACAGAGCTTTCCTCAGTTTCAAGCCACAATTAGAAGATTCAAAGAGAAAGCTGGTGATACATTTGAAAAGAAGTTTGGAAGAAGTGTTATCAGATTGTGTTAGAGGGGAAAAAAAGTGTTTGTTTCGAACAGACAAATCCAAGGACAGAGAAAAAAATGTGCGTAAAAAAAAAAAAGGTGGGGGTGAGGGGGGGGCAACAAAACCACATATTTTCATATATCCTCATTTAAGGTGTTACACTCAATTTTTCCAGCAATAAAGGCGACTGAGATGTTTGTGTGTAGAGGGTGAAAAAAAAAAACCACACCACACCGGGACCACCAATCACAGCAAGACGCAGAAATGAATATCGGATTGTTGATTTTGGGAAAGGTCGGAGGTGTAAAGCGGTGTAGTATGCGGATGTTTGACCATCATTTGTCAAGACTTGAGGGTGTTCATACCTGTCTGGAGCAGGACTCGATATCCTGGGCTCTGCTCTGGTACCAGTCGGTCAGCAGGTCAATGGAGGGAGTGTCCGTGCGGAACCTGAGCAGCCCTGAGACCTCCTCGTACAGAAAACTGTCGTCATCAAACAGGTGCTGGTCGAGCATCGCTCTGAGGAAGACATGGAGGAAGGGAAGTTTGGATTGCATGAGTATTAGGAAGGCTGGAGATAAAAACACAAATCCTGTGAAAAGACCAAAATCGACAATGAATCACTCCTCCTTTTCCATCTGTGACTGGCATGCCTAATTCCTCGGTACCACAGAGCTCTTATTGTTGCCCAGAAACTTAAATTAAAAACACATCACTGAGTCACACTGTTGTTCTGGGTGACATGTCCCTTTTTAACAGTGTGAACACATAGGCACTGCAATTTGCTTAGAGCCGATGCCACACACACTGTCTTGCTGATGGAAATACTCTCAAGAGCGTCAAATCCACAGCTGAACATAGTCCCCAACAGATGCACTAATTAGTCTAGTCGGATTTAAGTTTAAAAAGTACCATTCCCAGCTGTTTTAGGAAATAATTTTACATTCTTAAAAAAAAGAAAAGTAATACCTCCATGACCCATTTTTAAGATTTCTATCGTCAGTGGGCTGAAGGTCACAGAAAGGGTCACAGAGTATTAATAGTCGGACTAACACACTGTGGGTCTTTTCGTGGGATTTGCTGAGAACAACAAAAATACAAAGCACCACCAGCCTTATCCTTCCAGGGGAGTAGATAGGGGTTATAGAAAACAGGGGAAAGGAGAGGGGAGGACAAAGGAAACTGAAACAGAAGAAAGAAAAACAAGGAAAAAAGAGGATAACACAGAGAAGCGGAGGATGAACAAAAGGAAGGTGTGGGTGACAAAACATGTCATTAACATTGTCTTAAACAGTCTTAAACATTGCTGGCATCAACATAACTCCACACAGTATCAAAATTTCACCCTGTTATTCCTGGCCAAGCATACCACAACTGCCAACTGATATAATGACTCTACACCAAAGAGAAATATAAAAAAAGAGCATGCTAAATAAAATAGTAAATGAAACTGGCCTCCCAACAGAAGTAGGCAAATGGCATAAATTGGCAGCGAACAAGATCTGGTATTAGTTTGTTATGGTTCTGTTTAACATTTGGATAATAGGATGTCATGTTTTGTTTTACATAACGATGCCAGCAGAAGCATCTGTCCTGTATGGAGCATGAATTTTAACCATCCTACACTACGAGAGGCTTTATTACCATAAGCACAAAGAGAGTTTATCAGGATTTGTCCAAGTCCAAGTATTGTCCAAGGTTGAATTCTTACAATGCTTTGTGTGCCATGCCACAACAGAAGTGTGTTTGTGTCCAGATTGATGTTAACGGTTTACCTGCAGTCCTCTGCCTCGCACCAGTCCGTCTCTCTGTGTCTCTGCTCGTCCCACGGAATCAACACCAACTCACCTCTGTCATCCAGGCTGAGGAAACAAAGGAGAAAGAGACAAAGAATAAAGCAGAGAAAATGCAAATTAAGAGAAAGATACAGAGGAAGAGAAGAGCAGAGTGATTAAAGAAATATGCAAATATGAAAACACACACACACACACACACACACACACACACACACACACACACACACACACACATACATACAACAGTGCAAAGACCAGGTGTCGAAAAATAAACCGCACCGCACCTTCCCAACCACCTGTAATGGCACCTGATAAATCAGCAGAGACATTTACTGTTGCAGGCTAAACATGGTCATAAACCACAGGAAAATTGTGGTGAGAGGCAGAAACATATGGGAAATGGAAACAACGGGGCATAATAAGGAACGAAACGAGTGGTGGAGGGAAAAACACACACAAAAAAACAACAAAAAGAAACAAAAAACAAAAGCACAACAATAAACAAGTCAAAGAACTTTGGAAAAGAGCTCCTTGTCGTTCTTCAGTTGTAAATAGCGAGGACTTTTATTTTCCAAATGCCAGGCTGGTGCTAAGCTTTACTTCTTCCTGGTCTCCTTGATTGTGACAGGTCTGAGCAAGATAAATAGGGAACACACAAGGAAAGGAACCAAAGTGAAGAATGACTCTGTAACCTCGTGTGTCAGTGCTGACAAGACTCAGACACTTAGACATGCACACACACACACACACACGCACGCACGCACGCACTACCGTTACCAAAACACTGGAGTGAACAGAAGCGGTTTTATCTCTTATTCTAGGATTAATGCATTTATTTTTGTTATCTATTTGTCTGTAGACAGAAAAATATGTACTGCGGTTGTAAAACTCAAGGAGATAGAGCGGGCTACAAATCATCTATAGCTTTGGTGCAGTTAAAGGCAGAGTGCACACGCGCTGCGGCGGCTTTTCAACATGGCCATAAATTCTATCCAATCACAAAATACATAAGAAGTGTCCAAGTAGCTGATGTGATTTATGTCAGGGGACAGAGGGATGGGGGAATTTTTACAAACAGGCCGACCCAAGTTCATCCAATAAGATAGGAAATTTAACTCTGGAATGACAGAGATCGAAAAGGCTTCGCTGCTTCCTCTAAAATGTCAGCACAAAGGGGAGGCATTTTCGTTCTCTTTTTTTTCCTGTCGTTCCCTAAGTCCTTGGTCCTCTTTCCTCATTAAAGACAGCCAGGTTAGAGGATGGAGAGCGTGAGCGCTCGGATATCGATGGAAGGGACGAATTATTCCACTCCCGCTCCTCTAATCTACTCCTCTGCCGGGGAGAGGCAGGGAAGCGGGGCGGCGGGAAAGTGGAGATGCAAAGCAAAGTTGGACTTGGCATTTGAGCTTATTTTCATTTCCACTTGGCCGAGCCTCTCTGAGCTACAGGCGAAGTTTTCAACAAAACAATACTATTATGCATTCCTCCACGCATCTAGAGGTCCCCTCCAAGACCTGATCAATATTACAGGAGGATATTTTCCCCCCTTCCAGCGAAGCCAAGACTTTAGTATATAGGCGGGTGAGCTCCAAAACAGATGGCCTGAGCTGGCTCCGTCTGCTGCAGTGTAGGAGCAAGTGCTGTTGGAGCAGCAGTTGGTGCTCGCAGGCTGGGGAAAATAGGAAACTGCCCCACAGCGGCAAAGCCATGATGGATGCTCACTGCAGAGCCACAGCCACCTGACCTCCCTACAAACACAGACATGATGCTGATGAAAAAAAAGGGGGGGGAGCAGTGGTGGAGTGTGTGTGTGTTTTATGTGTGAGAATCATATAAACAATTATTTCTATATGGTATATGTTGTTCAGCTCATGACTCCAGGGGACTTGGTTTTGTGTACATGTGTTTATTTGTAGAAATGTATATGTGGTATTTGAATACATTAAATGGTCATGTATGCGTAGGAACGGTGGAGGAAGGGGAGAAAAGACCAGAGGAAAAGAGAAGTGTGTCACCTCTACTGGTGAAACGCAAGCGGTGAGGAATTATTTCTTCCCTGCTAAAACATCCCTCCATCACACTCCTCCCCTCCTTTAGAGTTCTTTCATAACCAGAGTAGAAATGAACTATGCAGCAAAAGCTCGGACAAAAGCCACAGTTGTAATAGTTAGGGCTGGTCGTGTATCACTTCAAGATGTTTACATTTTATATGTAAATGTAAAAAAGTGTCAATTAAAGGGATAGTTCAACATTTTGGCAAATTGGCCCTATAGTCTTAGGAGTAGGTTCGTTACCCTGAAGAGGGCTTCTGCCGAAACGGGTGGACAAGTTGTGACCTGCACAATCACCACACTATGAGATAATAATGGACTTTTGCGAGATGGAGTTGTTTTCGACAATTAAAGGTAACGAACCTACTGCTATGACTATAGGGATTATGGCAATGGGCCAATTTGCCAAAATGTTGAACTATCCCTTTAAGTATCTTCCCTTTCATTTAATTGCTTTGTGTGCAAGTGAGTGAAAGCTGGAGCCCCAAGCTGTGGCTGTGTGTACTCTGTGTAATGTAAGAATATGCTGTGTGTGTGTGTGTGTGTGTGTGTGTGTGTGTGTGTGTGTGTGTGTGTGTGTGTGTGTGTGTGTGTGTGTCTTTCAAGGATGCAGGAAGAAAACAACAGTTCTGCTGTGTGAAGGTGAGAACAAAGAAGAAGAAGAAGAAGAAGAAGAAGAAGAAGAAGAAGTGAGAAAGACCTTTGATTGTACACTCCAAAAGAGATGTGATTCCAGTGTTGGCTGATTTTAATTTGCGATGTAGTGAAAAATGAGATTTGTGTATTCCAGATAGGTGTAAATGTTGAGTTTCAGACATCAGAGAGGATGCGTGTCCCTGTGGTGGTGCTTGTGTTCTCACACCGCTGTTTCTATTTACACAGTGTGAATTGTTGTACACAGAGAATTCAGGTTTAACAGTTCGACTTCAAGTGTAATTTTTCGAACATTTTCGGAATGAATTTTCAAGTGCTTTTGAAGTGCTTTCATGTTTACCAACCCAACGGTATATTACTGTTTTCTGTCTCCATATTTTAGTGTAAATTAAAATGTTGAGGACTGTTGAGAATATAAAGTGGTGAAATTAGGAATTCAGAAAATATAAATCCTCGCCCTGCTCACACAAGATGTGAGTCCAATTTTCTGGTCATGTTATTTCAACTTTCCACATATCAAACTTGCTTCGACTTGATATTGATGACTGCAGCTCGGCTGCATGATCCATGTCATGTTTCCTTCTCATTAAAACACGTTTCAAAATGATACTCACCAGGCCTCAGGCAGCAGGATGGTGTACTCGTGTGGAGAGGTGGTTTCTGGGAAATTGTGGAGGATAGCAAGCCGGTGCTGGAGGAGATCTGCTCCATGGTACGTGAAGAGAATGTCCAGAGCCTGCACGTTACTCTCCTGCAGACAAACAAATGTAGGGTGTAAGAAACACTGATTATTTAATGACATTACTAAGACTTATATCAGAAAGTTGATGGAAATCTAAATGTAATTATTTATACTAAAGTAACTTTCAATACAATATACTTAAAAGGAAACAGGTCAAAAGCCCTCTTGTGAGACATACAGAGGAATATGCTTAATTTAGTAAAGGTTGACTAAAGAAAAGAAGCATCTTTCTGTATATTGCACTACAGTTCATCGCTGTCACAAACTACAGCCTCCAGAATTATCATCAAAGTCATCACATCTTTAAAACATTTAAAACTCAAAACTGAACATTACAACCATCATGAATTGAAGATATAATGCAGGACTGTATTGTATTGGACTGCAAGGCGTCCCTTTACAAACTACCAAATGAATGTATACGTCACATCAGTGCCATGGAGGTGCACATTGGTAAAACAAAAGGATGAGGTGAGATAGTTAGTGAGAGATTTTGGAGGAGGTGAGAGTCTGATGTTACCCTGGCATAGTTTCTTGCTGACAAAACAATATTTTGACTGCGGAACTTCTTGAAGAACTCAGCGTCGTATTTCTGCTCTGCTGCATGAGGGCCGCCAAGTATCTCCTAGAAAGTGTGAGTGAAAGAGAGAGAGAGAGGGAGGGGGAAACGGAGAGGGATGGGAGGGAAAGCGTAAGATGGAACACAACCATGGTTCATAAAAAAGAAAACTGTGACGCAGAGAGTCATCTTTCCAAAGAAGAATGGTGATGAGCGGATAGAAAGTCAAATTCGGAGGAAAAGAAACGACTGCAAAATGAGTGCGCTATGGCAAAAAATCAACAGAGATGCTATTTAACTTTCTGGCATATAACTGCTTTGTCCTTTTAGTTGGAAATATATGAGGAAGGTATGCGAGTGTGTGCATGTGCATACGCATATGTCAGGAGGGAACATTTGTTGTCCTGGCCTTTGGCTTAGAAGGATTTATGTGTGTCTGTGTGCATTAAATCTCTGTAGCATCCTCCATGAGTGTGCGTCTTTGTATAGAGGTGTGTGTGTGTATGTGTGTGTGTGTGTGTGTGAGAGGCTGCGTGTGTGTCTGATGGATAGCCTTTGAATGGGCCGTATGCAGACTGAGCAGCCCAAGTCGGGATGATAAAAACCCTAATATCATATTCATAGACAGCCAGGGAAAATGGATTGGGGCAAAAGGAATCTGACAAGTGCTGCAGTTACCATGACAATGTCCGAATAAAGAGAGAGACGTCATTCTGTCTGAGTTGAATATCTAGCAGGGCAAAATCTCATCTCTCCTCTCTAGCATAGGAGGAAGTATGGTCCCATTCATCTGTGATTTACTGTGGATGAGAGGGGTGTGCATGTTAACACTATTCATCGTAAATCTGAAATCTGGAGTGTTAAGTAGTTGCCAGTCTCAAAGTTCAAGTTCACTTTAAGAAGGTATCTATCTGTGCTGCACTGGCGCCCATGCGCTGTCGGCCTATTAGTATAATAGTAAAACCACATTTTCTTATGTCAAAGCTGGGAAAGAATGTTCCCTCAGCGATCAGATTACCCAACCGCTCAATTCTCTCGCAGTCTTCTTACTTAAAATGCCGCTCATGTGTGCATCAACTTTTCAGTTTCTTTCTACTTCCTAATGAGATTAATCAGGTTAAAGGAAAGTATGACTGAAAAACAGACGAGAAAGGCACTCTGTGCTTTGGTTGATGGGATATGAAAGGAGAAAGCATGGAGTTGCCAACGGGTAAACACTGAGCAATAAAGACTGTTGAACAAAAACATGAAATCTGATCATGTAAACACATAATATAGTCCTTTAGTGACTATAATTTTGAGCATTAGTATCATTTTAATGGTTGTTGATAGAACTTCAGACACATTCTCCTTCCTATGAGGTTTAAATCTAATTTTCATAATGAGGCATCAGTCTGGAAAACATCCAAACAGACTGTGCTGGGCCCACCGGCTAGATGCTGAAACCATCAACACATGTATTTGAACATGAACTGCACTTTTTATATATTTTTTTGTCTGTTTTGATGCTTATTTTCTGATCTTCATCTCAACACAGACAGACAGTAAGGATACAAAGGAAGCGCCGCATCATGAATTTGCAATGAGCACCACACTGGGTTCACACCTCTGACAGGTAGAAGGCTGATCCAATCAATTACTTCTGCTCTACACCCACTGAACACTGTGGAGCCATGATAAGTGAGGAGAAATTTTGTGGGCTGACTGCCCTGTGTGGGATCGACGTGAAGATAGATCTATCTATGTTTTTCAGCTGTGCTTTTCAGGCATCTATCTCATGCGGCGTACGGTGGAACAGACATATATGTTTTATATGTTTTTTCAGCTCCATACAAATTCTGCACAACAGCTTGTGTTTCTCATGCTTTATGTGTGTAACTGTGAATCAAAGGTTTTTTTTTTTTCTTCTGTCACACGACTGCAGTGAGTGTACTTTGGCTTAACAGCTCCAGAGTTGATGAGTAAACTGTGTTTAATTTCCGGATTAGTGGATTTATGCACCTATGGGTTGATTCAGATTTGGAAACTGAGACTGACTAAACTGAATCACTGTGGACAACTGGGTGCCTTTGGAAAAAAACAAACAAAGAACAGATAAATCAAAAATGAATATAATCTTCAGTTAAATTAGACAAATTTGATATGTCTTCAAATTATGTAGTTTCCAGGGTTTCTTCAGTGTCTTTCAATAATAGTGAGAGATTGTTATTACCTCATATGTGGCCAGCCGGTCCAGGTAGGAAAGCAGTTTCAGTCGGCTCCGACACAGCTCCTTCTGCTCCAGAGTCAATCTGAGCATGCATGTGCAAACACACAAACAGACACACACGGATCAACTGTTTGCCTGCAAAAAACACTTCAACACAACACCACAACTGACACAGACCTCCAGAACTGAAAAGTCTTTGCTCTTATTTTCCCAAGTCAAATTAAACTTTGGTTTGAGTCACTGACACACGCTCTAGCTTTGAATTAACTGTAAATTGTCCTTTACAGTACACCTGCTAACTACTATATACCACATGGTGCCCTCCAGACCTAATCAATTTCAAACTCCTTATGACCATAAGAACCCTTCAGTGGTTATGAATGGGATGCTAGTTGTCTGAGAGGTGAGTGATTGCCCAGGGAATCCATTTTCAAAGTCATTTAATCACGACCATAAATAAATTGAATGACCACAAACACCAAGGCACTGGGCTATATGGGATCTACCTACAATTCAGTCACTCAAAGTACACCCAAGGGAGAGGAACCACAAGGCTGAGAACTACTGCGAGTCGGCCATGTGCACCCCACCCGTTCACACATAAAACACTCTTCAGCACATACACCGTCCGAGCCCAAAAACTTGGCCTGGATCAACCGCAGCGAGACCACAGGGGAGCTGACCCTTCCTCTGCTGTCTTAATCCCTAATCCCTCATTACAGAGTGCGCTATCAGGCCTTATCGGGGTTCCTCTACACAGGCTAACAGAGATTAACACTGGCTGAACACACTCTCTGGCACATCAAAGAGTGGCGGCTTAGCACTCACACTGGTGGTAATTATTGCTTTGCTCTGCCTCTTCAGAGCAAAGAAGGAAAAGTGAAGATGGAGGAAGGAGAGGACGTGGCAGGGGAGAGATGGAGCGGAGATGAGACGAGATGTTAGAGAAGTGTTTTTCCCTCTCGGGGGTTTGAATGATGGCTCAATCATAAACTTCTACGTAAACAAAAATGGTCTCAGAGGAAGAAAGCAGCGGCGACAGGACATGTTCACTGAAGATTTGGTTGAGTGAAGTTCTGACAAACTTCTTAGTTTACTCTGAGACTGTTTCTTAGATGAAAAGTAAAATCAGTAAAAGTTGACGCCTGTCTCTATAATGCATTAAAAACCAAACTTATAATGAGTTATAATGCAGTTATAGCACTGTATAACTATAGTTATACACTCATAAATGATCATAATGTTTTATAACAATAATCATAAAACACTATAAAGCATTTTATCATGACTTATAATGTCAGGTATTATAATAGAGTTATAATGCTCTGTAATGTGCTATGCTTATTGTTATAAAGCCTTATGGTCATTTATGAGTGTTTATAATGATAGTTATACACGTTTATAAGCTAATTATAACTATATTTATAATGCATTATCGTTGTGGGCATTGTCAGCGAGTTACTAACAATTATAACGTATTATAATACCTGACCTTATAAGTCATGATAAAATGCTTTATAGTGTGTTAAGATTATTGTTATAAAGTGTTATGATCACTTATGAGTGTTTATAACTATAGTTATACAGTGCTATAACTGCATTATAACGCATTATAAGTATGGTTAAAGAGATAGGCGTCAAGTAAAGTGTTACCATAACTTTTTTTTTTGCATTGTCATTATGTGACATTAGCATATGGGTCACAGTGGTGCTGCTGCGCCCAACAACCAGAGCGGCTAACGTGGCTGTTGCCTCATTATCACCATCCTAGAAATGCACACATTTTTAAAATATCCTATGGAACCAAACTAGTTAGATATCTAACAACAGGCACTGATTAAAAGTCCTAAACTTTTTTTTTTTCCCCTCAGAGGAGGTCATATTGTGGAAATGGCCTCAAACAGGTTAGAGGTGGTTGAATGTTCAATTCAGGTCCATGCCTCTTGCTTCTAAATTGCTAATCCTGCAGCTGAATTCCACCGAGGTACAGCATAAACAGCGTGGCTAGTACACTGTTACACATACAAATGGGCAACCCGGCTGTACACTAAAAGGGCAGCAGAGCGCCTGCACCTTTGTAAAGGTTTATATTGGTTCCCTGAATTGCCCTTACAATAAACAGTGGCTCAAGGGGAAAACATGGCTAAGAAAGGGGCCAGAATGAACAAACACACTGCGCCACATCTAAATGGCGATTGAGGGGCTGTAAGGTTTAGGACGTAATGTGCACAATTTGAACTCTGCTTTAGACTGTTACACATCATCGCACATGCCGTTTAATGTAAAGAGACTGCAACCTGATTGCTTCAAAACGTGTGTGTGCATCTGTGTGCATCTGTGTGCATGAAAGCTATCAGAACTGCAGGTTATTACAATCAGATGGAATTGCTCCTCCATCTCTGTACAAACACCCTGAATATGACTGTACCGGACAGAGATTGAAATGCATAAACAGGCCGACACTCTCGTATGTACACACACACACACACACACACACACACTAAGAAACAAACGCTCACACAGAAATGCGGTGCATGATAAAAGCGATTATCACACAGTGTGAGGGACAAAATTGGACAACGGGCAAAAACACTTTGGCTCATGCCTTCACCTGCACATGGATGACACAGGAAAAGCATGCAAAGTTGCCCCCCCTCCACACACACACACATACACACACAAGACCAACGCTGGAGCAAATGAGAAAATGAGAATTCTGATTGAGGTCTGAATCAGATCAGATATGACCATAAACACCTTGCAGCGCACTGCACAACCATCGTCACACTCCTCCACCCCATCTTTCTTTCTTTTTTGTCTGACTCACTATCTCCCTCTCTCTCTCTTTCTCACACACACACACACACACACACACACACACACAAAACCCCTGCAGTATTGTCCATCTTGTTGTTATATGCAGAGAGCTGGAGCAGCAGTTATAATGGCCCTTGGCGGGTTCTGAATTATACTTTATTGTGGACACACAGACTGAGGAGAAAGGGGCTAAAAGATAAAACTATCTGCATGCAGTCGAGAGGACAGTTTTAAAACATGCAAGACAAACAACGCTGGTCGGGTGTGTGACAGCTAGGAGTAAAAAAAAACCCAGCAATAACCAAGTGCTGAGGAAGTCTGTATTTTATGCGACATTAAATTTCGGGATAAGTGAATGCAGTGCAACACATTGCCTATAGGAGTGCAGCTGGAAGTAACAAAAGAGGCTGGAGTATATTAGCATCCATCAATTTATCGGGTCCTTAAAACTAAGAGGGGAATGAAAACCCCTTAGTATCTTAGAGTGAAAGTTGATTTAGTGGGATTGACTCCAATTATAGGAAATGTGATTCTCTCCTGGAGAACTGTCCAAAAGTTACAAAGTCTTTGCTCCCTTTCTTTTTTTTTTAAACTGATGCGAGAGGAATAATCACACTTTATTTCATTATATTGACTGGGTGATAGAAAAAAGTCCTGGTTAAACGAGTCTTTCAACTCCATGCACACACTAAGCACTGACAACCTCAAAACATATGTAGGTACAAAAGATTCACTCAGTGTGACAGTCGGTGGTTAAATACAGTCCTTATCTACACAAAAGAGAATCACACACACACACACACACAGACGTGGTCGGAGCAGCTGTGATCGATATCGAGCCATTTCTGTAATGGTGGTGTAGTTAAAAAGAAATTAAGAGAATTATTATCTGTCTTGGGCCTTGGCCACAGGCCTCAAGGCAACATGGTTAGATCCATTAGTGAAGGGCTTCACTGCACCTAACACACACACACACGCACACGCGTACACATATACACACACACACACCCCATAAACACATTTTGGGGACTCGTGTGACTAAAAGATACAGAAAGGAGAAAAATAGGTATATTTAAAGGACGGTCATCATTGAGGTTTATGTAAGGTCCTTTTCCTTTAATGTTTGTAAATTATCGATCTTTTTACTCCCTCTTATATCTTTTTCTTATCCTCCATCTTTACTTTATCTACCATGGACGGCAGGTCTGCAATGAACCTAAACAGTTTTATTAGACAATGAGCTAAACAGAGAGAAAATCAAACGGGCAAACAGGGGAAAAAGGAAAATCTAAACAGGGAACTGTGGGACCGATGTTACAAAGGATTTATATTACCCTGCCTCTGCTCTTCCTCATTCAAATGCAGACCGGAGGCTCACTTGTTAAGTAACTGATACGAGAAGAACAATAGAGACGGCACAATCCAGCTACTGAAGCTTGAAATACCTGTATGCACAATGCTGGCTTGTGTAAACACAGTATGGATCTGCATTTTCAATGTGCATCATTTATTTCACTAAATTCTTATTTTCTTGTGTTTATATTTGGACGTTTTAATGTGTGTGCGCTTAACGTGCATGAACTTAAGCTTGAGAGTGTGTCATGATACATGGGCATCGTGTGTACTCGCAGCTTTGTGTGTGCTTGTGTGTGTGTGTATGAGAGGTGATTAGTGATCACTAAAGGGTTTTTCATTAGTCTTTCCCTGGGCACTCGACAACAAAGGCATAAATTACCTCCAGCAGATTACCCACTAATCTCTACCAACGCTTTCTCCCTCTCACTCTCCCTCATCCTCATTAATGTCCCTGCCTTTATGAGCCCCTCTCTGGTGTGTGACCTAATCAAACAATCAGTGTTAAATTTGGCAGCCTTCTCTCCCATTTCCTCCTGGTTCCCTTGCCTGCACCTTAAATACCTTCACCACAATCTCCCTTTTTCTTAATTCAGGCTTTGTTTACATTACAGTACACGAAAACCTGCCAACTCAGAGGGGTCAGCGTCTGGTACCACTTGGTGGGGTTTCCCCACTCACCCAACAACTACTTTAGAGACTAAATAGCTGGTGTTGGTGTGTAGGGTTTCAGTTACTTCTCTTGAAAGTTGACAATCAGCTGCCAGCAGTTTGATGTAAAGAAGAATTACACTGCAAAGGGCTTGGGTTTAAAATACAGGCAGAGCTGTAACAAGTAATCGATTAATCGCACAATAATAGATTATTAAATGAATCGTCAACTATTTTGATAATCGAATCATCTGTTTGGGTTTTTTTAAGAAAAAATGTCAAAATTCTCTGATTTCAGCTTCTTAAATGTGGTTATTTCTGGTTTCTTTGTTCCTTTTTGACAATAAACTGAGTATCTCTTGGTTTGTGGACAAAACAAGACATTTTTTAGGACGTCATCTTGTTGTTTGGGAAACACACTTAATCGATAATGAAAATAATAGTTAGTTGCAGCCCTAAATACAGGCTTTGGTAACTTGTACCAGCAATGCAGGTGTTTGCCAAAAGTCTGAAGGATGGTGTCTGTAACCACCAGTCAGTCCTTGTGATTTTGTTCAAATACAGCCACTCTTCTTTGTACATTTTGAACATTGGCAGCTCTTCTGCCTGCTGTGACTTCCTGCCATCATCTGTTGCCCGACTGAATTGCCGAGCTGAGTAACCGACCATCTGACTGGACATGTACCTGCTAAAGTCGACCTTGGCTAGAAGCTCTCGCCTCTTGGTGTTCTCCTTCTTCATGTCCAGCTCCTCATCGTCCGACAGCATGTCTTCGTAAGGCAGGTCGTCGAGGTCAACATCGCCTGGCATGATAAACCTGTGAGAGCGAGCAAAGGAATCACACCTAGTTAAAGAGCAAGTATGGATAAACATAACATGGCAGAATGAGCCTCGGGAGAAAGCTGACAAAACTCATTTTGTCATTTACAGACTACGTATGCGCGAGGTTTGCGTTGGTGTGCGCTCAGGCATGCCTTACCTGCCCCCATCCTCTCTGTTTCCAATGGCGATGAGGGCTTCAAGGTCAGTTCCTTTCAGGCCGTACTGCAGCAGCTCCTTGGCCGCATCAACATTCTCCGGGACTCGCTCCACACACTCGTGCAGCACCCATGACCGCTTGCGGATCTTGCTCTGGGTTGGAATGTAGGGAATGGAAGGAGCAGGAATGAGTTCAGAAGAAATTATGGGATAAAATGAGATACAGAATTAGGAGGGGAGGGTGTGAAAATTTGCTACAAATTGGTAAAAATGATGCGTGAAATAGAGTAAGGGGGCTGTGCTGCACTTAAGCATGTGCTTCTCCCACTCACCCAAACACATTTACTGCATTTTCTTACTAGACATCTAATATACTGTGATAAACACCACAACTCTGATACCATTCTTCATCTCGCGCACTTCTTAACCATCCCTTATCCCCCTTCCCTCGTGTCCTCATACCTATCTCCCTTATTTCTTTCATATCTCACCAGATAATCTTGTATTGAGGCGATGCTGACAGTGCTCTTCCTCCACTGTCTCTGGTACACCAGGTCAGAGTCCAGATTATAGGCTTGGGCAAGAGACAGGGCTTCACCATATTCCTCATTGTCAATCTGTGGGACAAACAAAAAAGTACATGTATGTATGTATGTAGCAAATGTATACAATTAGAAAATACGAACATGTTAACATTTATTTTACGTGATGCATCCTAACATTTGTAAAATGAAAAGAACAATACATTTGACAGGTAGTTTGGCCAGCACAGTTTGTTTTCTGATGTTAAAATTTAAGTTAAAGGTTCCAAAACAATTAATTCACTTAATATTCTGCTAGGTACCTTCTTCGCATTATTTAATATCCAATTATCAACCCTAGGGTATATTACTGATTCAGTCTTCACGCACCGTGTACCTTCACAGAATTAAATGAATAAAATACGTTAAATGCTTTCAAACCACATGGAATTTCAAGCAGATTTCTAAGCAAGAAAATAACAGGAAGGAGACAGGAGAAAAGTTCACTGGTCAATTTTCCATAACACAGACAAAGAAGCTAAGGTTTGAATGAGCCTGCGCAGAAGCTACAGCACTTTGGAAATCCTGAGTACGCTCAATGAATACTCAAAGGCTGAATAAAGAACAGCTCCAATGCGCAGATGATTTCAATCTGTGCAGCAATGTGACAGTTTGAATTTGGTCTCTGACAGAGGGAACTAGATTCATGGCTTAAGAGGAATAACACATTTATAGAGAAAATCAAATGGACAGTTGGAGAAAACCTAAACTAAGAAAAATGTGTCAGACATTGGGATTTAAATCGCCAACTGCATGCTGCTTTGGAAAAAAATAAGGACAAAGACCAAAAGTCTTCTGCTAGCTAACATGCTAATGATAGTAGCCTACTACTAACATGTTGGTATTTTTGCAGGCAAGTCTATATCATTTTCAGTAACTTACATTAGCATGTTAGCATGCTAAAATTTGTTAATATTAGTGAGACTTATAGAAATGTTATTTGTTTGTCAGGTAGGCAGGTATTTGGTAATAACCAAAGTAGTGCATATTAAAAACTTAATAATGGGGATTACTTAGGTGGTGAAAATGTGCATGTTTGGTGATGAAGAGAAAATGTTAGCGAGTGAGTGAGTGCGACAAGTGTTTTACCAACCTTACTTTTAGCATTGTTGTTGTGCACATGTTATCATGCCAATCTGTTACCATTTGGATCAAAATGAAGCAAATTAAAATATATTTAAAGCAGAAGTAAGCAATATTTTTGTGTTAATATAAGTCTTAAATAGTTATATCTTCCGACAGCAATCACTTACATAGAGTGTTTGGACCGAAACACGGGTCTCTCAGTCACTCTGCTCTGCTCTGAGCCGAGGAGAAAACTTTTCTCGTATCCTACAAGTTTTAAAGTTTAAAGCCTGAATGTGGTGACGTAGGGACGAGGACCAATAGATCCATGACGAGGGCGGGGGCTGCTAACTCCATCGGCTGACAAGACGTTATGGTGCGTTCAGGGAAGCCCGTAACTCGTGTTTTTCCGACCTGTGAAGTCGTACCAGTTCGATCTGGTACGAGTTCACGGGTCGGAAGTTACGAGTGGCCATTATAGTGACTTTCACCGGTAAAACAGGTCGGAAAAACACGAGTGGGTTGCCTGGAACGCTACAAAGTCGTAAGTCGTGACTTGAAGCTGTAATTTACGGTTTCAAAAGCCTGCCTGGAACACAGCATTAGCCAAAACGACCGGATCGCTTACTTCTGCTTTAACTACAGGGCTCTCATGTTTTGAACTTATAGCTTGGAGTGGGGACGTAGCTGTTGTCCCCATTTGGTCAGACAGAGGAAGTGATATTCCGGCTTCTAAAGTCCTACATTCACACTAGAACCGCCAATATCCAACTTAAAACTAACTTCAATGCGGTTCTATTTTCTGCAAGTTCTTGTGAATGTAGGAAAACCTCTCAAAGTTTCTAAGCTGCTTCATTCCTGCTAGAAAACTTCTCAAAGACCCGACCGAACCGGTCCGATCCTGGTGTTGAAGCCTGGACCCGATGCAGCTGGACTCTCAGCCAATATTCCGATTGGCTGATTGGTCGCTGATTCAAGCCAGCTGTATGGATGGACTAAACGGAGCAATCTGCAATTCTCAGCGTGAGATATGTGTGGCGTGTGAGGGTGTGAACTGATTGAAATGCGTGTGAGACTTGAGAGCCCTGCAACTAGTGTCATTAGCATATGGCTATAGGCTACTCTTGCTCCCCTTCCATATTATATATTTGGAGGTAGCTATTGTTTTTGTTTTTGTTGTTGCCAGTATTATCATCAACAATAAATTAGTCTGGCAGCACATATATGTCATATCTGTGTCTCACAAAATCATTTGATCCCGCAACATCATGACACCTTCATGCAGGCCCACACAATGTGTATTAAAGTACATGTGTGCAAACCGCACCGGCTGAAACACACACCGAGTATCCATCTCTTTCTGTGTGTAGGAGTACAAAGCAACACATTAGCCAGACTGTGGTTCCTCGAGGGCAATAAGAACCCCACACAGTGAAACCTCTCGTAGGAGGACATCAAAAACTGCTTCCATCTCTCTCTGGATCCAGCTAATAAAACTGTTAGCAGCCCTGCCAGTGCGCTCCTCATATATAGCCACAGGTTAGGGCATTGAACACATTATCAAAACCTTTAAACACGTGAAGAGGCTGACCAGAGGGCCTAACCCGGAATCGCTTGTTCTGGTCCGTTCACAGCCAATTGGACTGCAACCTTGACTGAGGTGGATCTTTGAGGAAAGATCAAGTTATTCTGTCAGTCTCTTTTACAGTGAGTGAGTGAGAGAGCGCTGATGTGTGGAGTGTAGAGAAGTCAAACTGTACAGATCTAACACAAGCAGCGTGTAGGCACTGACACACAATAAACCGGAGGTACATATGTGCAGACACCTTTCCTCCCTTTCACTCACACGCCCACATGTTGTATGTGTGGAGGGGGGAAAAAAACAACAAAGCTCACAGGAGAGCAGCAGCAGAAGCAGCTGGTGAAGTACTGCAGTCCCAAGTGTTACAAAGAGATAATAATGATATATTACTTTGTAACTCTCCACTGTTAGGATTGATGGTGATGACTAATGGCATCTAATGATGATGACAATGATGAAGAAGGCAGCAGATGATGGGTCATAAAAATGACTGATGAACCATGCTCAAACTTGGGACCGTCGAGAGCCGATACCACTCCTCTCGCTGTGCTTTATGATAGAGCATGTTGTTGTCTTTGCAGCAATTTGTAGTGAGTAGCAACAACAGCCATATTTCTAATGCAGCAATTAGCATTTCAGAAAACCCCCTGGGACTGAGAAATAGCCTTAAAGCAGACTGAGCATCTTGCTTGGTTTTCATTTCTCCTCAGCAGCACTCTGGAGCTGATCCAACACAACAATAGCACTTCACTGAACTGGCATAGGATTTATTTAGTCGGGAACCGGTTTTGCAGATCAGCCACGTTATAATTCAGTCAATGACCAAACATACTCATTCGACATCCTTCGGTTGCTGCTAAGTGGCAAGAAACAAATAAATAGTTATGGTTAACGCGATATCCTCTATTGAAGGCAATTGAGAACTGCTCTTAAAACTTGACTGCTGGCACTACAGTGACTCATGAATCAGTCGGATGTTATGTCAGCCCGAACAAAAGGCCCAGTGTAATTAGGCAGGAGGCATTTTTGAAAATACCAAATGGATAATATCAGTTTCTTTGGCAAAATAAATTTATGATACTGTGTAAGAAAGAGAAGTGCATGTCAGCAGTGGGATTGTTGTTTAGACTGCTGAGCTGAAAGAACATTCAAATGCAAACATGAAGGCATTCCAGCATGAACACAGTCGAAAGCTTTTGTCGCCTAAGCACATAAGCATTTCGTTGTGTATGCTGCAATGAATAAGTAAACGGCAACAAAAACATGATTCTTTATTTTCTCCACAAAAGTGGAGACACTGCCTCCCTCTTACTGTTTTTTTTTTTTTTTTTTACCACACTGACACTGCAACCTAACTTGTCAAAAAAAGTTCCTGTCCGCACAGGTTAGGAAATACTGTTATGAAATATGCATTCTGTGACAAGAGGCTTCTTCGCTGACTGGTCATGACAGCGTTGACCAGCTCAGGTAAGGGTGTGTGTCTGTCCATGTGGCGTTTTTTTTCCCCTGGCATTGCATTTGTCCAAACACTTCCTCAAAGCGCTGCACATGGGTTTTATTTCTATGACAACATCCATCCATTGACAATACCACTGTACCGCTTATTCATGCAGGGGTCATGAGGAGGCTGGAGCCGATCCCATCTGACATATAGAGACAAACAACACACTCACTCAGCTGACCGCGCATGTCGTTGAGATGTGGGAGGAAGCCGGAAAACCCCGGAGAGAACCCACACAGGCAGCCACTGCTCCACCCTGAAACCCTCTATGACAATTTCTAGATCTAGACAACATATCTCCATCTCAAGTCAGAGTCTGACCGATGTGCTGTCACTACTGTGCTTTTGTCTGTCTGTGTGCTGTTTTTCTGTCAGACGGATTTTAAAGCCCCTGGCTGGTAGACAAAATAGCCAAAATATGCTTCTCCTCCATTTACTAGGAGATGAGGGTGTTGAGTCTAAACCCATCTGATTGGCCCCCTGGGCGAGAACTGCGGTGACGACATCAGCGGCTTTCGGAAAAGTTCAGAGATTTTCAACCAGAAGCACTTGGAGCGGTCGCACAAACACGGTGCAGTGAAGCATGCGGCTGCATAAGCTCTCTCAAAATTGAAAATGAACGAAAGAAAGATAGAGATATACAGGCTGAGGTTATTCTCATATACGGAATGGGAAATTAAACATGGGCTTCTCATTATTCTCCCTTTATATCATCACTTTCAACATTTAAAGTGTCATGTAACAATGAGGATTCAAGCCTAACAGGAAGTCTCTGTTTTGGATACAAATGTCAAAGCCCTTGTCCTCATAAACATCAAGCTTGAGTTTAAAGGTATAGTTTGGCATATTGGCCCATTGCCATAATCCCTATAGTTTTAGGAGTAGGTTCGTTACCTTTAATTGTCGGTGCAAGCTATTTTTAGAAAAGAAATAGCATGCAAATTCATAAATTCATGCAAAACCACTAATGCCTGTTCCCGTCGGAGGCAGTTTTTTGGTCTCATAACATTTCGTTATTATCTCATAGCGTGGTGAATGTGCAGGTCACAACTTGTCCATGAGAGCATTTTGGAGTTGTTGGATTGTGTATTTGATGAGTTTGATGAGGGAAACCAAGAAATCCCATGAGTCTCCGTAGCATAGCTCTGAGCAGCTCGCGGCTCTGCTCCGCCGTTCTAAAAAAAGTTTGCACCGACAATTAAAGGTAACAAACCTACTGCTAAGACTATAGAGATTATGGCAATGGGCCAATTTGCCAAAACTATCCCTTAAACACTTTTAGACATTTAGATTGATCATCAGCATGTGCATGTGCATGTGAACGTTAATATTAATACAAGCTGTGTCGGCCTCCTACCTTCCTCTGGTACAGTTCCTCTGGTGTTGTCGACCTAAGGCTGACCAGACGGTAGTTCTTGATCACAGTGCGGGGGCGCTTGCGTGGCGGGGCGAAGCGCTCCATCTCCGTCACGTAATACAGCCCCTGCTTGATGTAGCCGAAGTAGCGGGCTTTGGCTGACGACTCGTCGTCTGAGTCAGAGTCTCCTCCATCATCGCCCTCCTCATCCTCACCGGCCCCACCGCTCAGGTTGCTCTCCAGACGCCCACGCTTCTGGGCAAGCTTCACCTCACACTGTGACAAAAATAACAAAATCCGGCATTACAAATAGGATGGGGGCACACTCAGACAGCAAAAAATTAAGAGGAGGCTGGAAGCAGAAGAAATAAAGAAGCAAAATGAAGGTGCACAAGAGAATGATGTAAAATTAAGAAAAAAAAATTATACAACTGCTTTATATATAAATTTGAATGACAGTATACTGAAACATAGAAGAGATCCTTAAACCACAGCAAAAGACTCATGCCTTGTTCATCCAAACCATAGTGAGGGCTTCAAAACAGAAGAACCCATCTGGATGAAGTCAGACGTATGTTTTCACCCAGGACAACTTTGTGAGGCTGAGTATGGACACTTTATTTTCTAGTAGGAAGTAAAGAATAAAAAATGAAGCATGTAATGCAATGCAGCTCAGTTTACATCTAACTCTGCTTTCTCTGGGTAAACACACTCCACACAATTTCACGCCCTCGTGCTAGATCAGCAGGCTATCCGAGCACAAAACAACAGCAAGGTCAAGTTGCTCGATAGAAAATCTAAATCCAAGCTGTCAAAGTAGTTTCTTCTGCTTGTGTTGTCCTCTTCTTTAGTCTTGTGATTGCCTCGGTTGGTGAAAAAATGATACGCCCTTTTTTCCATCTCCACTGCTGAAGCGAGTCCTTATATTTTTTTATCATTTTATTTATTTATGTGGGTTTTTTAGGGAAAACATGAAATGCTGGCCCCTCCAGCGGAGCGCTGCTCTCGGTTGGGGTTTTATGAAACATTTAGCACCTGTAAAACATTAAGCACCTTAATCAATGAGGAGGTGAGGTAGCCTCCATGGTGCTGCACTGACACACTACCCGGCTTATCCTACACACAAGGAGAAGGTTACGCTACTGCATATCTATGGAGGTGTACACACACAATGCAGGGCTCATCTTCAAGATAATTTCTATACACACTCCGCTGGAGATACAGCAATGAGCACCCCCCCCAACCATGCTGAGGCAGGCTGATGAAACCTTTCCCCAAAAGTTGGCAGCTGGCTGGTAAAGAGACGTATCTCTTTTGCTCTCCCAATGCTTTCAGATAAAAAAAACACAAAGAGAAGCAAAGACTAAAATAAAAGAGAGGGGTGATGTGATATCAGGGTCTTTGTGGGAGGATAAAGAAGCAAGGAAACATATTTCATCATCACACTTTTCCACCATCGTTATTATTATTATTATTACATGCACATGCTCATGCTTTCATACGCTGACGTTAACAAGTGAAATGGGTCTGCGTGAATAAAAACACAGCAATTGAGGTTGAGATCTCTGTTTGTCAGAATGTGTTGTCCTTCGGGGAGTTACATCAGCTCATAGTACGAGCAGTCTATCACAAATCGATGTACACATTTGTGCGCCGATTGATTTTCCTGTACAACTGACTCACTTTGCATCAGAAAGGGTGTCCTCGAATGCACTTTTCTCTGTCTTTTACAATATAAACAAAAGACTTTAAACCGCCATAACACACTTGTGACCTGTCCAATGTGTTCCCTTTTTATCTAACTGTGCTGCTGAGACGCAGATGCATCCGAGCCTGTGTGACCCTGAACTGAAGAGGCAGTTTAGAAAATGGATGAAAGGATAAAAAAAAAACAATTGTCCCCTATTCTATAATATGCCTCTAAAAGCCCTGAGGATTTATAATGTATGACTAGTGCTGTGAGATGCTTACACAAGCCTCGCATGCATTCCTACAAACCCCCTCTATCTGTTTACTTAACCACACATGCAGAGCGATGTCTTGACATTTACCTCCAGGCTGAGGAAGCCTCCGTCGTGCGCCGCCGTGACTCGGGGCGCGGGTTCGAACCACTCGCAGGATTTTCCCAGGAGGTTGCGGAGCGTCCTGACCGACGACACGGTGACGGAGCCGGAGCAGCGAGCCAGGATCAACACGTTGTCACTCCACCAGCTCACGTCCACCAGCGGGTAGTACTGCTCCTTATCTGGGACAGGTAACGAAGAGAAGAGACATGAGGACAGTGACAGAGATGCTTGATGAAAGCCAAAACCCCAAATCTTTGAATCTTCTTCTACCCATATTGACATTTTTTGAATTGGTTTCCTTCTCTTCTTCAGAAATATATCTACACCTGTGGACAAATTTATCACTTGTCATGCATGAGATGGAGACTCATACATGGATTATTGCTTGTACAAGCTGTCACAGCTGTCATCACTATTGGCCCAAAACCATCAAAAAAGACTCTGCAGCTGCTCAAAACAGGCACACAGAGAGACTTATAAGCAATTCCGCAAACATAGAGATAGATACACACACACACAGGCGTAGATACTGAGTGAGGAAAAAGTTTGCTAGCCTTGGCTTGGCAGATGGTTGCATGTCTAAATAACTGTATAATTTAGTGAATAAAACGTGTCAAAGATCACTAAATTGAATCCAGTGTGTACTGCTGTGTCAGCAACAAGGTCAGCTCTCTCTAACCCTTCAGGCCGAGCTACCTTTTATTTTCTTCCTTCTCTCCAGCGATGTCTTCCACTCCGGGTTGATCTCCTCAAATCCTGGCTGAAAGGAGGAACGAAGGAGAAGGATGGAGGAACCAAAGAAGAGGGGAGGGGAAGAACGAGAGAGGGAGAAGGGGTGGGTGGGGGTTGGAATTAATCTGCTAACCCTGTTTACACTTACAGTACATACACAGTAACACACATACACACACAGAGAGGCTCTGGTAGCTCAGACCAGCAATGAAGCAGAACATGTAGCTACACATGCTACATAAATCGGCAAAAATATTCTGCAAATATAACTTCTCCCTAAGCCACCTCACTTAATGTTTAATGTGAACATACACACACACACACACACACACACACTTGGGCCAGGGAGAGATTACATTAATACAGTCAGCCAAGCACCTAATGTACGAAATATTGGGACATAGATTTATTCTGCATAGGCAACGTCATGCAAGGACACACACGGCACACAGTCACACAGTTGGAGGTGCACCTGTTGGTCCTGGCTCCATGTGGCCCTCTGTTTGAGCGAGGGGACGTCCCAGAGAGACAGACGACCTGAGAAGTGGATGACAGCCAGGAGGGTGCCGTCGGGGCTCAGGCTCATGCGAAACACCGCGTCCTGGATGACACAAACGCAGGTCGTTTCATTAAGAAAATGCTCCCTTGGTCCCTCCAATTAAATAGTTAATTGCTAATGAGGGGGAAAAAAAGAAAGAAGAAGGGACGCTACCTTTTCATCTACTTGTCTTGAAAAGAGCCTGAAGCTGGGCATCCTGAAGAAACCTCTCTTCTGATTCTAACAGGTGACACAGAGGATGATAGGAGCGTGTGTTAGATACTGTGCGGGTACTTGTGTGTGTGTGAAAATGCGATTTAGTGCGGGGTCTCCTCACTGGATTGACATCGTCCTCGTAGCTGGTGACCTGCTTGTAGTGCGGCGAGCCGGAGAGAGCCCTCCAGGCTGTGATGCCGCAGCAAGAGGCCTTGGACGTACTGTCATCCCCCGACTCACAGCCTCCGACCAGCAGCAATCTGAAAAACAACAAGCACACACGCACGCACAGACGCACAAACACACTCACAATTAGTTACCATCTCTATGATCATGCCCCAGCAGATCAATTAGCACTACATAACAAGGAAAGGGAATTAAGCTGGTGGTCACTGCGAGGTCATCTTTAATCTTGGGTTCAAGCTGAGGTATTGTGAGCGTCCACACAACACAAGTGCCATTTAGCAAAGTAGTGGATTAAAAAAGTTATTTATCAGAGATAAAAGTCTGATTGGGAAATCAATTGCCAGACACAGTTAAGACACAAACAACATCACAATGACCACAGTGATCTGTAGGTTTGCCTTTGCAGTGAAACAGAGCAGATGCGACAGCGGCTGGGAACTTGAGGGGAGGGGGGGCAGTGTGCTCTCCAGCTCAACACTGCCCCCTGGTGCAGAGAGACTGCACATTCAGTAAGAGCCAAGAACTGATGGTGAGTCTGTAATCTGATTTTAAAAAAAAAAAAGAAGATAAAAATCTACCATAGTAGCTTGAGTCTGACATAGACGACCATGTCTGTACAATGTTATTCAGCAGGTTTTTTTCCAGCTGCATTAAAACAGATGATGTACTGGTGCACATCTGGACATTCATGCACTATATTAAGTGTGCCTGTAATTCTGATCATAAAAAGATTATAATGCCTAATCATCACACATCTGGAATTTTTATCTGAGCATTTGCAATCCCATCTTTGCATTTCATAACATGAAATATATCATATTTTCACTGATAGACAAATATTGTCTATCCTATTTTCATGTGTAGATTAAGCTGCTGAACTTATTTTTTTTACACGCAGCTGCTCAACTCGTATTTTTCTTACCTTTAGCCTGCTCTCTCTGTTGCTGACCCAGTTTTCAAACAGGGATCATTAAAGTTTCATCTCATCTATCAGTTGGCAAACATTTGACAGTCGCTGCCAAAATCCATTAAGCTGCCAAACCAAGCTTCACAAGCCAAACTAAATCTGGTCTGCGCAGACTAGGGTAGCGTGGTGAAAACAGTAAGGTCATGGGAGTGTGAGCCAGACATAATTAACCGAAACCTTTGACTGCTAAGTGGTGAAGAGGGCCAAGGACACTGTGGATGGCTATAGTCAATTCCTGCAGGTATTGCATTAAAGTGATTGCTTCATTTATTCCTGAGTAAGCCTTTTGGCCCCGTTTCATAATGTAACATTTTATGCCTATGCAGAAATGGCTGTATGAGAACTCTTTTTAGGATTTATCTGGTAGTGGTTTTATGGTATATGCTATGTATTTCATCCTCATACCCTGTCTGCAAAGCAACAAAATAAACAAAATAAAAGTTTAATTTGAAGCGAGTTGTAATGCAGTAAACTCAAACTCTGTGTTAGCACATAAATCAATATAATACATATTTACGAGCATATTGACGACATGTAATGTGTACTCATATTGCCCCTAGATGTCAAATGATGAAAGCGTCTGAAATCACTCAGCAACTTTCAAATCTTGATATTTAAGCCGTATATGGCGTCACGTTGCTTCATCGGCAATGGGTTTAAGGATAAAAATTGATTCAAATGATGCATAAGCATGTCTGAATACAAATGTATGAAAAACACTTTTGATGAAACAGTTTTCTAATAGAAGGAGGCTTAGACTGTGGCAACCACAAGAGGAAATATCTGAGGGTGTCAAGTGAATGCTACAAGCAGTAATTACACTGACATTGATAGATTAAAAGCTAAAGTTTGGGGAAAAGAAAATGCTCATTTTCAAAAATATTCATTATTTTAAATATATTCTACAAGCACTCCAGGCTGATGCGGCGGTGATGTGGTACTTACCGGTGGCCTGGGTGGTAAATAGCCGACGTGATGCCATGGGAGTAGTGGGCAGAGAAACTGAAGCTGTGGTTCTCCTGAAAGTTCTGATTGGTTCCCACACTGAGAGAGAGAGAGGGAAAGAAATTTTGGACGACGAGTCACCTATAAATGAACCCTAGCACATAAACAACCAAAACATGAACACACTAGTATTGGAAATGTTAATGGTGCGACAAAGCTGTTTTGGGGCTAGATGACAGAGCAATTTCCATTCCAACGGCAATTAAAATGAGGCATGGCAAAATATATAATCTAATTTAAGTGGGCAATCTAAATTAAATTGGTACTAGAGGAGATGTCATGTAATTTGTTGTGTAATTTGTTGGATCTCTCATTGGGGAAATGTTTCCTTGCAAAGCAAACTGTATAGAGAGAAGGGGAGACGGAGGTAAAGAAAAGGCGGACAGAAAAGAGAGCACAGAGGAAACGGCATAGAGATTTGCAGGGTTTCCACCTTTTAGCTTCCTCTAAACGTTTCGGTGTAAATTCTACAATAAAGCAGTCGTACGTGCATCGACACACGCATACATGCTGGAGCAATGGCACAGTGAGAGAGAGGGAGATGACTTACTGTCAGGGCTCAGCTATAATTCTGAAATTCTAATTCAAAGTGTTTGAGCGACAATATTGGAAAGCAGTCATATGAAAAGGAAGACTGAGTATAAGCTCCATACTGAAAATGAACCTTTAAAAACAAGCCAGTAGTTTCAGAGTAAATCTGGTGCAAATGTCTCACACATCTTAATTACCTCCTCCCACACACACATAAAAACCCTGATGGCTTCAAAGGCTGTAACGCCATTTATCAGCTAGTAATAGAAAAATAAATCAACACTTTCAACTCTTCTCTACAAAAATCATCGTGCACATTTAAATTAAAGGGAGGCCAGTGTGGCTTGCAGGATGTCAACTGATGGGGATTGAACACCCATTCATAATCTCATCCCGTGTCTCCGGAGTGTCAGCACACCTGTGTGACTACAGCAAGCAATCACACAGAATGAAATGGGAAATCTCTGAAATAATGCCATATGATATAATGCTAAATTAAAAAAGAAGGAAGCGGGGGCAGCCATGAGGAAAGCACCGGCATAGACTCTCGCGAGCACACGCAGGCAAAATCAAATGTCATTAATCGAATATTCAAAATGTGTGTTTGTGTGGGAGGTTGGAAGACTGGCAAGCGAGGGCATTGGTATTCAAAGAGAGGTGAACATTTTACATATGGACAAGAAAGCAGCATCTAATCCCACAAATGAGGTGCATGGTTCAGTAAAGGTTATACAGTACATGAATTTAAATCAGAAAATAACAGGGCTGCCCAGGATGGCTATAGGTGTCAAGGTGAGTGGCTCGATCTTAAACAGGTAAAAGCAATACAAAATTAGCAAAGCAAAAACATTTATAAAGAAAAAACTTTGGAACATTTGATATAGCTGAAGTGCTGAAGTGCTGACTATTAAAGCAGAAGTAAGCGATATTTTTGTGTTAATATAAGTCTTAAATAGTTATATCTTCCGACAGCAATCACTTACATAGAGTGTTTAGACTGAAACACGGGTCTGTCAGTCACTCTGCTCTGCTCTGAGCCGAGGAGAAAACTTTTCTTGTATCCTACAAGTTTTATCCAATGAGGAGAGAGAACGGCATGCAGGGCTGTGTGTGTGCAGCCAAGGGATGCGCGTGAATGTGGTGACGTAGGGACGAGGACCAATAGATCCATGACGAGGACGGGGGCTGCTAACTCCATCGGCTGACAAGAGATTATGGTGCGTTCAAGGCAACCCGTAACTCGTGTTTTTCTGACCTGTGAAGTCGTACCAGTTCGATCTGGTACGAGTTCACGGGTTGGAAGTTACGAGTGGCCGTTATAGTGCACTTTCACAGGCAACAAGACGGAAAAACACGATTTACAGGTTGCCTGGAACGCTACAAAGTCGTAAGTCATGACTCGAAGCCGTAATTTACGGTTTCAAAAGCCTACCTGGAACGCAGCATTAGCCAAAACGACCAGATCGCTTATTTCTGCTTTAAGTCAGTAAGAGGTGTGTTCTTGAAGCCAAACATCACAAGTGCAAAAAGTGTTAAAATGTCTTGAATTTTATAGGAGATGTTGAATGATAGTTTAGGTCGACTCCCTAGGATCAGTTGCAGTTGAAGCATTGACTATTAACTTCAACTTGGATGTGTCTTTTGAAGTTCAGAGAGAAAAGCAGTTGAAATAAGCTGAAGTACAATCGGTGACGACATTTGAAAGTGTAATTTCAAGTTTATGCCCCCTGGGCAGTTGAATTGTCAGTGAGTGTTAAAGCTGTGAAAGTTCAACTGTGGACACGAAGAGATGAAAGCAGCAGAACTGTCAATGATTAAAACAGCTGAAGCACCAGATGTAGCGTCAGCTGGAGCGTAAGCAGAGGCAGCAGTTGAAATGTCAGTCAGCAGCATTTGAACGGTCACTTAGAGTGATAAACTGAGCTAGGAGCGACAGTTGAAGTGGGATTCCTGAAAGGGATCGGGACCAGTGCAAACACATAAAGTGAGCGCTGAAGTCGGCTGAAGTGAAAGCACCGAAAGCAGCTGGAGAAGACTCTGAGTTAACAATGAAAGTTGTGTGGGTAAGAGCTCGAAGAAGTTTTCTTTTGTTATTGTTCCTTTGAAGTGTCAGGTGAGATGCGAGGAGTAAAAGAAGTTGAAATGCCAGAAAAGAGAAAAAGTTCAAAGCTGATGAACTGTTCAGTTGAAGAGAAAGAGATGAAAGCAGCCGAAATGTTAGTTGACACAAAAATGTGAGAGGAATTGAGTTGTCCCTGAAAGCAGTTGAAGACTAAGGATGAACACATGAGAGTTGACAAATTAAGTGTCAAAACCATTTCAAGTGTCAGTAAAAGAAGAAGCATTAAAGATAGTTCAAGTGTGAGAACTGTGTGCAGTTGAAATTCAAGCTGAAGTGTTAGATCTGAAAATAAGCACCGTGTAAAGAATGTGAAGTGGGCACATTTAAATCAGGGGATAACAGAACTGCTCAAAATCGCCCTGAAAAGATCTGAAGAAATTGACGCTGACTAATAAACAACCCCAGGCAAGAAAGAGGAACTCAACCCACCAAAATGATCCACATTAATGTAACAATCTTAAATTATAGTTGGAGCATCATCTAAGTTATAATTACGAACAAACACAATCTGTTTCCAACACCACTAAAACGTTTTGTGTTTTGATGAAGCTGAGGGTGAATTGTTTGTTAGAAAACACACAGCGCTACATTTGCTGCCTCTGGGCCTGAACAGCTCGCCATCGCTGAGGAGGACATGTTTAGTTTTACTATTAGTTTATTAAGGTATTTTACAAATTGATGTCAGAGTGGCCGTTCACTTCCTGGAGCTGAGCAGAAGATGATACAGCAGGACTCTCATTCGGAGTTAAACTGGACGTGTGCATGCTCCACAACAGTAAAGGTGACACAAAGTGTAGCAGAGAAGCCAGCCCAAACCCGTCAAAGAGAATTTAAAGAAAAAAGCAGCGTCAGCACTGATTGAGTGTATAGGGTACAGCCTATTTTCAGCCCGAAACACGGCACCGGAGTTATTTATTTTCAGTTTTTTACTCGGTGACATAAAAGTCAACTGGACAGGGGTCTGTATTAACCCGCTGAAACGACACATATCGCCACCTATGTTGAGGAGGCGGACTCCGTAAATGATTTGATTTTCCCTGTTGCATGTAAACTGGGACAAGGACAGAACTCCAACATACTGAATGACTCCACACATCAAAGTGAATCTACTGCAGAGGGTCCAAACCTCCTCTTGAACACTGAGCTGCTCTGGAAGAGCTGTTTGGGGATGACTAGTGATGAAGGAGGTTTGAGCAAGCGGATAAATCCAAGAGTTCATTTACCTTTTCCCATCAGGACTGGGGATATTTAATGCTTAATTTCAATTAAAACAGGCAGGATTATAAGTGTTTGGGTGTTATTATCTTAAGAAGATTATGTTCGTCTATAATTACCTACGGATACCTATACTTATACTTAATTCCAGAGGGCTCACATACTTTTTTTGAGTGAGGAGTTTTGTTTCTCACCTGACCAGATAGCTCTTGAGCCCGCCGCCGTATGTGATGACGAGCAGCTCAGCCGACCACTGTGCACTGGTCGTGTACTCCAAGAAGATCAGGCCGGCCACCGCGCAGCTGAAATCCCCAGGAAAACTCACCACCTGGATCAAGGGAAGAGACATGAGAAAGAAAAGTCAGTGGCAGCGTGAGAGGACTGATGTAAATGGTGGGAGGAATCAAAAGACGGAGAAATGCGTGTAATCTCTTTGCGGCCTGAACCAAGTTTGTACAAAAGCAAACACGAAAATCACATCAAACCAACAGTGTTTGTTAAAGAACATAAAATAGACAGATAAAGGAAGAACCTGATGGGACAGGGAACAAAAAATAACTGGCAGAGAAAGCGAAAGAAAGACGGAAATCGAGAGAGATGGGAGAGGGAAGGAGGGATGAGGCAAATTTTTAATTTCTTTCATCCATGCACACTTTCTGTCAAATTGACTGTGTTATCATCTCCGGAAATAGCACCAGTGTGTGCACTTAACAGTGACAAACAAGAGAAACAGTGCAGCCGAGCAGGGGGTTGCTGGTGTAAGTGTGCAGGCACACCGTAGATGCATAACAAAGCAGAGGCGCACTGAAGGAATGAGGATCACAGACTTCAGAAGATGAGTGCAGCTGGGGAGAAGAACGAGTGTCTGCGCTCATAGTCTGTGACAGGACGGGTAGAGAGAAGTGGAAGGGGATGATGGATAGGATGGGAGGAATGATACTGTGTGGCACAGAGAGGGCATTAAAGCGAGGGGAGGGGGGCTACAGACAGACTGAGGAGAGCTACTGAGAGACCCAAAGATGAGAACGAAAGAGAGAAAGAAAGCAGGATCTGGGGAAGAGAGCAGGCATGTGAAAAAAAAAGAAAAGAGGAATGGGGCACCAAAAGCAAAGAGGGGGAGAAGTAAAAGTTACAGACAATGAATTAGAAAGCAGGCGTGAGAGAAAGAAAGAGCACAGAGGATGTCTGACAGGGAGACGTTCTCTTCAAAATGTGACAGGCAGTTAAAATGCCCAATAAATCTATGCTGCACTGGAACAGAAGAGCACGGCCCAACTTACAGAGGAAAGATTATGGATGTCTGAATTTTAATAAGTGTGTCACTGAAAAGCTGCCAATCAGCTGTAGCACAGCATCAAGTCTTGTACTCCCCTGTCCAATGGTTTGATTCAAACAACCACATCAATAAAATCAGCCCATGCAGCGCTTTTTGATGTCAAATGAAGGAGGGTTTACAATGAGTCAAATTAGACGCATCAAACTGTAATTGAACAGATCCTGTGTGAATATGTAGGAAGGAAGATAACATTGAAAGGAAGCCAAATGAATGCTGGGATTCAATATGCTACGCCTGATCTAATCACTTATAATTAGCATCAGTGCATGCACAACGACAAAAAAAAAACAGAGGGGGCAGAGGTTGTTGATGACGTCAAGAAGGAGGAGGAGGAGGGACGGGGGCAACGGTTACCGGCGGGATGACAAACAGCTCGCTGCCCATGAGGTCGAAAAGGCGCACGGTGCCGGTGCTGTCGGCGTACGCCAGCAGGGTGCAGTCATGGCTCCACGCCACCCTTCGCCAGTGGGGGTTTGGATCCTTTGGCACTGTAACGGGAGAGGGAGGGGGAGAAAAAAAAGAAAAGAAGACTTCAAAGTTCACACATATAAAAGACAGACGAGATAAGTGGAACGAAGAGCCAGGAGATTCGGGGAGCTGAGGATTTCCTATTAAACCAGATGAGAAAACTCTCCGCGAATAATCCCCTGGTGTTCTGTGGCGTGCCGATGATGAATACAGATGGGAGAAGAAGGATAAAGCTAATGCCATACATCAACACGGTGTGTCTAAGGACCTATCCAATTCATCTATGAAGGATAGCTACAGTAATACATCTCAATAATTGTCTCTCAAAGACATGCACGCACACACTGTCGCTCCCATAGACGGGAGGAGGAGGAGGAGGAGGAGGAGGAGGAGGAAGGGGGGGGGCTGAAAGAGAGGAAGAGAGGCAGAGTGGGGGTGGGGGAGGGTGGGAGGGATCATAAATCCCGCTTTTGTTGAAGTATAGGCCACTGTTTTACCGATCTGCTGGCTCAGCAGTGCTGTGAGTGTAACCATATCGCTGTGATAAAGCACATCTCTGCCTGCTGGCACTTTCTCAAGGCTTCGCTGTCATAGCTGCCTCTGATAGAAGGGCTGGGCCAGTCTGGCAGGTCTCTGATCCAGAGTCTGTTGTGAATACCTGATTATCTTATGACACATTAATAGTATGAGGGAGGCGGGATTGGACGCAATCTCTATGTGCAAGCTGAATGGAAGACTTCGGTATAGTTACAACTAGATACAACATTAGGCAGAGGAGTTTTTTTTTGCATTTGGATATCAGTGTGTAACATATGCCACCACAGATGCCGTCGTATATGCCCAGCAATGAAGTTATGAAAAAGAAGTTATGTTTTTGTTGATATCGCGTAACAGTCCTCTTGGCTTTTATTGTATTAAATTCCTTGGCCGAATAACGCCGCAGCCAGCAACCCTTGGTGGGCAATACTGCAAACAAATGGAGGCGTCGGATATTGTATGACTAGAATTTTAAATGAAGAACAAAGGGACAGAAGTGGGAGGCGAGACAGACAAAGAGAGAGAGAGAGAGAAAACAATGAATCGGGCACCCGCTGAGAGAAATAATAGCTCCCCCCAAATTTTAAGGCTTAAGTATCAGGGAGCATCTGAGGAAGAGGGCAATTTAACACACCTTTGAGACTCTCAGCTGAGGAGGAGCAGACAAAAACATGGAGCCATTTTGAGAGCCATTGGTACCAAGCGTTTCCTCTGCTCTGTTGTTGTTCTTTTGCTCCAGTCTTCCTCTATTTCACTCTTGCACAGCCTCCCTTGCTCTCCGGCTTCCTATTATGAATTGTATACAGTATGATGTTCTGTGGCTGAGAGGGCTCCATTTCCACATAGATGGCTTTTTTGGGTAGCTGGAAAATTGGATGCTACTGTCCTGTGTTTTGTGTGTGTGTGTGTGTGTGTGTGTGTGTGTGTGTGTGTGTGTGTGTGTGTTTTTTCTTTTTTTTTGCACTCCTAGCAATGGTAGGGGGCGGAAGTTGGGGGGAAATTACACCCAACGACCCAGTAGAAGCCTTCTATCTAAAGCCTCGCAGATGCATTTATCAGAGCTCAACACTTATGAATTATGTACGGGGGTGGGAGACGACTCCACTGCAACAGGAGCAGACAGGGAGGGAGGGCGGGAGGAAGACAAAAAGACAAGAGAACGATACACAGGTGTGGATGCAGCAAACGTGTGCGTGCATGGGGATGAATACACACAAAGGCATGCATGGGCAAACGCTGTAAGACACACGCACGCACGCTCCTCCATTAAAAGCAAATGCCATTAAAAGGCAGGATCACAGCAAAATCCATTAGGACAAATCTCCGTGAAATGAAATGAAGTAAAAGTAACATGAAAAAGAGAGATGAAATGGTATGAAAAACAGGAGGGAGGCTCAGGTTTACACAGGCCCAGGGGCTACCGTTACCCACACTATGAACCATTAGAGCAACGGCCCATAGTAACGGCTTAGCCAAAACAGAACAAAAATAGGGAGAGACGGAGACACAGAAAAGGGTGGGAACAACGATGAAAAATAAACGAGGAAAAAAAGAAAGAATAAAAGAAAGTGAAGACAGAAAACACTCTCAGAAAACACCCTCATTCTGAGGTTTTTTTTTACTGACTTTGCTTTTGTGATGTGTTTGTGTACACCAGTGTATGTTCAGAAAAGGTGAATGAAAAGCATACATTCAAAAAGAAAAGTGTTCTGAAGTTTGAAGCTTTTCAAGCAGATTCAGACTTTTTGTGATAATAGCTTCTTTCAAACGATTCTGACTTCTGTTTCTGATTCTTGAATCGATCCTGATGGCTTCAAATTGTTAGTTTCAGCCCGAATACAATGTCTTCCTGCTGGATCTACGGGGGAGACTCCAGTGTGCTGGCTGATTTTGCTTTCTGCTGTGTCTTCAATTCTGCACCAGTGGCTTTAAAGTTGTATAGTTGTTGCAGACATTCAATCTTACATTTATCTACTGCTTGGACATATGGGGGCGCGCCACCATGAATGTAATGAATGTCAATATGATTATGAATGTTTACATGACACATGACACATTTTAGCAAATTGGCCCATTGCCATAATCCCTATAGTTTTAGGAGTAGGTTCGTTACCTTTAATTGTCGGTGCAAGCTATTTTTAGAACGGCGGAACCGAGCCACGAGCTGCTCAGAGCTACGCTACGGAGGCTCATGGGATTTCTTAATTTCCCTCATCAAACTCAAATCCACAATCCAACAACTCCACAACGCTCTCGTGGACAAGTTGTGACCTGCACATCCACCACGCGATGAGAAAATAACAGAACGTTACGAGACAGAGTTGTTTTCAAGGCAAATGCAGAGACTGCTTGCCGAAAAAACTGCCCCCGACGGAAACACACATCAGCAGTTTTGCATGAATTTACCTCGAAAACAACTCTGTCTCGTAACGTTCTGTTATTATCTCATAGCGTGGTGAATGTGCAGGTCACAACTTGTCCACGAGAGCGTTTTGGCGTTGATGGATTGTGTATTTGATGAGTTTGATGAGCGAAACCAAGAAATCCCATGAGTCTCCGTAGCATAGCTCTGAGCAGCTCACGGCTCTGCTCCGCCGTTCTAAAAATAGCTTGACCCGACAATTAAAGGTAACGAACCTACTCCTAAAACTATAGGGATTATGGCAATGGGCCAATTTGCCAAAATGTTGAACTATCCCTTTAAGTTTAAAAAAAAAAAAGTGCATTCATAGGAAACACCTTTAAGTATTGTACTTTGTTTTGTATCATGTTTAAACCATCTGAACTTGGGAGAAAGTTTAGAGCAATTGCAGCCAAAACAGCAGACCATTTTAATAGCTAATCAAACAATCAAGGCAATTTATTTTTATCAGCTTGTGTGAGACTGTGTTTAATGAGTGGCAGCATACGGGATGAGGGTGATTATCTTTGTTGCGGTTCAGTCTCTCCCTCTCTCTCGCACGTTCCAATTAGCCACCGTGGTCGATATTTCAGTTTGAAACAAACTCGGGGTAGATGTATACAAACATAAACACAGAAACAGACACCGTGTAAATTAAATCTACAGGTTAACAATCAAATGTGGGCTGAACACTTTGCGTTTCTTTCTATGCTGTCTGAGACTGAAGGGAAAACTCCACCTCTGCCTGACAGTCTATGAATCATTGCTCTGCCTGCACTACACAACAGCGGCCATCACATTTTTAAAGCAAATGGTGCCGTATGGGGGAATTTAGCTGTAAACGACAGTATGTGATTGATAGAACAAGTGGAGGGGGTCTTACCCTGGCACTTTCCAATGACTGAACCAAAGTCATCTCTCACAGACCTGTGGAGCACACACACACACATAGAGGCAAAAGAAGAAAGTGAAAAAGAGGTGTCATTACACTGCACGACAATTATACACACACCCGAGGGTGCCACTGCCACCACACACACACACACACACACACACACACACACGTAGCCTGATAGGACCTGGTACAAGGTGGGTTATAACAGCCACTGATAGCCTGCCAACTCAAGTAGCTCAATGGATAAAGCAGACAGTGAGTAGACAGTGTTTAGACAGACTCTTAACAAAGCGGTGGATAAGGCCTTGAGCTGACTTAACACCCACTCACACCAACTAATGCCATGAAGCGAGGCTGTAAAACTGTTTAAACGACAGCATTGTAGGAAAAAAAGTACTCGAGAAAAACCTTCAATATCAAACACAGTGATGGAGGCATTAGCAGAGAGACTTGATTGCTTTCAATAACAATAGGTCAAACAAAAAACTATTATAAGCTGAGCGAACATCGTGGAAATATTTAAATGTTTAAATTCCAATTACATGCAGATATCAAAAGGAGAACAATGTTTTCATCCGAGGCTTTGTGTAGTCAAATTTGTCTTTTGTTTGCCGCCGGAGAGTAAGACTTCAGAAAGTGACATTCATTTCAGTTTTGGTTCTTTACAGAAAAAGGTTTTTGTTTTGTTTAGTTTTTTTAAAGGCATCACTATATCACATTGAGATTGCTGGGTATAAATGGCTATTTTATCGTTAAAAAAATAAATAAATCTACAACACAATAAACTGAGGGAAAAAATGATCTGAATACTGTCTGCTGTATTTCTATACCAGGTTCATTGCTATTGATTTTCATTTCAATTTTGCTCCATTTAAAGCATCATATTGTGTCAACAGAGCACATTGCTGAGTGAGTAATTTTTTCTCTGTGTAAGAAGGAAATTGGATTTGTGTCTGAAAATAATTACAACCACTCAAAATAACCACAAACATACTGCTGTATTCTTTGCTCTCTATCTCTCTCTCTACCACACATACACACGTGAATGAAAACATTTTAGGAACACTATAAAGAAACACTACTTTTATTCTCCCTGAGGTATTAAGGGTATGCTAAACTGACTCAAATATTTTTTACTGTGACTGATTGCGTTGGGGGGGAAAAAACTGCTGAGACTGCTGCACTTTGTAAGAGAGAAGTGATAAATCACCCCATTAATTAAAAGGCTCTCTATCACTCGCACACACAGATTGAGTGCCTCAAACAGCGGGATGGAGTTCAATAATTACCTAATCTCCACACACTGGTCCTGAACCACTGCCAAGAGTTTGCCATTACTGAGGAGAAAACAAGAGACTGGTCAGGAATGAACAAGAGAAACAGACAAATGAGAGGGAGCAGAAGATGAGAAGAGTAAATGGGGAAAGCAAACAAATGTCAATGTGAACAATATAAATCAAGCTGGAATAAAGACTGTGTGATGAAGGAAGATAAAAAGTTAGCATCAGCAATGTAGGCCTACAAAAGAATGTTTCTGTGTGTATAAGTTTGTGTCGCAATGCAGTTTGGATGGAAAAAACAAAGTCTAGGACAAGAGCAGCGGTTGGATGTCTTAAAGAGAGGAGGAACTACAATAATTGGGGGCATTAAAAAGAGCAAAGATAGTTTCAGAGGGAATGAAATCAGAGAGAAAGGTGTACGGGTGGACAGAAACCAAATGGAAGGATCAAGAACATCAAACTAATGGGCATCTGCAGCCAGCGTCAATTGACCACGCTTAACACTGTATTACAGGGAGCTGAATCGATAGCCAATTAAAGAGCGCCTTTCTTCTTGGTTTGTCTGTTTATAATGAGCACAATTAAATGATTGGTTGAGGGGGATACGCAAAAGGCAGGTGGGCGGTGGGGGGGCAGGAGGGGGCAAGGCTTAGTGCATGTCAGCAACAAAGTAGCCCACATTCAGATATTGATCACAAAGAGAGAGCGTGTGAGTGTGTGAGTGTGTTTGTGTGTGTGTGTTGCACCTTGCGAGCACCAGCTGCCAGTTGATTTGCTTGTTTGCCAGGTGGACAAGACCGAGAGGCAGAGACGAGCTGGAGGGGCTGAGAGTCACGGGACCAAGCAAACAAACAAACAAACAAAACACAAAGAAATTCGAGACGTTAAAATGTTTCAAACCCAATAAACAGAGGCTGTGTTTACCACAAGTTTTGTCGAGCAGAATTTTGGCAATGATACTTAAAGTTACTGTAAGAGTTTCCCCTTAAAACACACTGTTGCGAATGACATCATGCTTCTCAATGAATTTACCTATTGTGCCTGCAGTTTAGGAGTTTATTCGATCTTTTACACTGAATTATTTACAGTTGAGCATCAATCACAGTCAGTCAACCTTCCATAAAACCATCATTCATTCAACTAGTTCATAAATAGATCGAAAAGGTGCAGGCTGAAGCTATCTAGCTTATAGATGCCTATACTACCCTTTAATTCAATTTTCCATTATATCCATTAGAGCTCTTCATGATTTCAAAGTCATAGAAAGAAACAAGTATCCAATAATTAACAAATGTAGCCAAAAATAAAATAGATAATTAAACAGTATTACAGTTGCAATCAGAGTCACAGAACTCTGACAACTGACCAGTTTGTAATTGTGAATGTAGAATAAAGTATTAATTAATATAACGGAGTGTCAAAAGGAACTAGGTTGAATTTGATTTTCCCATTAAAAAACAATTTTCATTCTTTAGAATTTAATTGATTTACATGCAGTACCTACTTGAACTGAATGCATGAATTTACTTTTTCACACAAATGTCAAAAACATAGCTCTGAAGTAAATAAAAAATGTATCGCATTGGTCTCAGTAATTCTTTCAAATATTATTATTTGCTATTTTAAGTGCTACTGTTGGTGATTTGGTAAGCTAAATAATTCATTTCTTTGTTTTACTCCACTTTATATAATCGTGACAAGTAATTCTTAATTTTTTAGTTGAAATTAAATTTTAAAACTTTAGTGTTTCATTACAGTTTCAGTACAATACATTTTTTTTAGCGCAGCTGGTACCAGTGATTCTGTGCAATAGAAGGGAAAACAACAGTTGTTGGACACTAATACACTGCATTGTATTATTCTGGCAATTCTAACAAAATTACCAGAGATTTCTCTTGTCCCCCTCTACAGAAGAAAATGTCACAGCATGTGGGTGTAGGGACAGCCTGCCTACTCTCTCTGGCTCTTTCAAATAAAACTCCAGTTCCCTTTTTCATCCACCAAAAAAGAAATGGAGCTGAGAATGGCCAGAGGAGTTCTTAAATATTTAAGAAGGTTATTGATGGTACAAACAAACCACCTGCTGACAAGATAAGCAGGGACTGATGCTAGAGCGTTAGACAACACAGTTCACTACAGGCCACATCAAGCCATCTGTTAACACATTAAATCAGTTACTGCGCAATGCAACAAGGTCAGTATTTTTAAATTAATTCTTATTTTTAATAAAACATCTTAAGAAAGCTTCTTGAGTAAAAAATTGCTTCTGTGAAACTTTGGTGCAAGAACTTTTAGAAAGTAGAGATTGACTGAGTCGGTGAATGCTCCACTTCAGAAGCTAAAAAAACGCCCATCCCAAAATTTTTATATATTATTAATAATGGGGGAACAAACTAATGAAAGGGAGCCGTGTTGAACTTTAATGATAAATGTTTCAGTGCCATGGCATCAGCACACTATTTTTTTATTTTCACATTCATATCATGCAGCTCAAATGCACTCAGCTTTGTTTATAACACTTAGTGTGAGAACTACTGGACAAACCCAATTAAGTGTAGTAATTAAGTACTAATATTCACACTTGTGCAGCAGAACTTTGCCATAAATTGTGTTATGCTATAAAGTGAAGAGACAAACGTCTTATAAGACTGAATCCAAAAGCATTGTGTAATTGTCAAATTTTTAACCATCAAACCAAATAATTTTTTGTACAGTTCTAAAGGTAAGATCAATTTTATATAACAGATGGTGTTAGACCTTGGTTGCATGGCACAAACTGCATTTACATTTGATCACCTAAATTAAATATAAACATGTTAACCATGTTTAAAAGAAATAATTGTGTTATATTGATTGTGCGATTCAGTCAAGAGTGAATATAGCCACATACTGTACATCTGTTAAGAAAATTCATATTAGCAATAAACAACCATCTAACACAGCTTCTTATATCAGCAGGTAAGTTTGGAGAGACTGGCCTGTCAGCCTTAATTTGGATACGACATAATGATGATGAACTTACCTGTACCACAGATATTGCAGGATTAAGCGGAATGGCCCTGTAAGAAATTCATCACAGTGAGTGTGCAGAATTACAATAAATGTGTGATAATGATTAGGTTTGATTAGAGATTCTCTTGTCACATTCTTCATTAGAAAAAAAGGGACTGGGTTTAATACAGAGCCAACAGCTGTTGGGATCGGTCTCTTTACCCAGATGCAATCAAAAGTAGTCTACCACAGCAGTGCTTTTTAGGATTAACACTAGGACTACAGGTCATCGACATATCTGGCAATTTCCACTGCAGAATTGAGAAGGGAAATCTGTGTATTTGACGATACAGCCACTCACTATCTTAACGTCCATGCTGACATAACTGTGTTGCCTCTGACATATAACTTAACTGTGTAAAAATGGCAAAAGGCTGATCCTCTGGGGATTAAAAACGTTGCTTGAGTCTGAATCTGAAACTGCTTGCTTAATCCTACACTTAAATCTTGTCAAAGCAAACTGTTTACAAAAACCAAAGCCAAAATCAAATTTACTGCTGTTCACACAGTGTTTGGTAAAGTTCAGTGCCTTCTTATGCACGCAGCACGCGGGAAGGTAGAACTTACCTGTCACAGCTTTTGCAACAAGTGAGGTGTTGTGCTCCTTGTTGCCTCGCAACTACAAAGGATAGAAAGTCACAGGTGAGCTCACCATTCATGCATTTTGTTCCCCCAGCAATCAAGCTGCAATCAGTTTCACTTCCTAACTATTTACAATGTATTTTCCAATCTAAGCAACTAAAGTGCAGTTTTTATTTGTATAGCACATTTCACAGATTAAATCAACGAAAAAGTACAAAAGTTTCAAACACACACGGGTTATGAGAATAATGGATTCATTTAAAGTTGTGTGTGGGGACATGTAACGTTACAGGAGACAAGGCAGATACTCTGTATGCTAGCTAAGGGGGCTGAAATGTGAGTTATGTAAATAAACGTAGAATTAAGTGAAATATACGTGCATGTCTACGAATAGTGGTGCAAAATGAAAGCTACACTCCGCTGCAGTGTGGTGTGAGAATTTAATTGTTTAGCAAACTAAAAGCAGCTATGTTTGTGCTACGTGGCTTTGCGTGGCTGAGCCCATACAACTAATGGCAGTTAACTTTCGGTGGTGAGTTTTACACATAAAATGTCCATTAAAGGGCTTGCACGGCGGGCTGAACATAGGTAAGTGGAAACTAGACTTACCTGGGTGTCCGTTTCTGGCGGCCATTCCGTGATAACGAGTAAGTCGTATAAAATATTTTCATCTTCGTCTTCAATCAGGTTTTGTTCAGCCATATTTACCTGAACCAGCTGTCAAAAGTCTACGGCGGTTGGCATGGGACAAAATAAATCAAGCCACCGCGTTTGGAAACTGTATAGAATCGCGCAGAGAAAAAAAGTTTTACATCTTTACCACACGTACCATAATATAATCATAACATATGAACGTGTGAAATACACATGACACAACAAACCGTGTTAGTGGTCACATTTTTTTTTAAAGATTTGTTAAATATCCGGAACCAATGGTTATGATGTTGCCAGGTGGGACCGCTAAAAGAGTTACACCCGGCTGCGTCGAGCCGAAAACTGTGAACACGTTACATCCGGTTGGGTTGTATTCGTAGCAGCAGCAATGGCAGCGTTTTCTGGTAAGAAATTTGTCTCCATTTCATTTTATTGAAGTCGCATACGTATTTGACTTCAGTGCCTAACGATTTTTAAAAGCTATATGTGCGTACAGAATAATTAAATATGACCTTTGTTCCACAGAAATGGGGGTTATGCCTGAAATTGGGCAGGCTGTGGAGGAGTTGGACTGGCTGTAAGTGACTCGGGTGGACCGGCTGCTGGACGTGCACATCGGTTCTGCCAAATCATCATAATGTGATCTGTGCCAATGAGTTTTTTTTTTTGCCTGTTAATCTAACCACTGACACTGATGTTTTGTATTTCAATCATTGGATTTCAGGCTACCCACTGACATCCAGGCTGAGTCCATACCTCTAATTCTTGGTGGAGGAGATGTACTTATGGTATGTCTAACTTATGTGTTCATATTCTTATAAATTGCGTATACATTTGCAGACCATTCAATCTTATTTTCTTGGGTTTTTTTTAGGCAGCAGAAACTGGTAGTGGTAAAACGGGTGTAAGTATTTGAGAGTCACACAGTTTCACAACACAACTTTACCTCTGCAGGTCACATTTAATTTAATTTAATTTTTGTAAAAAGTACATCAGGTCAAGTACCATAAAACACTCAATTATAATGCTTGTCATCCTCAGGCCTTCAGTATTCCTGTGATCCAGATCGTGTATGAGACCCTGAAGGATCATCAGGAGGGCAAGAAGGGCAAAGCTTCCATCAAGACTGGTGGAGCCAGTGAGATAACCTCATTATTATTAGTGACTTAATTGTTTATAACAAGTTAAACATGTATTGTGTGTCTATATAAAATCTAAAATGTGTGGATGTTGTAACAATGTATCTGGTCTGACTTTGCTTGGCCCGAATCATAATTGATGATTAGTTATATGTTATGAATGTATTATTTGTCTATGCCTGGCAGATGTTTGACCTGCTCCTACACTTATGTCTTTTTTTTCCCAAGTTTTCAACAATTGGCAGATGAATCCCTACGACCGCAGCACAGCCTTTGGTAAGAACAAATTAATCATGTGATGCCATAACACAACACTGGAGGGCAGTCTAACCTTTTTTTTTAAAAGTGCGGTTGTATATGTATTCAAGCTCTCCCTGACCTCTCCTCGTTGTCACTTTGTCATTTTACCTGTCCAGCAATTGGTCCAGATGGTCTGTGCTGTCAGAGCAGGGAGTTTAAAGAGTGGCATGGCTGCCGCTCTACAAAGGGCGTCACCAAAGGTCTGTAATGCACACAGATACTTTCACACACTGCTGGTGGAGATTTAAAACAAGATCATTTAGGATTAGATTCATCATAGTGAACCAGATATTTATTTGATAATATATTTCTTTGAAAAAGTCACTAGTCTTTCTCCATGTGTTTCAGGGAAGTACTACTATGAGGTGACATGCCACGATCAGGGCCTGTGTCGGATCGGATGGTCCACCATTCAGGCAGCACTGGACCTGGGTATGCTCTTCTACTCTTCACAATCTTTATTTTGCATAACATGTAACGGCTAAAATAAACTCTCAGTAATTTAATCCTTTCATTACAGGAACTGATAAGCATGGTTTTGGTTTTGGAGGAACTGGAAAGAAATCAAACAACAAGCAGTTTGACAGCTATGGAGAGGTGACAGAGAAATCATTTTATTGAGATTTGTAAACAAATATGAGGATAATTTACACAGTAAGTAACTCTTTGTTTTCTTGCTTTTTTGCAGGAATTTACCATGCATGACACTATTGGATGCTACCTGGATTTGGACAATAGCCAGATTTCCTTCTCCAAAAATGGTGCTGTCTCAGTTGTTCTACTTTTCAGTAACATGAAATGTACATTATGTTAGACATCCGTGGTTGATGTCAAATAACAAAGTGCTTGTGTTTCTTTCTCATTCCAGGTAATGATCTCGGTGTGGCTTTTGATATCCCTCAAAATCTGAGGAATCAGGCTTTCTATGCCTCCTGTGTGCTGAAGGTAAAATTAGAGAATCATTTGAAATACTGGTAGAAAGAAACCACGTTGTGTCTGATGGACACCATACTTAACTGCTCCTTTAATTGTCTGGCAGAATGCAGAGCTGAAGTTCAACTTCGGAGGCGAAAACTTTAAAAACCCTCCAAAGACTGGATTTGTTGCCCTGAGTCAAGCGGCAGAGGGTCACACAGCGAAATCCTCTCAGACAGGTACATGATGAGTGAAACCTGATTTCAGGTGCAACAAACCAAATATACAGAAAGGAGAGTCAAACGTAGCCAGAGAATTTCATGTTCAGGACAAATTCGAGAAATAATGCATGAATACCTTCCACGATAAAATAAGAAATAAGTAAAGGTACAAATTCTGTATAAAGCAACAACAAAAAAAAGATTAAAATGAAGTCACAATGGTTTTTGTCCTGTTTCTTTCTGCGCAGGCACTGCCAAAGTCAGTCAGGTGAAGGCAGTATCCAATGCACCCAAAGCCCTGATCATTGAGCCTTCCAAGGAATTAGCTGAGCAAACCTTCAACAATGTCAAACAATTCAAGAAATATGTGGACAACCCCAAACTCAGGTAGGTTATACTGAGCTGACATTTACACTATCTGGCACATATATTGAGAAAATGTGATTTTTTACTATTTTATGATATGAAAATCAAACATGTGTTGCATCAATTCCTTTACAGTCCTCCACACTACTGCACCTCTTCATTGTGTGTTACATTTACCTGCCTTTCCCACTGTGTTATTCCACCTTTCTACCAGTAGATGGAGCTAGTGCTCAAGTATAAATGTGGGCACCAGGGACTAACTGAACAATTTGTCACTGCAGGGAACTGCTGGTGATTGGTGGTGTGGCTGCCAAGGAGCAGCTTGCTGTTCTGGAACAAGGGGTATGTTATACGCACCATCTCCAATTACTCAGTTGATTCAAGGCACTGTTACCTGTGGAGTTCAAACTGTTTTTTTTTTTTTATTATTATTATTTTCGTCATTTTCTGCTCAATTTCCATCTATTAATATTCTTTATCCTCTACATGCTAACTTTGCTCTCCGGTTCATCAGGTTGACATTGTCGTGGGAACACCTGGCAGACTGGACGACCTCATATCCACAGGAAAACTCAGTCTGTCCCAAGTTCGCTTTCTGGTCCTGGATGAGTGTGTATGTTCAGAAAACTCCTCTGCTCCCTCTTAAATCAGAGGCAGCAGTTGTCTACAGCCTAGCATGTTTAATAACTGTCTGTTCTTATGGTTAGATTGTACAGCATAGATGTCCCTGATGCCACTAACAACTCATTTGTATTCTGTGTGTCCTCAGGATGGCCTCCTGTCCGCAGGCTATACGGATTTTATCAACAGAATCTATAACCAAATCCCACAGGTCACCTCTGATGGCAAAAGACTGCAGGTAACACTTCACCTTGGTTAAGCTGCATGTGGGACAGTTGAACAAGTTACTTAGAGTAGTCATACTGCATCATACATACAGCTAAAAAAAGCAATTTGCACATTGGACAAAATATGCTTCATAGTCATAGTAAAGCAAATCGCTTTTTTTACCCCAAATCGGTACTATTTCAACTGTTAGAAAGTAAATATCACAGATCGTATATTTCAGCTTATAATAGCATTTCTGTGTTTGTATTATAAGTCATAATAAACTACATCTAATAATAAATAATATATCTAAAACATTTTTTAGTAGTTCCTGATTTTTAGTAACTATTTGTGAGAAAATGCTGTTTACACATCTGAAGGTGATAAAGTATTTTACCTTGTCTGACAGGTGATTGTATGCTCAGCCACTCTGCATTCCTTTGATGTGAAGAAGTTGTCCGAGCGAATCATGCACTTTCCCACATGGGTGGATCTGAAGGGGGAGGACTCTGTTCCAGAAACTGTCCACCATGTGGTGGTGCCTGTTAACCCTAAGAATGATCGTCTGTGGGAGCGCCTGGGGAAGAACCACATCCGGGTGAGTCCCACATGTTGGGCCAAGGATATTTAAAAAGCAGCACTCATTATCAAAAGTGCTGAAGTGTTCATGAATGTAGCTCTGGGTTCAGATTGATGTGTTGACACTGACAGACGTTTTCTTTTTTGATCTGGTTTCTGGTGGTAGACTGATGAAGTCCATGCCAAAGATAACACCAGACCAGGAGGCAGTTCTGCAGGTAAAACCAGCTTATTTTTTTAATATTTGATTTTATCTCCCTGTCATTACTCTTGAGACCAAGCCTTTGAACATTTTTAATAGATGAGATGTACCTCGAGGCGTTTTTTTTCCCTTCAGAGCTATGAATGAAGCATCAATGAAAAAAAAAGTGTGTGTGTTGCATTTTAGAAATGTGGTCAGAAGCCATCAAGGTGCTGAAGGGTGAATACACGGTGAGGGCTATCAAAGAACACAAGATGGACCAGGCCATAATCTTCTGTCGCACAAAGATCGACTGTGACAACATGGAGCAGTACTTCATTCAGCAGGGAGGAGGTAGGAGGCAACAGTGCCAATTAGATTGTTTGTTACTTCTCAGCCATCAAGATACAGGAGTTTTAAAAAATGGGAACAATTTCAGCGTCCTCGCTCAGTGTTGGTTTCTTTCATTCAGGTCCAGACAGTAAAACCCACCAGTTATCTTGTGTTTGTCTCCACGGTGATCGTAAACCCAACGAGCGGAAAAATAACTTGGAGCGTTTCAAGGTAAAAGAACAAAAGCGTAACGATGATTGTGATGATCTGGCGAAGTCATATTATCCTCCTATTCTTAACATTTCCTTGTTTGTCCAGAGAAAAGAGGTGAGGCTCTTGATCTGCACAGATGTGGCTGCCAGAGGGATTGACATCCATGGAGTTCCTTACGGTAAGACGAACATATGAGATGTTCATACCTTTTCAAACGCTGATTATAAACAATGTTTATTACAGCAGAACTATGTGTTGTATTTCATATATGTTACCCCCCTCCCTGCCACCAGTTCTCACAGCATTCATGTATTTTTCTCCAGTGATTAACGTCACCCTGCCAGATGAGAAGCAGAATTATGTCCATCGTATCGGCAGAGTTGGAAGAGCGGAGAGGTAAATTAACCGAAGGAGTTGGAATCATTTACTTGACCTTTCCTAATTGTACAGTTTTGTTTTCATCATCATTTCCACCCTGAAATCTTCACATAAAGTAACTTGTCACGGGGCGTCATATAGCTCAGTGGGTTGAGCAGGTGTCCCATATACAGAGGCTGTAGTCCTCACTGCAGCATCCTGAGTTCGGTTCCACCTGGCGGCCCTTTGCTGCATGTCATTCCCCCTCTCTCTGTCTCGCCATTTTCTGTCTCTCTCCAACTGTCCTGTTCATTAAAGATATAAAAGCACGAAAAATAACTTTTTTAACAATTCAGCCGACAGACAATGTGGACTTAATTAATCGTTTCTTTTGAATTCAACCCATAGAATGGGCCTGGCCATCTCCTTAGTTGCAATGGAAAAAGAGAAGGTAGGGTGGATGATAGAAATCCATTGAAGTATTTATTTAATTTAAGTGTGTGTTTTTGTTTTTGTTTGTTTTTTTGAAAATGTTTTAAACATGTTTTAATCTGTGCAGGTGTGGTATCATGTTTGCGCAAACCGTGGCAGAGGTTGCTACAACACCCGACTGAAGGAGGACGGCGGTTGCACCATCTGGTACAACGAGAAAGAGGTGAAAATGAAAGCATTATGCAAACTCTTTAGACAAGTTAAGGTTGAAAGATGACACCATTGCTTTTCAAGTGATTTGCGGCAGCAGATGCATGAGTCATCCTGGCAGAAATGCCACCCTTGGCTTTGAAGGGGTGTCTCTGTGTATAATCTTATACTGTTACCGTGAAACCCTAGGTGGCATTAAAGCAGAAGTAAGCGATCTGGTCGTTTTGGCTAATGCTGCGTTCCAGGCAGGCTTTTGAAACCGTAAGTTACGGCTTCAAGTCACGACTTACGACTTTGTAGCGTTCCAGGCAACCCGCAACTTGCGTTTCTCCGACCTGATGCCTGTGAAAGTGCACTATAACGGCCACTCGTAACTTCCGACCCGTGAACTCGTACCAGATCGAACTGGTACGACTTCACAGGTCGGAAAAACACGAGTTACGGGTTGCCCTGAACGCACCATAACTTCTTGTCAGCCGATGGAGTTAGCAGCCCCCGCCCTCGTCATGGATCTATTGGTCCTCGTGCCTACGTTACCACATTCACGCGCATCCCTTGGCTGCACACACAGCCCTGCATGCCGTTCTCTCTCCTCATTGGATAAAACTTGTAGGATACAAGAAAAGTTTTCTCCTCGGCTCAGAGCAGAGCAGAGTGACTGACAGACCCGTGTTTCGGTCCAAACACTCTATGTAAGTGATTGCTGTGGGAAGATATAACTATTTAAGACTTATATTAACACAAAAATATTGCTTACTTCTGCTTTAAAGTTTGTTTCTTTTTTATACCATTGAAAGCTCAAGCACACACACACACTTCTTCCCTCTCATAGTATGACGTGATTCCATTCTTCTGTTTGTGTCTCTGACCACAGCTTCTGTCAGACATCGAGGAGCATCTGAAGTGCACCATCACCCAGTGTGAGCCAGACATCAAAGTCCCTCTAGATGAGTTTGATGGGAAGGTCTCCTACGGCCAACGCCGGGCTATGGGAGGTATGTGCGACAGAGTGACAAAGGGTGGGGCCGGGATGACATGAAAGATGAAGGGGTTGATGAACTGATTATTTACGTAGACTGTAAACATAGTCCATGTGGTGTCACTCAGACTCAGAAGTGCCCATTTCAAAACTAATCTAATCGCATGAGAAGCCAAGACCTCGTGCATACAGGTTTGCGATACTCTCACCTGCGTGTAGGGCTGGATATCGCTACTGATTTACTGAATCCATTTGATTCCGATTCACAAGGTCCTGATTCGATTCAATGTCGATTCATTTAGAGTAATTTCAGTTTTAGTACCAATTTTGCATGGTTATTAAAGAGATTCACAGAACTAATGCTGCAAATTGTACAAGGATGGAAACTCTCTTACCTGGTGCATTATTAAAAATATTAACATTTGGGCTACATTAAAAGTTAACCCAAAAGCATACATTACATACATTATGCACATTTATTTAACATGAACCACTCCAGAAGTTTAACAGTGCAATTCTTCAGTACAGTTTCATGTTTAATTTCATATTCATACTAAATAATCTGACTAACTAACAGGAAATGGCAAACATAAAAAGATTGATCTAAGGATTTTATGAATCGATATCAGATCTTTAAAATGAAGATCGATATTAATCCGAAAGTCGTTTTTTTAAACCCAGCCCTACCTGCCTGTAACTCAAGAGCTGCACACCCTCAAATTCAAGCTGTGTACTGTTGTCATAGAGGGAACCACTATTTGTGTTGAACTTAAACACCAAATCTGCCGCTTTTCCCCAGGTGGTAACTACAAGGGTCACGTGGATGTACTAGCACCAACAGTCCAGGAGCTGGCCGGCCTTGAGAGGGAAGCTCAGACGTCCTTCCTCCACCTTGGATACATGCCAAACCAGCTTTTCAGAGCCTTCTAAACGCACCCCAACTAGCACAATGCTGTAGGCTGCTTATCCAGAATAAAGAAAATGGGACATTTTCCCATGTTGTAGCTACATGATTCTAAATCTTTGTACAAGCAGCAGTGTGAAATTATATTTCAAGTTCTGTTCCCACCAATATCTCATAATTAACATAACTGTGGATTTTTTTTGTATGTTCAATGGTTTAAAGATGCCAACATTTCACTGGGTATGTCAAACTCCAGTATAGTCAGCAGCTTGAGAATAATCAGATCCCTCATTTAGAATTTGTTTGATTTTGTATATTGTTGATTAATACGGCTGCATGAAATGTTTCAGTTTACCCATAGCGTAATTGGCTAAAATGTCATGGTTATTAAATGGCATGGTGTTTTCTTTTCTGAAATAAATCGTAGCCTGCTCAGTTTGGATTTGCATCTTTCCTCTCTTTATTTACCACTCAAAAGTAGTACTTTTTTTTACAACATTTCATGAGGTGATGGGGAAATGTTTACAAGAAAATTGGTTTCTTTTCACAGTTTTATAGCTGTTGTTTACACTATTACAGTTATTTAATGTTTTTAGACATCCTCTTGTAACCAAGGCAATCTGTGGGACAACATACCTAATGCAAATTACTACAAACACACCTTAAACTCTGAATTTAGCACATTATTCATTCATCATACATCAAGCAAGGGCACACTGCATGATGTAACTGAGTCTTAATAAAGTGAATTTGATTTTGTGTGTTATTCTTATTCGTTCTTCTCTGGAGGAGGGTCTAGTAGCGAGCGAGATACTAGTTTTTTAGTGGTAACCATAGGTGGTAATCAGTGGGAATCATTAAAAGTTCGCTTTCTTATTGTACTTCCAGAGTTTCCGTAGCCCCTCCCCTCTCTGCCGTCCACTCCAGTCTTGTTCCCAATGGCTGAGGGTAAGTCGTGTAAATAAGTGTGGTTTCCTTTTGTAATTGTTTTGATTGTTAAATTGGCCTTTTGTGTTGAAATACTGAATGTATAACGTTTATATGTTGATGCATTGCGACACTGAGCGGTGTTGTGCTGGTTGGTCGTTTATATATAAGTTTTGTAGATGTTTGGGCGCCATTCGCGTTACGGCTGCCTGGCTTGCCACGTGACCGCGTTGGTGCTTTGATTTTCATGCATTTTAGCTTCAACCCCATTGTATACATATTATAACGTTACTAGTGTTTTTTGTGTGTGCAAGAGGTGCAGAAGTGCCGATCTACTAGGTGGCAACTTTTGCAATGGTTTTTGCACGTGTTTTCGTCGCTGATTGTGTATGTAGGCCTTATCCACACGAAAACTGAGCTTTGGGGGAAAAAGTCTCCGTAAACAGGGCATCGTTTCCAGAAATATCTGCATGCACACGGATCCACTGTAAACTACTCACAACGTTGTAGTACATACTCAGGCCTGTGTGGCGCTGTAACGCTGCCTGCCACACATAAACACCAAAACCAGAGAAGAAAGTTTCCCCCGCTCTTTTCAAACTCTTAACATTATAAGTGGGTTAATTGTTGACTGGGAGCCGTGTCAGTGCAAATATGACGAACGGTGATGATTTTACGGGCGAGATTCAGCCGCAGTTTTCGAGGGACCGACAGTAGGTGGCCGTGTTGTCGTTACGTTATGTCCAAGCTCTGCAACCATGGGAACGCCCACTTACTTCCTGTAAGAGCCGTGGGGGAGGGGGAGGTTCTTCCTATGGTTTCTCCCCGTCCGCTATAATGGGAAAGCGCTGCATTTTAAACCTTGCCCGCTGTCATGTCTTAGTTTGAATCACTTCTATCTGCTGACAAAGAGCTATATATCATATATACAGTAGTTTGGACACACTCAATGCATGTCCTTTATTTTCATGACTATTTACATTGTAGATTCTCACTGAAATTCCACTAATGTACCCCGACAAGGCACACCTGTGAAGTGAAAACCATTTTCAGGTCAGGTTCACCTCTTGAAGCTCATCAAGAGAATGCCAAGAGTGTGCAAAGCAGTAATCAGAGCAAAGGGTGGCTACTTTGAAGAAACTAGAATTGGTGGGGGCAGAGATAGAGGAGGAGGAGGAAGAAAGAGAAGACAAAGAAGAAAAGACGTGTTTTCAGTTATTTCATACTTTTTTGTTAATTCCACATGTGTTCATTCATAGTTTTGGTGCCTTAAGTGAGAATAAAGGAAACACATTGAATGAGAAGGTGTGTCCAAACTTTTGGCCTGTACTGTATATATTGTTGTCCCCCATGGCTCTTACAGAGTAGCCTCGCTTTGAGCTCTTTTTAGGCTTTATTCACAGCTCCACTACTTCCTGGACTTTAACCAGCTCCTTTATTTCCTGCCTTACATTATTGGACAAACTGATTAATCCAGGTGTGTCTGACCATTGTTGTGAGGTCAGACACACCTGAATTAATCAGTTTGTCCAATAATGTAAGGCAGGAAATAAAGGAGCTGACTTAAGATCAGGAAGTAGTGGAGCTGTGCATAAAGCCAATTGTCCAAAACATAACGTTACATCCAAATACCTCCATCCGAACTGACCAAAATCGTGAAGCCGCGGGGCGGTGCGTGGCGCAGTGGTTAAAGCGGCCGCCCCATGTAGAGGGGCAGAGCTTTCCTGCATGTCATTCCCCCTCTCTGCCTCCCCCTTTCCTGTCTATCTCATTATGTGCTATCAAAAAAAGCCAAAAAATATACTTAAAAAAAAAAAAAATCCTGAAGCCGTGACATTGAAAAGTTATTCGAAATTTTTTTTAATCTCTTGTTATAGTAGCTTCCTTTCTATTCACGACAGTGAATAGAGAATTGGTGAATTATTGATTTTGGGTGAAGTATCCCTTTAAGTGTCAGGTAGTATACTGAAATTATGTTATATTTAATTCATTGTATAGATAGCAAAACTGATATTGTCCCAGGTGACTAAGATGGCAAGATGTCCGGGAATGACATTTTGGGCCATTGAGTTCGAGCCAGTCTTTAAAAATGTACGGACAACAATCTACAGTGATTGTACTGAGTTTTTTCATATAGCTCTTTGTCAGCAGATACAAGTGATTCAAAGTAAGACAACAGCGGACTAGCGTTAGACAAAAGTTTAAATTAATGCTGTGCTTTCACAGTATAGCGGGCTGGGGGAACGGCTTGTTTTCCCCCACGGCTATACTTGTGTTTTTCTCTTACCGTGCTGACGTTCAGAGTGCTGTGGGGATGAGGAACTCACTCCTAAATCTTTGTTTTTTTTATTTATTTCCTGTGTGTGTGTGTGTGACTGTGTGTGTGACTGTGTATGTACTGTAAGTGTAAACAGGGTTAGCAGATTAATTCCACCCCCCTCCCACCCCTTCTCCCTCTCTCGTTCTTCCCCTACCCTCTTCTTTGGTTCCTCCATCCTTCGTTCCTCCTTTCAGCCAGGATTTGAGGAGATCAACCCGGAGTGGAAGACATCGCTGGAGAGACGGAAGAAAATAAAAGGTAGCTCGGCCTGAAGGGTTAGAGAGAGCTGACCTTGTTGCTGACACAGCAGTACACACTGGATTCAATTTAGTGATCTTGACTTTGACATGTCTTATTCACTAAATTATACAGTTATTTAGACATGCAACCATCTGCCAAGGCTAGCAAACTTTTTCCTCACTCGGTATCTACGCCTGTGTGTATGCGTATTTATCTCTATGTTTGCGGAATTGCTTATAAGTCTCTCTGTGTGCCTGTTTTGAGCAGCTGCAGAGTCTTTTTTGATGGTTTTGGGCCAATAGTGATGAGTGATGTGTGTGTGCATAGCATGCATCATTAATGGAAAAATTAGAAATGGAGTTGGTAAATTGATCAAATAGTATGTTAAATAGAATCTGTTAAGTAGAATCTATCTAATATGCCATACAGTGTTTCCCCTTTAAGGCACATCAGTAATTTAATGACTTTTCTACCTATAATGATAATTTCAGCCCGTCACATCGTAACAGGGGTGGTGGTGGTGGGGATCTGATTGCTCCATTTCTGTCTGCACTTCAATTGACTGCTAAACAATCACAGTTTTCTCCATAATTGTCAATGTTAAACTCTGCTATTGTTCATAATTTTTAGTGCAATGCAAATGCTGTTTGCATGTATTAATGTACATGTAAAATTGATCACACAGGTCTCCACCAGTACCATTAACAGATGGCTGTGATGAAGTGTGGCTCAGACATGTTGGAAAGCAGAGTTTTTGGCAAAACTCACTTTGTTTAACAAGGTATGTATCTTGAGTCTGCAATGTATTGGCTAATTTCCCTTTGAGAGTGGCCTTGCTAAATTTAAATTATGTGATCTTTGGCATTTTGAATGTAATGATGGGATTGAACCTTGGTTTAAATTGGTTTCATCCACATAACCTGGCTGAATAGACCTTTTCTCTAGCAGTCATTTTGACATAGTCGGACACATACAAGCCTAAGCAAAAACATTAATTAGGGTTCCGCTTTATTTAGATTTAAAGGAGCTTCCTATTGCTCAAGTGCCACTTAAGCCCATATAATAGAAGCAGGTTTTCAGTTTTTTCATGCTGCATGCACTTCTAATGCCATTATTATAATATTCATTTGGCTGCTCTTAAGTCCAGTGTCCATATTATTACTAAGATAAATGAAATACATTTAGGTTTGGCACATTACTTTTTAGGAAATCATTATACGTAATCTCCTGAAAAGAAGCTTATGATATGTGAAATTTATTTCACATATCATGTGATGTATTATGTATTATTCACACATTTTCCCCTTCAATTACATACAGGAAAGTAAGTCATAGAAGATCGAGAAGATCACTGAGGATGGATGACGGGGACATCAGCAGTCTGCATGGCAAAAGAAAAATGGACATCAGCACAGTGTCAAGTACGGGAGCTCTACAATTGAAACAAGTGAGCAAAATAAGGGAGACTTGTTTAAAAATTAAACAGGAAAAAAGAGATCTTTCACCAATAAGAGAACCTGTCACCAAAAGATGCAAAACCGAACAGGATGAAGAAGAGGAGAAAAACACACTGTCTCATCTCACTGGTTTGTGTGCCAGTCAGACAGTGGCGAATGATCACAGCTACGTGGGTCCTTTAAACCTAGACGAAACTACAGACTCGGAAAATTATGAAACTGGAGATAACCTACAAATTCCTGCAAGGTCTGACATCCACAGTGATTCAGCATCAAGCTGTCTAAGCAAACATGAACCTTTCTTCACTGCTAATTGTTTCCCAAGTTTTCAGAATGATGCAGAAGCGAAGACAGAGATTTCAAGAAATGTGGCAGACAAATGTCAGTTTGAGGAAGAGGAATTTGAAATGGAGAGCAACTTTTGGAAGTTGCGTGTAAACCGTGTACAACAAATTCTCTCCTTAGTGGACAAAGAGCTCTGCACATTCCACAAATCAAAACAAATGGGCATACAGTTCAATGTTGGATCCGGCCAAAAGCAAAACTTCAGTGTTGCCTCGTTGCATAGTTCAGTTCTGCTTGAAATTGCAAAATTTGCTTTAGCAATGAATGCATCCCAGCAGGATTTCATCATGGAGATTCTTGAGTGCAATTTTGACCTTGGCCTGTTGAGCGAAGACCAAAGGAAGACGTTTGTCTGTGAAGTAATGAGTAAAGTAAGACAGCTTAAAAACAATGAAGATGCATTCACATGTTCAAGGGAGATTGCTGGTCCTGTGTCAGTCAATATGGTCAAACAGAGCATGGGCAGTGTCAACCCTGATGTCAGCAGCTTATCAAGGACAGAGTGTGATGTTGTTCCTGCCTGTTCCTCTGATCCACAAACTGAAACTAAAGAACACAAAGTGGACCTTTATCCCCTCTGCAAGGACATTGGTCTGAAGCTCAATGCAATCTCCAGGCAAGAAAAGAAAAAACTTGACATCAACAAATTGACCAATGGAGCGATGATGGAAGTGACAAACTTTGCAGAAAAGCTGTGTGGAACATTTGATCAGATTTGTCTGGATATCCTCAGACACAACTTTGATCTTGATGAGAAAAATGGAGATTCTGACCTTGCTAAAACGATTCTCACTCTAATTCCTGTTCTGCGGGACCACAAAAATCTCTCAAAGATAACAGACTCAAAGAAAGTAAAGGAAACACTGGCAAATTTCTCCAGTCTTATAATCGATTGGCAGAATTACACAAATTTAGATACATGTAGTACTGGCACCCCCAAGGCTCCAGTAGTAGAGCAAAATGTAGGAAGTTCCATTTTGAACGAGAAAGAAAGTGGGCTGAAGTTATGGCCATGGAAACTGCGGGCTAACCAAATTCAGCAGACCCTCTCAGTGCCTCATTTAGAACACTGTCCACTTTATTCTTATTCCAGGTGTAAAAGATTAGGCATTGACTTCAGTGTTGGCTCTGGAGTAAAACAGAATCTTGATCCAGAATTACTGACCAATGGGACCATGCTTGAAATAAGCACTTTTGCTGCAGCACTGGGATCGGCCCAAAAAGAGTTTCTTACAGAGATACTTGAGTACAATTTTGATCTTACCTTTAACAGTGAGATCTGCCGTGGTATCTTTGCTCAGCAGGTTCTGGAAAGGGTTCAGAAGTGTCATACTACCAATTGCAAACAGAGATTCCTGAACAAGCCCTTTAAATTGCCAGATTCAACAATCATGAATCTAACTACTTATCCAAAATATAAATTTTGCCCAAAATGTTATGAAGACAGAAAGCAGAAACATTTTCAGGATCAATCTGATCCTGGGAATATGATTCATTCTCACCCTAGTGCAATGGCTGGCACAGTCTCTGCAGAAGCAAGTTCCTCCTCAGCAACGGAGGAAACGATAATGAACAGTTACCCACTCTGCAAGAAAATAGGTTTAAGCCTGTTTGTGGACAAAGACAAACCAAAAAGTAAACTGGATGTTAGTGTATTGACAGTGGCAGTTATGAGGGAAGTGTCTCATTTTACAAAAACATTATGTGGGAAGAAAATTAAGGTAATTAATGATGTGCTTGAACACAACTTTAATATTGGCATGCAAAGTCATGAAGTAGATCCTGCAGCGCTGTTTATAAGAGCAGTAGCAAAACGTTACCGTGGGCCCACATGGTTCAATGACAAGTTTGTTGTTCAACCACATCCCCATAAAGATCAGAAAAATGTGAGTAAACCGAAAGAGCTAGGTGCTCCTCAGAAAAATGAATGGAAAGAGACAAGCGCAAAAAGACAACTGACACTGCAATCTAAAAAAGATGAGCGGAGAAGTGAGGATTTCTATCCCACTTACAGAAGGATCAGTCTGAACCAAGGCTTACAAAACCCAACAAGTGCTAACAATCATAGTGAATCAGAATCGAGCCGTCTCGGTGCACATGAACCTTTGCCCGCCACCACTGATTGTTCCACAAGTATACAAGTTGTAAACTCAAAGGTGAACTTCTCACTTGGAAGACAGTGTAATGAAAAAGGACTGTGTGGAGATAAAAAGAAGACGGAGATTCCAAGAAATGTGCTGTACAAATATGACATGAAAGAAGAGGAAATGGAAATGGACAACAACATGTGGAAATTGCGTGTGAATCGTATTAAACAAATTCTTTCCTTCCAAGAAAAAGAGTACTGTGCATTTGCCTGGTCCAAGAGAACCGGTCTAGAATTTAATGTTGGGTTTGGCCCAAAGCAAAACTTCAGTGTTGACTCTCTGACTACTTCTGTTCCGCTCGAAATTGCTAAATTTGCCTTAGCAATGAATTCATCCCAGGAAGATTTCATCATGGAGATCCTTGAGTACAACTTTGACTTTGGACAGTGGAGTGAACACCAGAGAAAAAGTTTTGCATCTGAACTCATGAACAGAGTGAGACGACTTACGAATTCTGACAGTGAAGTCAAATATTCAAAAGAGGTTTTTGAGCTTCCTTGTCTGGTGTCATCAATTGACATGGCCAGTGTCAAACCTGGAGTCAGCAATTCATCAGAAATGGCCGAGTGTGATGCCTCTGCCTTGTGTTCTCCTGATTCACACACTGGAACTAAGGAGCACAGAGTGGACCCCCACCCTTTCTGCAAGGACATTGGTCTCAAGCTCAATGTAATCTCCAGTCAACCAAATGAAAAAATTAAGTTCTCTAAACTGACCAATGGAGCAATGACTGAAGTGACAAACTTTGCAGAAAAGCTGTGTGGAACATTTGATCAGATTTGTCTGGATATCCTCAGACACAACTTTGATTTTGATGAGCAAAATGGAGATTCTGACCTTGCTGAAGCTATTGTTGCACAAATTCCTCTCATACTGGAGCAAAGAAGTCTATCAAACGTAGCAAGCTTCAAGAAAATAAAAATAAAACAGGTAAAGAAATTCGCAAAGATAGTGACATATTGCCAGAACAACCCAAATTCGGATGCATGTAGTGCTGGCTCTTCACAGGCTCCAACCAATGAGCAAAATGCAGTGAGTTCCACTGACACCAAACAAGACAATGACTTTGATTTATTGATGTGGAGAATGCGGGAAAATCGGATTCAGCAGATCCTCACAGTGCCTCATGGAGAACATTGCGTTTTTTATTCTTATTCTAGATGCAAGAAGTTGGGCATTGATTTTAATGTGGGATCAGGGATACAGCAAAAGCTTGATCCAAAATTACTGACCAATGGCATCGTGCTTGAAATCAATACTTTTGCTACAGCACTGCTTTCATCCTACAAGGAGTTCATCACAGAGATACTGGAATACAATTTGTGCCTTAATTTCAGCAATGAACACTGCCGAGATGCCTTTACACAGAAAATTGCAGAAAGACTTCATGCTTCTAATTTCAAACTTAGCAAACACAGATGCTTAAAAATGCCTTTTCAGCTTCCTGATACAAGATGTATAGAGGAAAACATTTACGTGAAAGTCAAGTACTGCCCAAAATGTTCTCAAGACAGAAATTCTGCCTCGACTGACACAGTCTCTAAAGCAAACAGCTCAGAACATAAGTCAACAAAGGACCTGTCATCAGCTTTCCAAGCAACAGAGGAGGTAATAATGGACACTTACCGGTTCTGCAAGGAAGTAGGTCTAAGCCTATTGGTGGACAAAGACCAACCAAAAGATAAACTCAACCCCGATGTGTTGACACGTGGTATTATGAAGGAAATCACTGCTTTTGCCAAAAAATTGTGTGGCACAAAAAATAAGCTGATTAATGACGTTATTGAACACAACTTTAACATTGGCACGCACAACCGATACAGGAATATTTCCCAGATGTTGAGCAAGATGTTGCCACTGTCCGGTGATGGGCCCACCTGGTTCAATGAACCTTTTGATTTTCAACCCTATTCTCAGAGAGAGTATAGCGATGTGAGGAAAATGAAAGCAGAGTCTGCCACACAGGAGAATGAAAGGAAGGAGACAACCAAAAAAAGAAAGCTAGCACTTCTAGCAAAGAAAGAGGAAGCCGCAATGTTGAAAAATAACTCTGATGCTGTAAAATCAAAGAGATTTGCACATGGTAGTGATGACTGTTATCCTGTTTGCACAGAGATAGGGCTGGACTTAGATGTGACATCAAAATCTGGAGACAAAGAAAAACTGGACTTAAACTTGTTGACTAGAGCTGTAGTGATGGAGATCTATAAATTTTTATGTAAAAAAGCGAGAGTGTATTTCCCAAGCTCTTTGGCTGACATCCTTGACTATAACTTTGATCTAAGCTCGCAACATCACAGGTGGTGGGAATTTTCTATATCTACTGCAGCCAAAGTCAAAAACATGACCAAACACTACCGGAAATATATGCACAGAGCGAATGAGGTCTTCGAACTGCCATTTGTGTTTGAACAGAAAGAATCGAAAGCAGTGGTACAAGAGGAACAACATAAGAGAAGGCTAAAATCACCTGTGGAAAAATCAGTTGTAACAACAAATGAAGAACGTAGAGCTATTCAGCAACTGGGATACCACCCAGATGTCATTTCAGCCCACCCAATTGATATTAGAACAAATGAGGTACATTGCCACAATGAGAAGGACACAAATTCCCAAGTAGATCCTGCGACACTTATGCAAATGAGTCCAGTAGGTGGGGGTGATGATGTTCCTCTCTGGGCAGACATTCAGATCAAAAAGGAGGAAGATGATTCAGAATATGGGACAACAAAACTAGAAACAGTCAGTGTGGAAATAGAGAAACCTGTCGCTTCTCTTGGATATAATTTGTTAATAATTTGTCCAACTTCTGAAAGCCACAGTGAAACGGGAACAAAGGATGCCCAGTCCTACAATGTGGCTAAACTACAAATATCTGAAGGATGCGTTATTCTAGCTGAGAGCAGTGTGAAAACAGAATCGAACACTGAAGATGTCATGTCAGAAAACCACATTAAAACAGAAACTGATGATGCCGAGCACTACAACTTGGTTGAACCACATGCATCTGCAGGGTATGCTATTCTAGCTGAGAGCAGAGTGAAAAAGGAAATTAAAACTGAGGCTGTCAAGTATGAAATCCCAGATGAAGCAGCAGAATCCCAGGGATACTCCATAATAACAATATGTCAAGACACTGAAAGCACATTGATCAAGGAAGAGAAAGTGCACATCAAAGAGGAACAAGAATCTTAATATTTGAAAGAATGGTTCGTAAAAAAGTGACAAGTGTTTTTTTTTCTCAATTTCTTTAAAGGAGAGTGCCTTTGATTTGATTGAACGTTAAATGGTGGTTCTTGATATGTTTGTTAAACTCAGACTGTGGACTGCTACACTGGACTTCTTGGTATATATTATTTTACTGTAATCTAGCGGGGAGGGAGGGGGGGGCTTTTTTTGGTTTCCACTAAATTGTTTATGTATGCATTTTTACTGCTTTGTACAATGTTATTTTCAATGCTATGCTGATTGTTTTATTTTTTTATGAGACAGGAATATTTTCTTATAAAAATTAGAGAACTGTCCTCTTAACTTGTCAAAATCACTGTCAACGAAATGAATGTGTCACTGCATTAAGTTTAATGCACTTGCCAACTAAGAGAGACACTAGAGGAAAATGATAAACGTTATCTAGATCTTGATAGACATTTGTATTATTTGTTGCTGTCTTAGTCGCCACCATTTTTATTTTAAGTTTCTCAAACATTTCCTTGCATTGTGTATTGTCTATATTTTGTATGCCTACCAATTAAACAGATCTCTCTTGAGAATGGCATCTTGTCTTAATGAGATTATTTTTATGAAAAAAGATAGCATGAATGCTAAGGAATCTCTGTTTTTTGTTTTCAGTGAGGCAGGGGTAGATGAGGACAGACAATGTGAGCAATTACAACATCATATTTATAGGCTACATGTTCTGAAAAGTCTCAGATGATAGTGGTATTTATCACCTACTTAACTGTCCAAGTACAGCACATACACAAACACAAAGACAAACAGACAAGGTTGACGGCTCCTACATGTCAGTGTTCATTTTGTAGTCTTATTTCTTATTATCCACTAATTTATCTTTTTTTTCCCTCTTCAGTTAGAGGAACCTCCTAAATTAAGGGGTAAAATGTTGGGAAAGTTATAGTAGTAGAAGAAACTTTTATTTTGAAGTCCCGACAATCTGGCATTCATCATTTAGGACAGAGATCTTCAACAGGGGGGTCATGGAATTTTTGGTCAATGAGGCAGTGTTTTATATATTTTAGTTTCCACATTTATCAGGGTTCCCACTCTTTTCTTGAAATCATTTTCAGCTGATATGTAATAATAATGCTATACCAGTATATCATTATTATTACATATTATATTTATGTGCTGTCTATGGCTCTAAATAAATATTCTCTTACATGCTTAGAAATTATATGATAACTTTTGATCAACAGAAAATTGCTAGTTTTCTCGCAAGGTTCTTATTTGGAAAAGTCAAAGAGAGAGAGACTAATATGATAAATCATTTTCCAGGATAACTCAAGCATTTCCAGGACATTTGATTTTTTTCCCCCATTTTCCATATGTTTTCCATGACTGGAAAAATCAACCATTTTCCAGGTTTTCAAGGACATGTGGGCATCCTATTTATGTTTCAAATAAAAACATCAATTTGAATAGCTTGTCTGCATGATTATCATATCTTTTTTTTTTTTTTGAAAAACTTAGTAGTGAATGCACAATGACAAGGTATGTTTATACGTGGCACTGGGCCCAGTTTAATACACAATTTTATGTAGCCAGGGGTCCATCTCTCCATCAATTGGGTCCTAAATAAAACGTTGAAGACCCCTGCTCTAGATCTAGGTAGGATAATAATTCTTGTAAAAGAGATTTTTTTTAAAACATCTCAAGCAATCTGCCTGGTAGAATAAAGATAAAATAAATGTAGGAACTGAGTGGAGTAAAAAGGCTTGTTCAAAATAGGGGAAATGAGGTACTGATCCAGAGAGCTTTATTTATCTGAAACTATTTGAGTAAGCAGAAGTCATGACGATGCACACTCCAGTGCAGTAGGGGGCGTCATGCATCGGTTTGTAGCAGTCAGTAAAAAGATGAAGATGGGCCTGCTTCCTGTTGTTTTTTGTGTCGTGTCCGACAGTGTCGAGCAAAACGAGAAGTGTAGAAACCACGCATGTGTTAACAAGGGAGACCAAGTGGCTGTACGTTGTTTTGTAAGTTTACCTCAGCCTCTCGTCTTATTTCAGTCATGGCGGAGAGAGAATGCATGGATATTATAGATATAAATACGCCATTCATGAACCTCTTTCAGCAGCTACCCCCAGAGTGTTCAGCTGCTAGACTTGACTCTGGATTGTAGACAACTGTTTTTTTGTTTTTATTTTACTTTGTGTTAATATTTATCTGTAAAAGGGTCAACGATGATGCAAATAACGAGGGGGTGAGCTAGAAATGTCCTTAAATTATTGAAAACACCGCGCTTACTCGTTCGCCAATATGCCAGTTCTTGGGCACTTTAACAATACCTATTTCCCGCCACCAGGAGGTTGTGCAGAGTGCAGACCCCCCTCGAAAAAACATGAATTGTCCCCCCCAATAAAAAATACCGTAAATTATTCAAAATTGAACAAATGTATTTTCAGGTTTCACATTCTTCACATTTTAGATTAACATGATCTAAAAATAAATGATTGAAATGGTGGAACATATGTTTGACAAATGTTTCTGACTCCACATTCCATCAGTGGTCTCCTCCACAAGGAAGATGGTGAGAAGAATTGAGGATCTGGAAAGGTCAGAGGGAGGCAAAATATAAGAACGTGAGTAGACATTACATGCCCTAGACCCTTAAAATTATAATTTACTAATATAACAGTAGTGATACGCGCTGTTGGCTGTTTAGGACAAATAAACAAGATAGGAGACTCAATAAGAGAAGTGAAATTATTGGGGATTACTGTCGACAGTCAAATGTCCTGGAATAAACAAGTGGACCAGATAATGCAGAACATGGGCAGAGCAGAGGTATGGCTGTGATTCAACACTGTAGGAAATGCATACCTAATCAGTTCATTATTGATTTAACTTTAATATCCCCAAGGGGGCAATTCAGTGTACAACAGCAGTTGGCACAATAAACACACCAGATTCAACACATAAAGTAGCAATTAATAGATAGTAATACATTGTATATTAATACATAACGGTACAAGAAATAGAAATACCAGGATACATCATAAAAATTATTACCTACAACTCATGCTTGTAAAAGAGACTATTAAACAAATAGTACAAGCACTAGTGCTGACACACTTGGATTATACATCAACGAGAAATATGACTAGACCTCAGGTGGCCCTGAACAAAGCGGCTCGCTTGGTTTTAATTAGTCATGACAAAAACACCAGAAATACTGCACAGAAGTTTATCTTTTTTTTCAGACACACACAATCATTTCACGAAGCAGATGACAGAAGGTCAGTTCTTGTTACCATTATGTAGAACAAACTTAAAACAGAAGACATTAAACTACAGGGCAATGGCGGCATGGAATAAATTACCACTTTTTTTGGTCTTGGATAATAACATTGTATGCTTTAAGAAGAAGCTAAAATTATTTTTGTTTACCCAGGAAGGATAAAACTGTATGGCTTAACTATGCTCCTTGAGAACGTGATGTCATGAAGTTCATGAGTATGTAGAGGTGCCATGATGTTGGCTGTAGTGCCTTTCTTTGTTTTTGTATAGAACTGTCTTTTGAGCAAGTGTCTTTGTGTTCTTGTAGTCTAGAGTTGTTTGTGAGTGTCTGTTTGAATTGTGTTGTGAGATTGTTTCTTTATGTCTTGTGTTGAGATGTGTGTGTTGTATTTTAATGGTTGTGAATATGTACTATGTCAATGTATTAATGAAAGTGTGTATTGTATTATAATTTCAGTTGCTGTGTGATCAAGACCCCAGGGAAAGTAGCTGCTGGAAAGCCTAGCAGCTAATGGAAGTCTAATAAACATAAACATAGGTAAGCACAATAAATGATTCCCTGTGCAGTACTTTTTGAATGATATGGCGAGCCTCTACCAAGTTGTGATTTATGGTGGCATGTTATGAGCTGCATACGGGCAAAAGAAAAAATCATCATCAACCCAGCGATCTCATGAAATGCTCTTGCAGTTTACTAAACATAGGCTAAGTGTTTGAGAAATAATTGCCAATTACTGCCGTGAACGCAACTTTATAACCGTCAGCACTGATGGCATATGGAGGCATGTGAAACGCTGGCCCGATCCCGACTGACAGGTCCCGGTGACAAAAAACAAGAAACTCTGCTGTGGAGATCACCTGCACCTAGACAGGCGTCACACCGGAGCGGCTCGCCTCCCTCCTCGATCGGGGCTCTGGTTTTTTGCAAACTCACCAATGTTCTTGTTTGTAAGCCTGCCTTTTCCAAGTCAGTTTCCTGTGATATGTCTTGTTCTTGTGACTGTGGTGGACTAGTGCCCCCTGAGGCTGGATGCATTACTGGCACTGATGGTTGAGTGTCCCTGAACTGTTGTTCACACATCTATTGTATTGTCTGCTTAAAGTGAGGTATTTAATTTGTCCATGTATTACCTGCAGTAAGTTCAGATCAGCCAGCTGGGAGCACAGATGGGAGAACTGGCACTGGAGCCAATCAGTGTAACTGTGCTGTGGACAGGGTCATCTCCAAAACAGTCTTTTAAGCCCCCTTGAAAAAGATCAGTTTGAATGCACGTTTTATTCAGAATGTTTTCACTCCTTTATCCTACAGCCATTTAAAGTCCCCCTCCCGCGACCCTTTTTGGTCATTTTAAAACCAGCTCATTAGCAATGCTCATTAGCAATGCACCTCTGGAGGGTGGGCGGAGACTGCGCTGCTCTGCACCCGCCCAGCCTCGCACCCCACCCCTGGCTTGCTGACAGCTGGACATTGTACAATTACAGATTCAGCGCGTTTAGCGTAAAACTCCACACTGGGATTTGATCCCAGACTGGAACATAGTCCTTGCTCACAGTGGAAGCTGCTCTACCAGGTGAGCTATACCTGTTATACCTTGACAGCTCCACCGAGCTGCCAAGCCTTTCACCTCTGAGCCAGATGCAGAGCGGGGCGGGAGCTTGTAGCACTAGTGCCTAGGGCTGCACAATTAATCGAATTTTAATCACGATCACGATTTTGGCTGCCACGATTAAATTAAGATGATCGTCACGATTATTAACATGTAAAAAAACGGGCTGTGCTGCATATCAAATCAAGCGCTTTCTCAACCAATAGTCCGCCAACCACCAGGGGGCGAACGAGAGGTCAGGGCTCCATGAAGCTGCCTAACTAACAAGCGAGCGCTGCGGGATGATCTCAAAGCTGGACCGAGACCCCGTCACCCCACGCGGCCGTTTTGTTGTTAATTACATACGTTGTGTAAATAAAACGTTCCGACCGTGATCATAACGGCCGGTAACGGCGATCTATGGCCGTTTTGGTGGCAGCACAGTTGAGCTAGGCCGACCTGCTGGACGCTGCCTGTGTGAAAACACTTGGTCTGTTCATTAAATGTTTTTAATTCGTTCCAAATTGCTGCTGAACCGTCGGTGCTGTGCTTTGGTCCATGCTAGACAGACTCTTGCCCACACATCTCTGTGTATCATTGATGGCAAAAATTTATTTTTACCTATAGCCTACTTTGAAATTACATTTCAGAGCCTGTACTTTCTTACTTTTATTTGAGTAAAGGAGTTGAATCAGCAGCTACTTCTACCAGATTTATTTTTTATTTTTTGTTTTTTACACAAGTATCTGTACGCTACTGTACAGAATGACACCTCTGCACTCTGCAATGGCATTTATTTTTCGCTAGCCCTTTGTCTTGGGTAAATTTTATTTTAGGCTATTATTTATTTTTATTTTACGTTTTATTTTGAACTGAAAGCCTTGTTCACATAGCCTATTGTTTGTTTCAAATAGAAAGTGCAATAAAAACATGTTTTATCTAACATAATGTATAATCGTGATTAATAATCGTGATTTCAATATCGACAAAAATAATCGTGATTATCATTTTGGCCATAATCGTGCAGCCCTACTAGTGCCCTCCCCTGGAGCTGTGACACGTCAGCTCCAGTCTCCCTGAAACGGCCAGTTTGCGTCTGCCATTGGTTCACAGCAATTTGAAGGCAGAAAAACTCAGAAATGCAATTTTGCACTTCCTTTTCTGCTGATATGTCCTCTAACATAAGAAAAATGCCACAGGAACATGTGAAAAGCACGAAAAACACGAATTTCATGGGAGGGGGTCTTTAATGTAGAACTACCTTTTTTTACATATTGCACATATTCCTAATTCTGTCAGACTCAAATTAATAGCACACAAATTACCATCATAACTGAAATCTTGACTCATATCACAATCTCATTCTCTGACAAAATATTTTGCAACATATTTTATGGTCCATCGTCTCCCATACAGTGTATTAAAATTGGTCAGGAATAAGATTACTGCTGTTCTCAGTCTTTTATGAATTCTGTGGAAACAATATGCGGGGGAACTGACAAATATCAAAATTGTGTTTCATTCAGGGCTGCGTTAAACCAGCACAATCCCATCACTGATTGGATGGATATCTAAGACGCCAGTACAAAATGTGGCCCTGAGATGTTGGAGCAAGTCACAGCTGAGCTGATCAAGGTGAGTTGCAAATTCAACACAGTATATTTTCCAATATGCTCCAAGCCTTACTGTGCGTTCACACCAAAAGCGCCATGAACAGTGCCGATACATGTTAATAGGGACACAGACTTCTCTTCCACACCTGCAAACTGGTCACCTTTTGGCTACAGTCACCTTTTGTATGTCAATCAGGGTAGTAGAAGTGGATGAATAGGGTTTTAGTTTTGTATGTTGTCACCTTTTTCACTACTGCAGAGTTTGTTCTATTCTTATTGATTCCGCTTATCGATCCGGACATCAGAACATGAATTGCTATATTTTGGAACATTTTTTGTTGACACAACATATTCATTCAGTTTAGAATGTATTACTTGTGCTAAGACAAATCAAATACTGTACTCCCTGTTTAGAGAGATTACTCATGTTGCTGCCCTTGCACACGATATATTTGTCACACTTGTGACAGTGTGCGTGAAGTAGAGCCAGATATTTGACCGTGTGGGACAAATGTGCAAGAAAACATTTAATGCAGTACCGTTAAGGTAGGACTTTATATACTTTACATACTATACTGCTAAATTCTGTGGGAAAAATGACTCAGGTGCTCCCTCATTTTAGACCATGCAGACTTTTTTAACCCCCATTTTTAGAAGAATCGGAATTGAGAATCGATAGGAATCGGAATAGAAACGTGGAATCGGAATCGCAATCGTTCAATTTCAAACAATACCCAACCCTAATGGTGCGTTCCAGGCAACCCGTAACTCGTATTTTTCCGACCTGTTCCTATGGTTACCCGTTAGAATGTACAGTCAAACTCGTAACTTCCCACCTGTGAACTCGTACTAGATCGATCTACTCCCAGTTCCCAGTTCGTAACTCGTAACTTGCCTGGAACGCTACAAACTCGTAACTGGTGACTTGAAGTCGTGACTTACGGGTTAAAAAGCCTGCCTGGAACGCACCATAACTGTACCTATCACTCTATTATTTCTGATGTACAGGTAGCCTACATTAGAATATTGTGGGAGAGTTTATGAAGGCCTATGTCACTAATTCAATTCAAAAAGTGAAACTAACACATTGTATATGTAATCATACGTAGGAAGGTTAACTTTTCATGTCTTTATTTATTCAGTTTATTTTAATAGTAATAATTATGGCTAACATTAAATGAAGACCATCCAGTCCTCCCATTTAGCTGGCCTGCTCTTCCTGCCACCCTTGCCTACCAGAAGCTTCCTTCTTCAGCTGTCGTTAACATTTCCATGTCTCCCACATTCTCTGTTATAAACTGTTTATATAATTTATTTATAAACGATTGCACGTCTGTCCGTCCTGGGTGAGGGATCCCTCCTCTGTTGCTCACCCTGAGGTTTCTCCGATTTTTCCCTGCTAAAAGGGTTTTCTCTGGAGTTTTTCCTCAGTGGATGTGGAGTTTTCCCTTAGTGGATGTGAGGGTCTAAGGGCAGAGGATGTTGTTATGATGCCATGTAAAGCCCTTTGAGACAAACTGTTTGTAAAAACGGGCTATACAAATAAATTTGCCTTGCCTTGCCTTGCCTAAAATTCAGTATCCCCAAAAATGTAAATATTACAAAGGACAACCTCTCTCTTTTTTGGTCCTGACCGTTTGCATCCCTGTTAAAAAGCTGTAAAGTGAATTGTTTTGCTTATAAATGCCTCCTCACTGACCTCATATCACTTTATTAAAGAAAAACATATTATTTGGTAACTTTTCATCGTGCCCCTAAAATTATTTGTTTGCTACTAGATTTTTCAACTTAGTAGCACACGTGCTACCTGGGAAAATGCTAAGCGTCAAGCCCTGGCCGTGTGCTGACCTGATGCCCGGTCAACCTCTGGGTGTCGCGGTAAATTGAGCACTGTACAATGAGCATGGTATAGCGCATTTACCGTTTATTAACGGCCAAGCGCGACCTATGTGCCCATGTCTGTGTGTGTACGTGCGGTGCGCCTGCACGCACACGAGAGAGACGGCAGGTGGAGGGGCTGACTGGCAGATATGAGAGTCGAAACGCTGTTTTTTTTTCTGTGAGAGACTGTGGCGGGCCCAAACAAAACTGTGGCGGCTTATTAGTGGGAAACACTGGTATAGTATGCCGTTTCCATTTCAGCCATAGTGTCACTGTCACAGCATCAGCTGCACTGCTGTGGAGAGTTCATGCGCGCTCCAGCTTGACTGATGGCTGCATTCAGGGCTTGACGCTTAGCATTTTCCCAGGTAGCACGTGTGCTACTAAGTTGAAAAATCTAGTAGCACACAAATAATTTTAGTAGCACACAAATAATTATAAATAATAACGTGATATGAGGTCAATGAGGAGGCATTTATTGAGAGTGAGGAGTTGTCGTCACAGCTCAGAGCCCTAATACATCCATGTCAGAGCCCCGCCCCCCTTCTCCGCCATGATGGAAGGATTCCGGTGGCAAAAGCCATACTAGTCTATGGGCAAAACAAAATCGTCTACTCCGTAATTTACTGTTTTACAATGCCGGAAATCACTGCTGTGTTAAAAACTGCTCCTAGTGATTTACTTTCTCCTTATTCTTTCTAGTAATTTGTTGATCTGTTGGCGCAAAAAAGAGCTAGAATTTAGTCGCGTCTCTGTGCTGTTCTAATGACGTTGCCCCTGGCAACCGATAGCGTCTCCTTCCATCATGGCCAACCATCGTCACGTGACTCCTCACTCTCAATAGATACTTATCAGTAGGTGACGTCACGATGCGTTCCACCTGGCCGCCGCCATGCTGGGTACCGAACACTGAGTTAACCTCTATTCAGATCAGTGCAGCCACATCCTCTCTGACCAGAAATGACTGCTGCCTGATGTAGTTTGGATATGGATATTTCTCATTTTGATGGCCTTGCCTTGAAAGCACACACCATTTCTGCTGAGACGATCTTTGACAGCGCGGTGCGCCGCTCTCTCTCCCGTTAAAAGTTAATCTAGCTCACCCAGCGGACCTCTCTCTCTCCTCGTCTCTCTCTCTCTCTCGCTCGCTCTGTCTCTCCTCCAAATACACGAAAAGCCAAATCAAATCAGAAATGCGTAGCCCACTTCTTTTTAACTCACAGACATTTATTTTCATAAAGTAATAAAATATCTCGACATTTTGCCACCGTTAACATTGAGACAAAAGGCTGCAGGAATGGAAGAATTCGGCAAATCATCTTATAACGCAAAAAGGCACAACAAACAGGTTTTGCACAATGGTTTGCACAGATAAGTCTTAAAATATGTGCAACACCTTCTCATCACAATCCACGCCATCTATACAGTTACGTTATCACAAACCGTTAACAATTAATCCACACTCAAACCGAAGCAACAATAGTGTTAACTGTACTCAACAAGCTGTTACAAGGTTTACAACAGATATGACAGACAACCTGGGCCGTGTGTGCGTGTATAAGAAAGGGAGGGAGGGAGGGAGAGAGAGAGGAAAAGTAGGTAAAAACCTGCTAGCTGCTAGCTGTTAGCTACCGTAGCTCAGGCGTCGGTCTCCCGTCAGGTAAAAGCTGCTGTTTATTCCTCAAATGAAGCTCATGTTGAGCCTCTCCGGTACAGTTACTGCTGGTGAATTAGCCGCTGAACTGCTGGACGCTAAAACCGAGGGGGCGTCTGTTTGTTTACAATTCACGAAAGCAACATGAACGTACGTGCCGCTCACACTCAGTAGAGTGAGGCAGCCTCCCTTGGCGTACATGTCTCCCAAGCTGTTTAATGACGGTAAAAAATGAAACAGAAAGTAAATATCCTGCATAGTTTCTCTTTTCTGTGCTGCGCTGATCAGAGCGGCGTCCCTACCTAGTGTATTTACTTAGCAACGATCTGTTAAACAGGAATAACAGACTGTTAAATGCAAAATCAAGATGTAAATAAATATCAGAAATATCAATAAATTATCGGAATACGACATTCAATAGAGCCATGTAATAAAAAAAGGTTTATCCACTATTTTTGTGAGATTTGATGTCACAGCCATGGATGTATTAGGTCACAGCCCATAGACTGCCTTTGGAAGTCGGTACCCAAGATGGCGCTGTGACCGGCTGCGAACGCTGTGTGACGTCACGTGATATCTATCTATAAGCAAAACAGTTCAATTCATAGCTTTTTAACAGGGATGCCAACGGGTCAGGACCAAAAAAGATCTTAGAGCGGTGACACTCACCATTAACATAATACATGTGCATTCAATTATAATTATAATATCATGGAAAAGTACATTTCCAGTAGTTCAAATCAAACAGCCCCAGCCAAGTATTGAGTGCACATGGACAACATTATATTAAAAATGCTTTAAAGAAAAAATAAATAAAAGGTCCTTTGTAGTATTTACATTTTTGGGAATACTGAATTTCAGGTCTACATATACAGTAGCCTATATAATGTGTTAGTTAGTTTCACTTTTTGAATTTAATTAGTGACATAGGTCTTAATAAACTCTTCCATGATATTCTAATGCACCTGTACATTGGAAATTAGTGATAGCCTACAGTATACTGCATACATCTTGACAGCTCTACCTTACTTTACTTTTTTGTGTAATCCCAACAGACATGTCCAGTGACGTTCAGCCTTGTGTGTTTACATTTGTCTGACCCGATTATTCAAGTCAGTGGTGTGTGTTTCTCTTCTACACATTCTACACCGCGGACGTGACGTCTTTTCACATACAGTACGGGCTTCCGTTCAAACGGGGCCGAGCTCCGTGGGAAACAGCTGCCTGGCACAGCAACGTACAGAACCGCAGCGCACAACTCCACGGACATGCACGGAATAAAAAAACAACAACATCGCCGTGACACCGAGTGCTCGCGGCTACGGCGTTGCTTTGGGTTGTGAGCATATGAACGAGTTCGCTTTACACTACGTGTACGGACGCACTGCCCGCGGAGGCGGAGCGGGGCCTTCGCGGGGGCTTGGCTGGTCACACAGGGAGCGTACAGCGCCAGATGTGACCGGGCAGACCGGTTGACATGTGCGCCGATCTGAAACTGCCTCCGCGGGTCCATGGCACTGGTTCGACCTCCCATTAGTTCGACCTCCCATTGGTCCGACAATCGGAGTAATGAGAGTTCGAACTAATGGGAGGTCCTCATTAGTTCGAACTGGACTAGTTATTAGTCAAACTCTCCATTCTTACCGTTCACTATGCATTTATATCATTATTCATATAGGCTCCACCTGTCAATAAGACACAAGTGGAAGAAGAGGTGCAGTTTATTGTGTTGCACCAACGAGGAGCTGTCATTACGCACGACTTTTACGCACTGCTGCGCGCTCATTGGTGTCCGTAATTAAACCTTGACACTCATATCAAATCAAACTTCCATTACAGACAGGTGGATTGGGTTCTCTGTCTCTCTCTCCCACTCCGAACAGACAGACGGAAGCAATCAGAAAGGAAACGAAGGCTGCGCATTGATCCTTTTTTCCTTTCTGGGATCAAACGGATCATGTGCATAATTAACTGCAAAACAAGCACTTCATATTAATAACATATAACGCTCATTATGCTTCCAGCCTGTCTAGCCTCTACCTGCTGTTTTTACTAAACTTAACCAACTCCTTTCTTCATTGCCTGAACCTAACCAAAGCCAAATTTACTTTTTTTTTCTCTCTCTCTCTCAGTCTGCTGCCAGCAGCAGCGGCTGCAGCAGCCTCGCGCCCGTGAAGTGAGCTCAAGCCGGCCAGGTTCAGCCATGCTCGAGCGGAGGGGGGAGGAGAAAAAAAAGTGTATTTCTTTTACTCTGTACTCTGGGAGGGGGGGCTTTGATTATCAGTTTACACATCTTGATCAGCATTTATGATGGTTGTGCGCGATCTGACATGATCTGGCTCTCTGACTGAATATGGTGATATTCTGGGCCGCGCGTGTATGTGTGTGATGTGCGTAGAGAGAGAGAGAGAGAGAGAGAGAGAGAGAGAGAGAGAGAGAGAGAGAGAAAGCTGCATGCTCCTATCAATGGAAGAGCTTGTCACAAAGTAGCGATGACAGTTCGAACTAACGGGACCACCCACTGGTTCGACCTCTTATTGGTCTGACTTGTGGTTGATTTTATCGGAGTAACGGGAGGTCGAACCAATGGGAGGTCGGACCAATGGGCAGTTCCCGCCTCCGCTCAGGGCGCTGCGCTTCGGTTTGGTTCCGCGTGCAGTCTCTTTTTTTCAGCTGAGGCAGCATTCAAGTGCACAACCGGCCACAACCTCCAAACGTTCGCAACACATCATAAAACATTTATTGAACGGTAAAATTCGGTAGTTGCACACGTGCTACTAATTGCATTTCACAATTCGCACTGATCTGTTTTTTACTCGCATTTGCGACAAGGAGCTCGTAGTGTCGAGCCCTGGCTGCATTTACCCTAACGGTCGTTGTATCGCTAATGAGTCTTATTACTTGATCCTGCCTCAAGTTCCTTTAAAGGCTCAACATAATGACTGATGACATGACATATATTTTTGTTGTTTTTTAGTATTCCAAATATCCAAATACATTTACAATAAGACACACAATTTTACAAATTCTCTCTGTCACTCTAAACCAGGGGTCCCCAAACTTTTTTCGGTGGGGGGCCACATCAACTTTCCTTTCTAGATAGTACTGTGATTTTAAACACGGGTCCCCGGGACGCATGGATAGTGAGTTTGTCCTTTGAGATTTTAATGTGTCAGGGATGCAGGACGCGTACCTAGTAGCAACAACACAACATTAATCATCAAATGCAAAATGCAATTTTAAAAAATAGGCCATGCTGAGAGGGATTGTTTGGGATTATTAAGTGGGCCACTCCAATTGTTTAGGTGGGCCGGACGTGGCCTTGGGCCATAGTTTGGGGAGGGGACCCCTGCTCTAAACTATTCAATATTATAATCAGATAAATGTGATGCTATCATATTTACATTGAGCATAACTGAAGGCTCAGATATAGTTTGTGTCATTAATACGTTTACCCTCTACCTACATGCAGAAAAGACCAGCAGACTAAGATGGACAACGAGGACAGTCAACAGGAAAAAAATGAAGTTTGGTTCCCAACCCCACAGCTGCAGGAAGAGGACAAGCAACTTCTCGCCACTGGTACCAAAATCAGTCCTGAGTTTAAAAGTGAGCCATTTTCAGTTCAGAAAAATATCTTTGAAAAAGGATTAGCTCTGCCCAGAGTGGAAGTCCGTCTGTTTGATTTCCGACTGAGCAAAATAAATCAGTCTGATCTAAAACATAAACAGGAAAAAAGATCTCTTTCAACAACAAGAGAATGTGTCACTAAACGGCACAGACCAGAAGATGCTGAACAGGAAGAGACAAATGCACTGTCTCATCACTCCAATGTGTGTACCAGTCAAACAGTGGAGGATGATTGCAACTACGTGTGTCCTTTAGACTCAGATGAAGCCACAGATTCAGAAAATGATGACAATAAAGATGACTTACAAAAGCCAACAACTTCTGACATCCACAGTGACCCAGAGTCAAGTTGTGTAGGTACACATGAAACTTTCTTCACCCCCACTGATGTTTCCTCTTGTTTACCAACTGTAACAGTTAAAGATCAGTTAGATCAAAGAGGACTGTCTGGGGGTAAAGAGAAGACAGAGGTTCCAATGCCATGTTTGTATGTGCCATTCAAATATGACATGGAGGAAGAGGAAATGGAAACAGAGAGCAACACGTGGAAGTTGCGTGCAAACCGTGTACAACAAATCCTTTTCTCATTAGACAAACAGTATGGCACATTCGAAATATCAAAACGATTAGGCCTAGAATACAATGTTGGATTTGGCCCAAAGCAAAACTTCAGTGTCGACTCTTTGACTACTTCTGTCCTGCTCGAAATTTCTAAATTTGCCTTGGCAATGAATTCATCTCAAGAAGATTTCATCAAGGAGATTCTGGAGTACAACTTTGACTTTGGCCAGTGCAGTGAAGACCAGAGGAAAAGTTTTGCATCTGAACTCATGAACAGAGTGAGAAAGCTGAAAAATTGTGAAGATGCAGTCAAACTTTCGAAAGAGGCTTTTGAACTTCCTGATTTTCTCTCATCAGTCAACATGGCCAATCAAAGCATGGGCAGTGTTACACCTGAATTCAGCTGTACGTCTAGTGCAACAGAGTGTGATGTTGCTCCCACATGTTCTTCCGATCCACATGCTGAAACTAAAGAACACAGAGTGGACCTTTATCCCTTCTGCAAGAACATTGGTCTGAAGCTCAATGTAATCTCCAGTCAAGAAATGAAAAAACTTGACATCAACAAATTGACAAATGGAGCAATGACTGAAGTGACAAACTTTGCAGAAAAGTTGTGTGGAACATTTGATCAGATTTGTCTGGATATCCTCAGACACAACTTTGATCTGGACTGTCAAAATGAAGACGCCGACCTTTGTAAAACTATCCTCACCCGCATTCCTATTTTAGTGGAGCACCGAAATCTCTCAAATATAGGAGGTTTCAAGAAATTAAAACACACAAGCCAAGATTTCTCATCACTGGTGATGGACTACAAGGAGTACCCAAATTTAGATACATGTAGTACTGCGTCTTCCCAGGCTCCAACGATTGACCAAAGTGTGGGAAGTTCCACTGACAATAATCATCATAATGAACTCAATTTGTTGATGTGGAAATTGCGGAGTAATCAAACAAAACAGATCCTCTCAGTTCCTCATATGGAGCATTGTCCACTTTACTCTTATTCCAGATGCAAGAAAGCAGGCATTGATTTCAATGTGGGATCTGGAATAAAACAAAATTTTGATCCATCCAAGTTTCTGACCAATGGCATTATGGTTGAAATAAGCACTCTTGCTGCAGCACTGGCGTCATCCCAAAAAGAATTCATCACAGAGATATTGGAGTACAATTTCCATCTGAAGTTCAACAACGAGCTTTGCCGTAGTGTCTTTGCACTTGAAATTGAAAGGAGCTGTAGTACGTATTTAAAAACTAACAAAACCCAGTTTTTGAACATGCCTTTTGAGCTCCCTGACTCGAGAGTTATGGATGAATCTACTCATCCAAAATATTGCCCCAAATGTTATCAAGACAGAAATTTAAAACTTTGTCAGGACAAATCTGACCTTGACCACCTTCAGCATTCTGGTCCACATTACATGACCGACACTGTTTCTGTAGAAGCAAACTGCTTGGCACAAAAGCCTGAAAAGGATCTGTCTGCTTCTTACCAAGCAGCTGAAGAAACAATAATGGACAGTTATCCTCTCTGCAAGAAAATAGGTCTAAGTCTGTGCGTGGACAGAGACAAACCAAAAGTCAAACTAGACACCTGTACATTGACATGGGGGGTTATGAGGGAAATAATTAATTTTGCCAAAAGATTGAGTGGAACAAAAAATAAAAAAATTAATGATGTTCTTGAACACAACTTTAACTTTGGTATTTTTCAGCGCCAAAATTCTAATGCTGCACATTGGTTCTATTCCATGATAGGACGACCAAACAAAGGGCCCACATGGTTCAATGATGTTTTTGTCCCCTTTCCACAACCATGCAGAGAATCTACAGATGTCGTTAGACAGTCAGAAAATCAAGTTTGGTTCCCAACACCACAGCTGCAGGAGAGCAATTTAACAACTCAGTTAGATCAAAGAGGACTGTCTGGGGGTAAAGAGAAGACAGATGTTCCAATGCCATGTTTGTATGTGCCATACAAATATGACATGGAGGAAGAAGAAATGGAATCAGAGAGCAACATGTGGAAGTTGCGTGCAAACCGTGTACAACAAATCCTTTTCTCACTAGACGAGTACTGCACATTCAAAAGATCAAGAAGATTAGGCCTGGAATACAATGTTGGATTTGGCCCAAAACAAAACTTGAGTGCTGACTTGTTGAATAAGTCAACACTGTATGAAATTGCTAAATTTGCCTTGGCAATGAGTTCATCCCAGGAAGATTTCATCATGGAGATCCTTGAGTACAACTTTGACTTTGGACAGTGGAGTGAAGACCAGAGAAAAAGTTTTGCATCTGAGCTCATGAACAGAGTGAGACAACTTACGAATTCTGACAGTGAAGTAAAATATTCAAAAGAGGTTTTTGCGCTTCCTTGTCTGGTGTCATCAGTTAACATGGCCAGTGTCAAACCTGGAGTCGGCATTTCATCAAAAACGACCGAGTGTGATGCTTCTGCCTTGTGTTCTCCTGATTCCCACACTGGAACTAAGGATAACAGAGTGGACCCCCACCCTTTCTGCAAGGACATTGGTCTCAAACTCAATGTAATCTCCAGTCAACCAAATGAAAGAATTAAGTTCACTAAACTGACCAATGGAGCCATGACTGAAGTGACAAATTTTACAGAAAAGTTGTGTGGAACATTTGATCAGATTTGTCTGGATATCCTCAGACACAACTTTGATCTTGATCAGCCAAATGGAGATTTTGACCTTGCCAGAAGTATTCTTGCACAAATTCCTGCTTTACTGGAACACACCCGTCTAGCAGCTTTTCTAAAAAAAGGGGACATGGCAGATGTCTTAGCCATGGCAATGGGTTGTTGGAAAAATCCAGATTTAGATGCACAAAATCTATTAAATCTAACAGGCTCCATGGAAATAAAGCACACGATTAAAGATCTGCCGGCGATGAAGAAAGACTGCCAGAACAACTCAAATTTAGATACATGTAGTACTGACTTTTCCCAGGCTCCAATCACTTCACCAAATGTAGGGTGTTCCACTGACATTGAACAAGACAATGAGGCAAATGTATTGCTATGGACATTGCGGGAAACTCAAATTCAACAAATCCTCTCAGTTCCTCATGTCGAACATTGTCCATTTTATTCTTATTCCAGATGCAAGAAGTTAGGTATTGATTTCAATGTGGCATCTGGGATAAAACAAAATTTTGATCCATCCAAATTTCTGACAAATGGGATCATGGTTGAAATCAACACTCTTGCTGAGGCACTTACCAGTAAATCATCCCACAGGAAGTTCATCATGGAAATACTTGAGTACAATTTTCATCTAAATTTGAACAATGAGGTCTGCCGCAATGTCTTTGCTCAGCGTGTTTTCGACAAAGTCAGAGCACTTGGTCATAGAGAGAAAACGAGAACCCTGAACATGCCTTTTGAACTCCCTGACACAAGATCTATGGATCAATCCACTCATCCAAAAGGTATATATTGCCCCAAATGTTATCAAGACAGAAAATCTAAACTTGTTCAGGATCCATCTGATCCTGTGAATAAATTTCATCATCATCCACATCCCATGACTGACACAGTCTTTTCTGAAGGAAACAGCTCAGCACACAAGTCTACAAAGGATCTGTCCACTGCTTTCCAGGCAGAAGAAGAAAAGATAATGAACAGTTTCCCACTCTGCAAGAAAATAGGTCTAAGCCTGTGTGCACTCAAAGACAAACCAAAAAGTAAACTTGACCTGCATGTATTGACAGAGGGGGTTATGAGGGAAGTGTTTCACTTTGCCAACAGATTGTGTGGAAGAAAAATTGAGCTCATGAGGGATATTCTTCTACACAACTTTAACATTTACATTCAGAGCCAAGATTTGAATCCTGTAGAACTGTTGCAGAGAATGGCACTTCTTCACAACGGCCCAACATGGTTCAATGACATTCTTGTTATTCAGCCATGTCCCAAGAGAGGTCCTAGAAATAAAAGGAAAGATGACTCTGCCGTGCAGAAAAATGAAAGGAAGGAAACAACCCAAAAAAGAAAGCAGGCACTGCTAACAAAGAAAGAAGAACCTGCCATGTTGACTGATCTTAGTGGTGCTGTCAAAGTAAGGACATGTCAGATACTCAATGCAGAAATGTTTCCACTCTGCTCAAAGATCGGTCTGGACCTAGACGTGACATCAAAATCTGAAAAAAATGAGAAAGTTTTTTTAACACCACCGCTGCAGGAGGAGAGCAAACAACTTCTTGCCACTAGTACCAGAATCAGTCCTGGGTTTAAAAGTGAGCTGTTTTCCTTTCAGACAAATATCTTTGAAAAAGGATCAGCTCTATCCCGCGTGGAAGTCCCACTGTTTGAGTTAGAAGTGAACAGAAGAACTCGATCTGGCCTAAAAAGGAAACTGGAAAAAAGATCTCTTCCAACAAGAGAATGTGTCACTAAACGGCACAGACCAGCAGAGGCTGAACAGGAAGAGACAGATGAACTGTCTCATACCTTCAATGTGTGTGCCAGTCAACCAGTGGAAGATAATTGCAACTACATGTGTCCTTTAGACTCAGATGAAGCCATGGATTCGGAAAATGATGGCAATGGAGATGACTTACAAAAGCCAACAATGTCTGACATCCACAGTGACCCAGAATCAAGTTGTGTGGGCACACATGAAACGTTCTTCGCCACCACTGATGTTTCCTCCATGTTTCCAACATTAACAACTCAGTTAGATCAAAGAGGACTGTCTGGGGGTAAAGAGAAGACAGAGGTTACAATGCCATGTTTGTATGTGCCATACAAATATGACATGGAGGAAGAAGAATTGGAAACAGAGAGCAACATGTGGAAGTTGCGTGCAAACCGTGTACAACAAATCCTTTTCTCACTTGACGAGTACTGCACATTCAATAGATCAAGAAGATTAGGCCTGGAATACAATGTTGGATTTGGCCCAAAACAAAACTTGAGTGCTGACTTGTTGAATAAGTCAATACTGTATGACATTGCTAAATTTGCCTTGGCAATGAATTCATCCCAGGAAGATTTCATCATGGAGATCCTTGAGTACAACTTTGACTTTGGACAGTGGAGTGAAGACCAGAGAAAATGTTTTTCATCTGAACTCATGAACAGAGTGAGACGACTTACAAATTCTGACAGTGAAGTAAAATATTCAAAAGAGGTTTTTGCGCTTCCTTGTCTGGTGTCATCAGTTAACATGGCCAGTGTCAAACCTGGAGTCGGCATTTCATCAAAAACGACCGAGTGTGATGCTTCTGCCTTGTGTTCTCCTGATTCCCACACTGGAACTAAGGATAACAGAGTGGACCCCCACCCTTTCTGCAAGGACATTGGTCTCAAACTCAATGTAATCTCCAGTCAACCAAATGAAAGAATTAAGTTCACTAAATTGACCAATGGAGCCATGACTGAAGTGACAAACTTTGCAGAAAAGTTGTGTGGAACATTTGATCAGATTTGTCTGGATATCCTCAGACACAACTTTGTTCTTGATCAGCCAAATGGAGATTTTGACCTTGCCAGAAGTATTCTTGCACAAATTCCTGCTTTACTGGAACACACCCGTCTAGCAGCTTTTCTAAAAAAAGGGGACATGGCAGATGTCTTAGCCATGGCAATGGGTTGTTGGAAAAATCCAGATTTAGACACACAAAATCTATTAAATCTAACAGGCTCCATGGAAATAAAGCACACGATTAAAGATCTGCCGGCGATGAAGAAAGACTGCCAGAACAACTCAAATTTAGATACATGTAGTACTGACTTTTCCCAGGCTCCAATCACTTCACCAAATGCAGGGTGTTCCACTGACATTGAACAAGACAATGAGGCAAATTTATTGCTATGGACATTGCGTGAAACTCAAATTCAGCAAATCCTCTCAGTTCCTCATGTCGAACATTGTCCATTTTATTCTTATTCCAGATGCAAGAAGTTAGGTATTGATTTCAATGTAGGATCTGGGATAAAACAAAATTTTGATCCATCCAAATTTCTGACCAATGGGATCATGGTTGAAATCAACACTCTTGCTGAAGCACTCAAATCATCCCACAGGGAGTTCATCACAGATATACTTGAGTACAATTTTCATCTAAATTTGAACAATGAGGTCTGCCGCAGTGTCTTTGCTCAGCGTGTTTTCAACAAAGTCAGAGCACTTGGTCATAGAGAGAAAGCGAGAACCCTGAAAATGCCCTTTGAGCTCCCTGACACAAGATCTATGGATCAATCCACTCATCCAAAAGGTATATATTGCCCCAAATGTTACCAAGACAGAAATTCAAAACTTGTTCAGGATCCATCTGATCCTGTGAATGAACTTCATAATCATCCACATTCCATGACTGACACAGTCTTTTCTGAAGGAAACAGCTCAGCACACAAGTCTACAAAGGATCTGTCCACTGCTTTCCAGGCAGAAGAAGAAAAGATAATGAACAGTTACCCACACTGCAAGAAAATAGGTCTAAGCCTGTGTGCACTCAAAGACAAACCAAAAAGTAAACTTGACCTGCATGTATTGACAGAGGGGGTTATGAAGGAAGTGTTTCACTTTGTCAAAAATTTGTGTGGAAAAAAAATTGAGGTCATGAGGGATGTTCTACTACACAACTTTAACATTTACATTCAGAGCCAAGATTTGAATCCTGTAGAACTGTTGCAGAGAATGGCACTTCTTCACAACGGCCCAACATGGTTCAATGACATTCTTGTTATCCAGCCATGTCCTAAGAGAGGTCCTAGAAATAAAAGAAAAGGTGACTCTGCTGTGCAGAAAAATGAAAGGAAGGAAACAACCCAAAAAAGAAAGCAGGCACTGCTAACAAAAAAAGAAGAACCTGCCATGTTGACTGATCTTAGTGGTGCTGTCAAAGTAAGGACATGTCAGCTGCTCAGTGCAGAAATGTTTCCACTCTGCTCAAAGATCAGTCTGGGCGTAGACGTGACATCAAAATCAGAAAAAAATGAGAAACTTATTTTAACACCACCGCTGCAGGAGGAGAGCAAACGACTTCTTGCCACTAGTACCAGAATCAGTCCTGAGTTTAAAAGTGAGCTGTTTTCCTTTCAGACAAATATCTTTGAAAAAGGATCAGCTCTATCCCGCGTGGAAGTCCCACTGTTTGAGTTAGAAGTGAACAGAAGAACTCGATCTGGCCTAAAAAGGAAACTGGAAAAAAGATCTCTTCCAACAAGAGAATGTGTCACTAAACGGCACAGACCAGAAGAGGCTGAACAGGAAGAGACAGATGAACTGTCTCATACCTTCAATGTGTGTACCAGTCAACCAGTGGAAGATGATTGCAACTACATGTGTCCTTTAGACTCAGATGAAGCCATGGATTCGGAAAATGATGGCAATGGAGATGACTTACAAAAGCCAACAATGTCTGACATCCACAGTGACCTAGAATCAAGTTGTGTGGGCACACATGAAACGTTCTTCGCCACCACTGATGTTTCCTCCATGTTTCCAACATTAACAACTCAGTTAGATCAAAGAGGACTGTCTGGGGGTAAAGAGAAGACAGAGGTTCCGATGCCATGTTTGTATGTGCCATACAAATATAACATGGCGGAAGAAGAAATGGAAACAGAGAGCAACACGTGGAAGTTGCGTGCAAACCGTGTACAACAAATCCTTTTCTCATTAGACAAACAGTACGGCACATTCGAAAGATCAAAACGATTAGGCCTAGAATACAATGTTGGATTTGGCCCAAAGCAAAACTTCAGTGTCTACTCTTTGACTACTTCTGTCCTGCTCGAAATTTCTAAATTTGCCTTGGCAATGAATTCATCTCAAGAAGGTTTCATCATGGAGATTCTGGAGTACAACTTTGACTTTGGCCAGTGCAGTGAAGACCAGAGGAAAAGTTTTGCATCTGAACTCATGAACAGAGTGAGAAAGCTGAAAAATTGTGAAGATGCAGTCAAATTTTCAAAAGAGGTTTTTGAACTTCCTGATTTTCTCTCATCAGTCAACATGGCCAATCAAAGCATGGGTAGTGTTACACCTGAATTCAGCTGTATGTCTAGTGCAACAGAGAGTGATGTTGTTCCCACATGTTCTTCCGATCCACATGCTGAAACTAAAGAACACAGAGTGGACCTTTATCCCTTCTGCAAGAACATTGGTCTGAAGCTCAATGTAATCTCCAGTCAAGAAATGAAAAAACTTGACATCAACAAATTGACAAATGGAGCAATGACTGAAGTGACAAACTTTGCAGAAAAGTTGTGTGGAACATTTGATCAGATTTGTCTGGATATCCTCAGACACAACTTTGATCTTGAGTCTCAAAATGAAGACGCCGACCTTTGTAAAACTATCCTCACCCGCATTCCTATTATAGTGGAGCACCAAAATCTCTCAAATGCAGCAGGTTTCAAGAAATTAAAAAACACAAGCCAAGATGTCTCATCACTGGTGATGGACTACAAGGAGTGCCCGAATTTAGATACATGTAGTACTGCGTCTTCCCAGGCTCCAACGATTGACCAAAGTGTGGGAAGTTCCACTGACAATAATCATCATAATGAACTCAATTTGTTGATGTGGAAATTGCGGAGTAATCAAACAAAACAGATCCTCTCAGTTCCTCATATGGAGCATTGTCCACTTTACTCTTACTCGAGATGCAAGAAAGCAGGCATTGATTTCAATGTGGGATCTGGAATAAAACAAAATTTTGATCCATCCAAGTTTCTGACCAATGGCATTATGGTTGAAATAACCACTCTTGCTACAGCACTGGCGTCATCCCAAAAAGAATTCATCACAGAGATATTGGAGTACAATTTCCATCTGAAGTTCAACAACGAGCTTTGCCGTAGTGTCTTTGCACTTGAAGTTGAAAGGAGCTGTAGTACGTATTTAAAAACTAACAAAACCCAGTTTTTGAACATGCCTTTTGAGCTCCCTGACTCGAGAGTTATGGATGAATCTACTCATCCAAAATATTGCCCCAAATGTTATCAAGACAGAAATTTAAAACTTTGTCAGGACAAATCTGACCTTGACCACCTTCAGCATTCTGGTCCACATTACATGGCTAATACTGTTTCTGTAGAAGCAAACTGCTTGGAACAAAAGCCTGAAAAGGATCTGTCTGCTTCTTACCAAGCAGCTGAAGAAACAATAATGGACAGTTATCCTCTCTGCAAGAAAATAGGTCTAAGTCTGTGCGTGGACAGAGACAAACCAAAAGTCAAACTAGACACCTGTACATTGACATGGGGGGTTATGAGGGAAATAATTAATTTTGCCAAAAGATTGAGTGGAACAAAAAATAAAGAAATTAATGATGTTCTTGAACACAACTTTAACTTTGGTATTTTTCAGCGCCAAAATTCTGATGCTGCACGTTGGTTCTATTCCATGGTAGGACGAACAAACAAAGGGCCCACATGGTTCAATGATGTTTTTGTCCCCTTTCCACAACCATGCAGAGAATCTACAGATGTCGTTAGACAGTCAGAAAATCAAGTTTGGTTCCCAACACCACAGCTGCAGGAGAGCAATTTAACAACTCCGTTAGATCAAAGAGGACTGTCTGGGGGTAAAGAGAAGACAGAGGTTCCGATGCCATGTTTGTATGTGCCATACAAATATGACATGGAGGAAGAAGAAATGGAAACAGAGAGCAACATGTGGAAGTTGCGTGCAAACCGTGTACAACAAATCCTTTTCTCACTTGACGAGTACTGCACATTCAATAGATCAAGAAGATTAGGCCTGGAATACAATGTTGGATTTGGCCCAAAACAAAACTTGAGTGCTGACTTGTTGAATAAGTCAACACTGTATGAAATTGCTAAATTTGCCTTGGCAATGAATTCATCCCAGGAAGATTTCATCATGGAGATCCTTGAGTACAACTTTGACTTTGGACAGTGGAGTGAAGACCAGAGAAAAAGTTTTTCATCTGAACTCATGAACAGAGTGAGACGACTTACAAATTCTGACAGTGAAGTAAAATATTCAAAAGAGGTTTTTGCGCTTCCTTGTCTGGTGTCATCAGTTAACATGGCCAGTGTCAAACCTGGAGTCGGCATTTCATCAAAAACGACCGAGTGTGATGCTTCTGCCTTGTGTTCTCCTGATTCCCACACTGGAACTAAGGATAACAGAGTGGACCCCCACCCTTTCTGCAAGGACATTGGTCTCAAACTCAATGTAATCTCCAGTCAACCAAATGAAAGAATTAAGTTCACTAAATTGACCAATGGAGCCATGACTGAAGTGACAAACTTTGCAGAAAAGTTGTGTGGAACATTTGATCAGATTTGTCTGGATATCCTCAGACACAACTTTGATCTTGATCAGCCAAATGGAGATTTTGACCTTGCCAGAAGTATTCTTGCACAAATTCCTGCTTTACTGGAACACACCCGTCTAGCAGCTTTTCTTAAAAAAGGGGACATGGCAGATGTCTTAGCCATGGCAATGGGTTGTTGGAAAAATCCAGATTTAGACGCACAAAATCTATTAAATCTAACAGGCTCCATGGAAATAAAGCACACGATTAAAGATCTGCCGGCGATGAAGAAAGACTGCAAGAACAACTCAAATTTAGATACATGTAGTACTGACTTTTCCCAGGCTCCAATCACTTCACCAAATGCAGGGTGTTCCACTGACATTGAACAAGACAATGAGGCAAATTTATTGCTATGGACATTGCGTGAAACTCAAATTCAGCAAATCCTCTCAGTTCCTCATGTCGAACATTGTCCATTTTATTCTTATTCCAGATGCAAGAAGTTAGGTATTGATTTCAATGTAGGATCTGGGATAAAACAAAATTTTGATCCATCCAAATTTCTGACAAATGGGATCATGGTTGAAATCAACACTCTTGCTGAGGCACTTAAATCATCCCACAGGGAGTTCATCACAGAAATACTTGAGTACAATTTTCATCTAAATTTGAACAATGAGGTCTGCCGCAGTGTCTTTGCTCAGCATGTTTTCGACAAAATCAGAGCACTTGGTCATAGAGATAAAGCGAGAACCCTAAAAATGCCCTTTGAGCTCCCTGACACAAGATCTATGGATCAATCCACTCATCCAAAAGGTATATATTGCCCCAAATGTTATCAAGACAGAAATTCAAAACTTGTTCAGGATCCATCTGATCCTGTGAATGAACTTCGTCATCATCCACATCCCATGACTGACACAGTCTTTTCTGAAGGAAACAGCTCAGCACACAAGTCTACAAAGGATCTGTCCACTGCTTTCCAGGCAGAAGAAGAAAAGATAATGAACAGTTACCCATGCTGCAAGAAAATAGGTCTAAGCTTGTGTGCACTCAAAGACAAACCAAAAAGTAAACTTGACCTGCATGTATTGACACGGGAGGTTATGAGGGAAGTGTTTCACTTTGTCAAAAATTTGTGTGGAAAAAAAATTGAGCTCATGACGGATGTTCTACTACACAACTTTAACATTAACATTCAGAGCCAAGATTTGAATCCTGTACAACTGTTGCGGAATATGGCACTTCTTCACAACGGCCCAACATGGTTCAATGACATTGTTCTTATTCAGACTAAGAGAGTTCCTAGAAATAAAATGAAAGATGACTCTGCTGTGCAGAAAAATGAAAGGAAGGAAACAACCCAAAAAAGAAAGCAGGCAATGCTAACACAGAAGGAAGAACCTGACATGTTGACTGATCTTAGTAGTGCCAGACATGCCTGTCTTGTTGATGTGCAGACTAATATGGAAGTTGAAGACAAGGCATACGACTCAGTGCAAGAGAGACAAAATAAGAAAACTGGTAAATCTCATCAGAAAAAAACTGCTGTTCAGCAGTTGAGATCCCGTTCACCTGTCAGCCATTATAATGTTTTTGATGTCAACACGTACAAGGAACTGTGGATGTATGAGGGCACAGCATCCCCGAAACATCCTGAGACAATAATGCAGGTGACCAGGAGTCCAGGGAGACATGTGTGTGACGGGCCTCTCCAAGAAATCATACAGAAAAAAGAGGATGAAGATGATTCACATTACGGTGTTGTTAAACCAGAACCAGTCACTGCTCAGCAACTGAAGTGCTGTTCAGACGTCAGTAATGCCTGTCTTGTTGATGTGCAGAGTAATGCAGAAGTTTGGTTACATGAGGAGGACATCAAGCCCCAAATATACGCTGAGACAATACAGCAGACAGGGAGTCCAGTGAGTGGAGTTTGTGATGGTTCTCTCCAAGACGTACAGATCAAAGAGGATGAAGATGAATCATATCATGTTGCTGTTAAACCTGAACCAGTCACTGTGGAAATAAGTGAACCTGTGGGATCCCTTGGTTATAGTTTGTTAACCATATATCCACCATCTGAAAGCAACATAAAAACAGAAATAAAAACAGAATCAGAAACAGAGGAGGCCCAGTATCTGGCCGGACCACAAGTATCTGAAGGATATGGTGTTCTAGCTGTATGTCCAAACACTGAGAGCAGTGTGAAAACCGAATCAGACACTGACGATGTGTAGGATCCCAAGTATTCTGCATTATAACCGCACAGCAGGACACTGACAGTACTTAAATTGAAATGGAGAAAGAAAATATGCCAGTTGTGTCCAACCGTTATGATGTTGTCTGTGTTCAAAAACAGAAGTTAGTAGACATTAAACAGGAATGATATCATTATGATTCACACGTGAGGTATCTTACAATGAACAGAATAGTGGTGTTAGCTGTATTTTTCTGAAAACGGTTCTGTCAGAGAATGTATCGTATTACTACAAAAATGTAAACAGATCTTTTCTTTCATTCTGTTGTATATTTTTTGCCTTTCTGATTTTGTTTTAAAAAATAATTGTACTACACTGCACAAGATACTATGAAAATTAAAGTGTCTACTGTATTTTTTCTATACACATAAATATTTTTCGAGTATCTCCATTTTTGTGTCTTCATCTTTATTTCTTTAAAAAAAATTTAATATTCAGTTTGAGCAATTAAAGGGAAAATATTTTGAGCTCTGTACACAATGGAATATATAACATGATATTTAGCTCTAAATATGAGTGGGAAATTATGTTGATCATGATTCACTGCTGTAATTTTGAAAATTTTTTTATCTATGGTACAGAAATTAAAGGTTGAATATGGAGAATTCTTATTAAAAACTATATATATTTTTTTTAATTATACATCCACGGGCGTTTAGAGGGGTGCAGATTACAAGTTTATTAGATTAGATAGACTTTATTATTAGACTCCAGGTCCATTTAAAAAGACAAACATACATACACATTTAAAGCTTCAGTTGGTAACAATTATTCAGTCATATTTGCTGGAACTGTCACTATATTCTGATGGTCAGACATTAAATGAGTAATTTAGGACAAAATCCAACTCCTCTGGCTCCACCTACAGCCTGTAATCGTATTTGCCAAAATCCACCGCGCCCGACGATTCTCCACCAGTCAGGTAGAGGGAGCAGGAGGAGCAGCCAATCGCCGCTCCTACACGTCGTGCTATGGATACGGTACATCTTTTTTTTTTTTTTTTTTTTCTCTGTGGGTGCGTTTATGGCTACTTTGTGTGTGTCTGTGTGTGTGTGGGGCGCTTGGCAGAGGTTCATAAAGGGACCTGACGGAGTATTGTCTTGAAATTTCCGACCAAGTCGCGGAGTTTACTTTCACTTTCGTCAACTTACCAACTGGAGCTTTAAAGGAGGCTGTCATACCAGTGTTTCCACATAGCTGACATGGTATCTCACAGCACTGAGACCAGGATCAGACAACAGCATTAAGACAGAATTTTGTGTCTCATTCAGTCGACAGATTCATTTATACATCAGTTTCCGCAACAGAGCATGAAATGCATTTCCTAGCACTTGACAAAATAACTCACTTGCACTGCACCACCTTTATTTAGTATGTCTTTTAATGGCAAATAGTGAAAAGTTATTTACTCCACTGACAAAACAATTGAGTAATGAGTAGGGTAACAGTCAGATTCACAGAAGGTAGTCGCGATCAAAATACATTACAATAATACACAATTTCACATTGAATATTATAATAATATAGCGATGTTAATGTGGCTCTTTTCATATATTAAAACTAGATTGCTCTTGTGTATTTTTTCCACCACACTCATCACCATGATTTCAGAGGTGTGTGACAACCAGAGAATTCACCGGAAGGCCATGCCAAACATCTTAGAATAAAAACCGTGAATAAAGTAAATCTAATTTTATTCGCTACAAATGTGTCATTGCCAAATGACTCGTTGAGTACGTATGGCCTATTAATTTCCATCACTTCAGTTTTGGTTAGCAGTTATTGTGACTGACAGCAAGCACTAAGATAGTCAGATGATCATTATTCTGAATTTTAAGGTAAACATTGATGCCCTTATAATAAAAGGTGATACTGGTAAAAATGTAACCAAAAGAAATAGTGAGCTGGAGTAGGTGACGGAAACGTTATGGTTAGAATATGAAGAAACTTTTATTTTGAAGTCCCCGCGATCTGCCGTTTCTTTGCTTCCTGTGAACTCCGGGTTGTATCAAAGTCCTTCCTGCGGTGGTATTCAGAGGTTTCCGTCGTGGGCTGACGACAGGACATTACCACGCGTGGTGCCAAGAAGAGAGACCAACCGACTGTACATTGTTTGGTAAGTCTACCTCCGCCTGTCTCGTCCTTTTTCTATCATTGCGGAGAATGAACCTCTCTCATAGGAAGTCGACCACAGCGACGGGTGGAGATGTTCAGTGTCTGGACCGAACTCTGCGATTTAACTTATAGACCGAATCGCCTTGTTGTTTACAACTAAGTTAAGTTACTTCCGGGTAGAAAACCAGCACGTAATTTGAATGAGAACAGTAGTAACGAACGAGAGTTTAGCTATCACATTTTTCACGCCCTATCACCGTTTAAATAAATCTGAAATGATGTGTGGTATTTATTCAGTTTGAGGGAATCACCGTGTCGAGAAAGCATCAGTGGCTGCAGCAGGGACAGCTAACGGCGGTAGCTAAGCTAACATCAGGACGGTAGCTAAGCTAACATCAGGACGGTAGCTAAGCTAACATCAGGACGCCAGCTGTTAAAACCCTCCCGTTTAGCTCAATCATGTTGTAACCCTATGGTTGTTGTAACTAAGGTATCCGCTGGAGAAAATATTTTTCCATTTCATGGATCGTTTATTGAGTCACTGAGTTATTAAAGTTAAACAGGTAGGCTAACCGTTACTAATTACAAAAACGTGCACACAGAAATAGTAATGTTTGTCCAATCACTGGTTTTATAAACTTTACAAACACCAGATTATTCTAAATGGCGATGTAGTGATATGAAAAATTAGATATAGCGAAACTCGTCCGTCGCCATTGTTCTCATGCTGGTTTCCTACCCGGAAGTATAGTTGTGTGTTGTTTTGGTATGCAGCCGAGATTTTTTTTAAATTAAAGTGGGTTGTGCGATGAACGCCTTTTAAAGTGCATGAAGAACTCACTACAGGCCAAGGCAGCCATAACACGTGTATGAAGTCAGCCCTCGTTGTTTGGCGGTGGCCTACTACACATTACGGGAAGAGCAAGAAAATACTGGTTTCAAACATAGACTGTGGTTTCAAAGTGTAAGCAAGCTTCAACGACCTCAGGATGTCAACAAGAAACATCAATTCAATCGCATTTCAGTAGAAAAGCCATCGTTAACTTTTCACTGTTCGTGGTTGTTATGGACCATGATAGATATATGGACAGGATGTATGGAACCCCGACGCGAAGCGATATGGCATTTCAGAATAAAAGCCCCCTGAACTTTAATATTTGATGATTTTCTTGTTTCTGCGTGTCATCCTGAGGTCGAGTACTATCAGTTGGTCTTACTGTAGATGGAGCAAAGAGAAATGTGAAAGTTCGTAGGTCTTTTATTCTGAAATGCTACATCAGATTGACCCTTTGGATTAACCAGATTTTTTCTGAGTGACAGGCTGAGGTTGAGTCCTATCAGTCTAAAGTGGCACGGTTGAGTAATAACGAGTAGGTTTACAAAAATATATATATATATATATATATTAAAAAAATATATATATAAAGTCCCGGCCCTAATGTGTGTGTGTGTGTGTGTGACAGGCTGAGGTTGAGTCCTATCAGTCTAAAGTGGCACGGTTGAGTAATAACGAGTAGGTTTACAAAAATATATATATATATATTAAAAAAATATATATATAAAGTCCCGGCCTGTGTGTGTGTGTGTGTGTGTGTGTGTGTGTGTGTGTGAGAATGTACTACATGGAGCACAGTGAATGTACTACATGGAGCACAGTGAATGTACTACATGGAGCACAGTGAATGTACTACATGGAGCACAGTGAATGTACTACATGGAGCACAGTGAGATATGAAAGTTCAGAGGGCTTTTATTCTGAAATGCGACGTCAGATTGCAAGCTTGATTTTACTTTGAAATCAGTCCTTTCTCTTGCCCTCTGCTCTTGCCATGATAATAGGATGTGCGCGCACCGTAAACCAAATTGTTTCAAAGTGAGGGACTGTGTCGAGTATTGTGCCTGCCAAAAACTGATTCATGCCTCTGGTGTTGTAGGACATAAAGGGATATTTTGCCCCAAAATAACTTTATATCACTCAGCAGAGTAAGATAAGATTTGACCTCAACCAGTGCTTAAATGTGTAAAGGGACATTACAAAAATCAGGCTATTTCGCCTGCCAAAAGCTGATTCATGCCTCTGGTATTGTACATAGAAGGATATGTTGCCCCCAAAATGACTTGGGATCACTCAGCAGAGTGAGCCTACATGTTTAAGAAAGTATTTTACACTGTACTGAAACGTAATCATCAGAATGTAATGACAAAAATGTTTGACATCTAAATATGAACATGATCTGACCTGTGTCCACTATTATGATTGAATTCATAAGTTTTGAGGGGAAAAAAAAGAATGTATTTTGAACAGACGGTCGTACAGACAAACATACAGCCAAACTGAAACATAGACAGACAGACGTACAGACGTACAAAACCAACTTTCACCTGGGTCAATGACAGCATTAGTCTTCCGTTTCATTCTCGTGAATTCAGCAGATATGACTGTGAGTCACTGACTTATTGTTTTAATGTTGTAGCCTAATAGTCTGATGTTTACATTGTAGTGTCCCTTTACTCATTTTCAAGTGGTAAAAAGCACTGGTTGAGGTCAAATCTTGTAAATCTTACTCTGAGTGCTGAGTGATATAAAGTCATTTTGGGGCAGAAAGAAGAGCAGTTAAAAGTCTGTATGCATTCATAAGCATAACAAGATCTATGTGTTGGTGTTACATATTGAATATTGTAATTATATATCCAAACATATACAGCTTTTAGTGGCCATATCTGAATTATCCACATGAAAATTAGGTTATATACCTAAACAAGAATGTCCATGTGCAGTGTTTCCCCCAGAAAATTTGTTAGTTAAGGTGGTGTCTGACCTGTCGACGGGGGGGGGGGGGGGGGTAGCGCGGAGATCTGTTGACGGGGGGGGGTCGCGCGGAGATCTGTTGACGGGGGGGGGGGGGCGGATCGATCGACGGGGGGGGACGTGCCATGCCGTATTAAAGTTTCGCTTTCAACACGCGCTGCTGTTATGCGTGCGCGCTTCTCTGTGGTGTGTATGTGTGTGAGAGGATGCGGCCATCGTCCGTCCGACGGGGGGGGGGAGGCGGCGGCGAATATCGCTACATTTTTTTTTTTTTTTTTAAGATGTTAGTTTAGGCGGCAGCTCTTTGTTGTTAAGGCGGCCGCCTTAACAGGAAAGCGCTGCGGGAAACACTGATGTGTATTTTTTTATATATATTATATGTGTATATATATATATTCTTTTTTTTATGCCTCTGGTTTTGCTCACAGCCTGTGTGCGTTTTCCAAGTCAGTTTCCTGTGATGTGTCTTGTTCTTGTTATTGTGGTGCACTAAACCATAATAGACTCACTACTGCCCCCTGAGGCCGGAGGCATTGCTGGCACTGATGGTTGAGAGTCTGGTGTCCATGGACACTTATTGCCCACTTAAAGCAAAACTAAAAAAATGTTTGATGTGGGTTTGTGTGAGGTATTTATCTATTGTCCATGTATTACCTGCAGTAAGTTGAGATCAGCCAGCTGCCATCTGAGAGCACAGATGGGAGAACTGGCACTGGAGCCAGTCAGTGTACTTCTGTGGACAGGGTCATCTCCAAAACAGTCTTTTCAGTCTCACCCCACCCCATCTTTTTTCACGCTTAATTCAGAATGTTTTCACTTCTTTATCCTACTGTTAAACAGCTTTTTCATGTGGAAAGTTCATTTTTCACACATTGAACTACTGTATTCCTACACGCAAGTGCACCTATTCTTAATTCTGTTAGACTCAAATTAATTGCGCAAATGACCATCGCAACTGAAATCCTGACTCATATCGCGATCCCATTATCTGACAAAATATTTAGCAACACATTTTATGGCTAATTGGCTTGTTTGGAAGCACACATTTAGTGTCCATCGTCTCCCACACAGTGTGTGAAGGAATAAGATAACTGCTGTTCTCAGTCTTTTATGAATTCTGTGGAAACAATACATGGAATAATTGACAAAATTAAAATTGTGTTTCATTCAGGGCTACGTCAAACCAGCACAATCTCATCACTGATTGGATGGATATCTAAGACGTCAGTACAAAATGTGGCCCTGAGATGTTGGAGCAAGTCACAGCTGAGCTGATCATGTTTTCCAAGGTGAGTTGCAAATCCAACAGTATCCATTACCCTCCAAGTCTTAAGCCTGGTTTATGCTTCCGCATCGTGTAGACGGCATACCTACGGCGTAGACCCGACGCCGTCTTTGACCATTCAAAGTTCTGCATCGAGGAATGCGTTGCTTCCGGTCACAGTAAACAATGGCAACTGAAAAACAAACGCTTTTATTGCAAATGTTGAAGCGCAGACGACAAAGAAGACGTTTGCGGAGGTGGTCTGTCCGACCAGTCGAACGGGTGAATTACCACACTGACGCTCTGAGTGGACCAATCACAGTCCTTGCGGTTCGCGTCGACACAACGCATAGTCAGGATTTTCTGGAGGTGCACGTCAGGCTACGGCGTAGGGTTCGCGTAGGGGTCTGCGTCGACGCTGTAGCTACGCTGTTGCCGCGACGGAGAAGCATAAACCAGGCTTTAGGAGTGAGCAGAGATAATCAGTTGACGTTTTAAGAATCATGAGACATAGGCCTAACTCCTAAAGGATCAGGTTTTGGGGAGTACACACTACAGGATTCTTCAAACCCTCACAGATTAGGAGACCACACACTTAATGATGGCAAAAGACAGATCGCACAAGATCTCTCTCTTCTGATCTTATAGTGTGTGGTGTGCACTACAGAGCGGTTCTTCAGCAGAGTATCAGGTTCTTCATGCTCGATATTCCATATCTCACGTGGTCAAACGTGACTTCAGTGTAAACAAACACGGTGGACCAAAGCCTATTACTGGCAGGAAAAAAATAAAAACGACTATGGAAAAAGTCATGGAGACGGTGGGAATATGGGTTGTATGCATTACAGCGCAAGTCACAAATATTACAGATGGTCTGATACCCGAGTCACCATGACAACAGTTAAAGCAGAAGTAAGCGGAACCCTACCATTGTACAGGCCTGGCGGGCCCCCAGGCCAACGAGATCCCCCGCCAGGCCAAAAAAAAAATAATAATAATATGGCAAAAATAAGCGACATATCCATTCATTCAGAAATCAATAATCATTTCTGTTTCTGTGCAGCCCTGTTCTGCAACGCGAGTTAACTTGCTTCACTGCCTAGTAATGATACGAGTGTGCGAGCATATTATGTGATGTTGAGGTTTGTAGCAAGTAAACTACTGGAAAAAAGAAAAAATATCGCGCGTGACAGACGCGCGTCATGCGAGACAGACAGGGGAGGGGGGAGAGAGAGTGAGAGGAGGGATTGACGCGGAGCAAAGGGACTGCCTGGTGGGATCCAACTGGGTCGCTGCAGCAGGTGTGCTCTACCAGGTGAGATGTACGTCGCTCGCGGCTCGTCGTATTTAATCCGCGATTTCAGCGAGCGTTTACTGAAGGTGAGCGTCCTGACGCTGCTTCTTTAACGCCGCCGCTGTTTCAGACTCGGGGCAGACGCACGCAGTAACAGTCACCTGTTACCGTTTAGTTACCATACCGACGAGCTGACCTGTCCTTTTTACGTTACGGTATAACCCTCTTCAACTGAACTATACAGCTGTTAGATGACTGGCTGTTTGCCTGTCATTGTTGTTTCAATGTCCCACATCCTTGAGTTTTACAGGGGCATCTCAATAAACTAGAATAACATGGAAAAGTCTAGGCTATTTCCAGTAGTTCAGGTCAATTTTTTTTTTTAATTGGTCCTGTCTAATAATATTTATTTTAGATACTGAATTAATACTGAAGCTAAATTGTCCACTGCAGCATGTGAATGCAAAATCTGATTGGAGGAGCCAGCTATCTGTTAAAATGTTGTCGAGGTTAATGTTTTTGGCAATTAAAGGCCCTTCAGTTCAAGATTTCAACTGCAATTGGGCATTAAACACCTGGCTCACCTGTTCAGATAGGGGACGGAGGGTGTAACTGCTACTGGTCAAATAATGTGAACTAGCATTTAATTTTGCATGTCTGCAATGGTTGCCATTTAAATGTAATTATAAATAATGATAAATACTTCTTTCCGAAGAAATAAGTGTTGTGTGGTGTTGTATACAGTCAACAGGAAGGATTTTAGTAAGATATAAATCAAGAGCGAAAGTATGCACCACACAGCCAGAAAAAAACCCTCTTACCCCTTGGACGCACTGCACGCGGAAGCTGGGCTTCGGAACTGAAACTCCCTCCGCTCCAGGGCGCTGCACTTCGGTTCCGCATCTAGTGCGTCCAAGCTGTCAGGCAGGGCAAGTAAGAATTTAGATGGGGCAAGTAGATTTGAGAAGTACTTGCCCGACAGGACAAGTAGGAAAAAACCTTAATGTCGGACCCTGATGTGGGGCTCCTTTTATATTTAATAGAGGGGGGTGCGTGCTGTCCCACGCGCCTCGTCTGTTCAGGATTTTTCTTTGAGTACCACCGGGCCTAAAAAATATTCTAGGGGAAACACTGACTTACATAGAGTGTTTGGTCCGAAACACAGGTCTGTCAGTCACTCTGCTCTGCTGTTAGCCGAGGAGAAAACTTTTATTTTATTTCCTTGTATCCTACAAGCTTTATCCAATGAGGAGAGAGAACGGCATGAAGGGCTGTGTGTGCAGACAAGGGATGCGCGTAAATGTGGTGACGTAGGGACGAGGACCAATACATCCATGACGAGGGCGGGGGCTGCTAACTCCATCGGCTGACAAGAAGTCAGAAAAACGACCGGATCGCTTACTTCTGCTTTAAATAAAAATCAGTCAGCTGATTCAGCTCGTGTCTTGATTGGTTGTTGGTCCGGTACACGTGACATTACACACTGTGCGTGCTCGGAACACCCCACACACTACAGGATTTCTAGTCACAAATATTAAACATGTTCATTATTTCCGATCTCTCCTTCCGACGCCATCATCAGATAATCGGGCCTTTGTTGGCTTTGATCGTAACAGGGACATGGGGATAAAAATGAACCTGTAGTGTGTACCCCCCTTTAGGTCTGACTAGGTATAACTTGCTTTTAATGTGTGCAATTATAGTGACCAAGAGAGGTAGGGAGCTAGAGATTTTTGTATGATCCAGTTTCCATTCTTGAAATACTAACATTGAGCTTTGTATTTATACCTTTTCACAATAAGCACACACAGGTGTACATTATTCCATCAACTTTGTTTTTAAGTTTAAAATAGCTCAAACTTTGCAAAGTAGTGGAGGTATATCCAGGTCCTGCTCTACACACAATAGTTATAAATAAGCCCTTCAAGGCCCAACACAATGATTGATGTCATGTTTTTTTTGTTGTTGCTGTTTTTTAGCAGTCCAAATATCCAAGTACACTAACAATAAGACACATAATTATCGAAATCCTCTCTGTTACTCTGAACTATGTGACATTACAGTCAGATGAATGGGATGCTAATATATTTACATTGAGCATAACTTATGTCTCAGATATAATATGTATCATATATACATTTCCCCTCTACCTACATACAGAAAAGGCCAGCAGATCCAGAAGATCTCTGAGGATGGACAACACGGACAGTCAAAAAAATGAAGTTTGGTTCCCAACGCCACAGCTGCAGGAAGAGGAGCAGCAACTTGTCACCACTGGTACCAGAATCTGTCCTGAGTCTAAAAGTGAGCCATTTTCCTTGCAGAAAAATACCTTTGAAAAAGGATTAGCTCTGCCCAGAGTGGAAGTCCGTCTGTTTGATTTAGAAGTGGACAGAAGAAATCGGTCTGATCTAAAAAGGAAACAGGAAAAAAGCTTTCTTTCAGCAAGAGAATGTGTCACTAAACGGCACAGACCAGAAGAGGCTGAACAGGAAGAAGCAAATGCACTGTCTCATCCCTCCAATTTGTGTACCAGTCAAACAGTGGAGGATGATTTCAACTACATGTGTCCTTTAGACTCAGATGAACCCACAGATTCAGAAAATGATGACAATAGAGATGACTTCAAAAATCCAACAATTTCTGACATCCACAGTGACCCAGAATCAAGTTGTGTGGGCACACATGAAATTGCTGGGAGTAAAGAGAAGAGAGGGGTTCCAATGCCATGTTTGTATGTGCCATACAAATATGACATGGAGGAAGAAGAAATGGAAATGGAGAACAACATGTGGAAGTTACGTTCAAACCGTGTACAACAAATCCTTTTCTCACTCGACGTGTACGGCACATTCAACATAACAAGAAGATTAGGCGTAGAATACAATGTTGGATTTGGCTCAAAACAAAACTTCAGTATTCACTCTTTGGGTAATTCCATGTTGCTTGAAATTGCTAAATTTGCCGTGACAATGAATTCATCCCAGGAAGATTTCATCATGGAAATTCTTGAGTACAACTTTGACTTTGGCCATTGGAGTGGAGACCAGAGGGAAAGTTTTGCATCTGAGCTCATGAACAGAGTGAGAAAGCTGAAAAATTGTGAAGATGCAGTCAAACTTTCAAAAGAGGTTTTTGAACTTCCTGATTTTGTGTCATCAGTCAACATGGCCAATCAAAGCATGAGCATTGTCAACCCTGAATTCAGCTGTACGTCTAGTGCAACAGAGTGTGATGTTGCTCCCACATGTTCTTCTGATCCACATGATGAAACTAAAGAACACAGAGTGGACCTCTATCCCTTCTGCAAGGACATTGGTCTCAAGCTCAATGTAATCTCCAGTCAAGAAAAGAAAAAACTTGAAATCAACAAATTGACCAATGGAGCCATGACTGAAGTGACAAACTTTGCAGAAAAGCTGTGTGGAACATTTGATCAGATTTGTCTGGATATCCTCAGACACAACTTTGATCTTGATCAACCAAATGGAGATTCTGACCTTGCTAAAATGATTCTCGCACAAATTCCTGTTATCCTGGAACAAAGACGTATAGTAACTTTTACTTCAGTCTCCAAGAAAAAGTACACAATAAGAGATTTCTTAGCCATGACGGCATTTGGTTATCCCAAAAACCCAAATTTAGATGAACACAATCACAAAAATCTGACGGGCTCCAAGGAGATAAAGCACACAGTTGAAGATCTGCCAGTGATGAAGAAAGACTGCCAGAACAACTCAAACTTAGATACATGTAGTACTGGCTTTTCCCAGGCTCCAATCACTTCACCAAATGTAGGAAGTTCCGCTGACACTAAAAAAGACAATGAGACAAATTTATTGCTGTGGACATTGCGCCAAACTCAGATTCGGCAAATTCTCACAATTCCTCATGGCGAACATTGTCCATTTTACTCTTTTTCGAGATGCAAGAAATTAGGCATTGATTTCAATGTGGGATCTGGAATAAAACAAAATTTAGATCCAACTAAATTTTTAACCAATGGGATCATGCTTGAAATGACTGTTCTTGGTGCAGCACTGGTTTCAGCCCAAAAAGAGTTTATCACAGAAATACTAGAGTACAACTTTGATCTGAATTTGAACAGTGAGGTCATTCGCAGAGCCTTTACTCATCACCACCTTCACAAAATTGGATTACATGCTTTCAAATCTGAAAAGATGAACAACCCTGTTCAGCTCCTTGACCCAAACTCTGTAGATCTATCTACATATCCAAAAGGTAAATATTGCCCCAAATGTTATCAAGACAGAAAATCTAAACTTGTTCAGGATCCATCTGATCATCCACATTCCATGACTGACACAGTCTTGGCTGAAGGAAACAGCTCAGCACAGAAGCCTACAAAGGATCTGTCCACTGCTTTCCATGCAGCCGAAGAAAAGATAACGAACTGTTACCGACGCTGCAAGAAAATAGGTCTAAGCCTTTGTGTGAACAAAGACAAACCAAAACGTAAACTTGACCCGCATGTAGTGACATGGGGGGTGATGAGGGAAATAGCTTTTTTTGCCAAAAGATTGTGTGGATTGAAATATAAAGTAATGAATGATATTCTTGAACACAACTTTAATTTTGGCATTTTTCAGCGCCAAAATTTTAATCATGCACTTCTGTTCCATCAAGTGGTGCGCCGAAAAAACCACGCGGGGCGGCCCATATGGTTCAGTGATATTTTTGACATGTTTTCGTGGCCATACGTAAACTCTACAGATGTCGTTAAACAGTCAGAAATATGTACTGCAGAGCAAAATGAAAAGAAGGGAACAACCAAAACTAAAAAGACGGCGCTGCCTACAAAGAATGCAGAAAGATCTGAGAAAGATCTGCTGTTGATGAAGAAAGATTGTCAGAACAACCCAAATTTAGATAAATGTAGTACTGGCTTTTCCCAGGCTCCAATCAAATCCCAAACTGTAGGGAGTTCTGCTCACATTGAACAAGGCAATGAGCTAGATTTATTGCCGTGGACAAGAAATATGACAAAGTGGAGGGAGGACTCTGCCATTCAGAAAAATGAAAGGAAGGAAATTACCAAAAAAAGAAAGCTGGCACTGTTAACAAAGAAGGAAGAAGCTGCAATGTTAAGAGAATATACAGGAGCTGTGAAAGCAAAGAAATGTAAGCGGAGTAGTGGAGACTACCATCCCATTTCCAAAGGAAAAGCCAATGAAAGAGTACTGTTTGGAACTGCAGAGAAGACAGAGATTCGGGAAAATGTTTCATACAAATTTGACATGGAGGAAGAAGAAATGGAAACAGAGAACAACATGTGGAAGTTACGTACAAACCGTGTACAACAAATCCTTTTCTCACTCGACGAGTGCTACACATTCAAAAGATCAAGAAAATTAGGCCTAGAATATAATGTTGGATTTGGCCCAAAGCAAAACTTGAGTGCTGACTTGTTGAATACAACACTGTTTCAAATTGCTAAATTTGCCTTGGCAATGAATTATTCCCAGGAAGATTTCATCATGGAGATCCTTGAGTACAACTTTGACTTTGGACAGTGGAGTGAACACCAGAGAAAAAGTTTTGCATCTGAGCTCATGAACAGAGTGAGAAGGCTCAAAAATTGTGAAGATCCAGTCAAACTTTCAAAAGAGGCTTTTGAACTTCCTGATTTTGTGTCATCAGTCAACATGGTCAATCAAAGCATGGGCAGTGTCAACCCTGAATTCAGCTGTACGTCAAGTGCACCAGAGTGTGATGTTGCTCCCACATGTTCTTCTGATCCACATGATGAAACTAAAGAACACAGAGTGGACCTCTATCCCTTCTGCAAGGACATTGGTCTGAAGCTCAATGTAATCTCCAGTCAAGAAATCAAAAAACTTGACATCAACAAATTGACCAATGGAGCCATGACTGAAGTGACAAACTTTGCAGAAAAGTTGTGTGGAACATTTGATCAGATTTGTCTGGATATCCTCAGACACAACTTTGATTTTGATCAGCCAAACAAAGATTTTGACTTTGCCAGAACTATTGTTGCACAAATTCCTGTTTTCCGGGAACACACCTGTCTAGCAGCTTTTCTTAAAAAAAAGGAAATTGTTGATGTCTCAGCCATAGCAATGAGTTGTTGGAAAAATCCAGATTTAGACGCACAAAATCAATTAACAGGCTCCGAGGAAATAAAGTACACTACTAAAGATCTGCTGGCGATGAGGAAAGACTGCCAGAACAACTCAAATTTAGATACATGTAGTACTGACTTTTCCCAGGCTCCAATGACTTCACCAAATGTAGGGTGTTCCACTGACATTGAACAAGACAATGAGGCAAATTTATTGCTATGGACATTGCGGGAAACTCAAATTCAGCAAATCCTCTCAGTTCCTCATGTAGAACATTGTCCATTTTATTCTTATTCCAGATGCAAGAAGTTAGGTATTGATTTCAATGTGGCATCTGGGATAAAACAACATTTTGATCCATCCAAATTTCTGACTAATGGGATCTTGCTTGAAATCGTCACTCTTGTTGACATACTAAATTCATCCCACAGGGAGTTCATCACAGATATACTCGAGTACAATTTTCATCTAGATTTGAAAAATGAGGTCTGCCGCAGTGTCTTTGCTCAGCATGTTTTCGACAAAGCCAGATATGTTGCTCAAAGACCCAAAATAATAACTCACCTGAACATGCCTTTTGAACTCCCTGACACAAGATCTATGGATCAATCCACTCATCCAAAAGGTACATATTGCCCCAAATGTTATCAAGACAGAAGTTCAAAACTTGTTCAGGATCCATCTGATCCTGTGAATGAACTTCATCATCATCCACATTCCATGACTGACACAGTCTTTTCTGAAGGAAACAGCTCAGCACACAAGTCTACAAAGGATCTGTCCACTGCTTTCCAGGCAGAAGAAGAAAAGATAATGAACAGTTACCCACACTGCAAGAAAATAGGTTTAAGCCTGTGTGTGCTCAAAGACAAATCAAAAAGTAAACTTGACCTGCATGTTTTGACAGAGGGGGTTATGAAGGAAGTGTTTCACTTTGTCAAAAAATTGTGTGGAACTAGAATTCAGCTCATGAGGGATGTTGTTCTACACAACTTTAACATTTACACTCAGAGTCAAGATTTGAATCCTGTACAACTGTTGCAGAGAATGGCACTTCTTCACAACGGCCCAACATGGTTCAATGACATTGTTATTATTCACAAGACATTTCCTAGAAATAAAATGAAAGATGACTCTGCCGTGCAGAAAAATGAAAGGAAGGAAACAACCAAAGAAAGAAAGCTGGCACTGCTAACAAAGAAGAAAAAAGCCGCCATGTTGACTGATCTGAGTCGTGCTGTCAAAGTAAGGACACCTAAACTGACTTTTGCAGACAAGTTTCCACTCTGCTCAAAGATAGGTCTGGACCTAGACGTGACATCAAAATCAGAAAAAAAGGAGAAACTTGATTTAAAGCTATTGACCACAGCTGTAGCAATGGAGATCTATAAATTTTTGATGAAGAAACCAAGACACTATTACCCAAGCACTCTGTATGACATCCTTGACTATAACTTTGATATAAGCTCACAGAATTACAGACGTTGGGAATTTTCTATTGCTGCGTTATCTGAAATCAAAGTTGTAGCCAAAACCTACCAGAGGAATTTGCACATAGCAAATGAGGTCTTCAAACTACCATTTGTGTTTGAACAGAAAGCGTCAAATGGATCAATACAAGAGAGAAAAAATTCCAAAGTATGTGTGGAAGAAGCAGAAAAGACAAAAAATAAAGAGGGCAAAGCTGCTCAGGAACTGAAACGTCGTTCAGATGCCAGACATGCCTGTTTTGTTCATGCTGCTGTTCAGCAGATGAGATCCCATTCTCCTGTCAGCCATGTCAATGTTCTTGATGTCAACACGTGCAAGGAACTGTGGATGTATGAGGGCACAGCATCCCCGAAACATCCTGGGACAATAATGCAGGTGACCGAGAGTCCAGGGAGACATGTTTGTGACGGGCCTCTCCAAGAAATCATACAGATAAAAGTGGGTGAAGATGATTCACATTATGGTGTTGTTAAACCAGAACCAGTCACTGCTCAGCAACTGAAATGTTTTTCAGACGTCAGTAATGCCTGTCTTGTTGATGTGCAGAGTAATGCAGAAGTTTGGTTTCATCAGGAGGACATCAAGCCCCAGATATGCTCTGAGACAATAAAACAGCCTCTCCAAGACGTACAGATCAAAGAGGATGAAGATGAATCATTTCATGTTGCTGTTAAACCTGAACCAGTCTCTGTGGAAATAAGTGAACCTGTGGGATCCCTTGGTTATAGTTTGTTAACCATATATCCACCATCTGAAAGCAACATAAAAACAGAAATAAAAACAGAATCAGGAACAGAGGAGGCCCAGTATCTGGCCGGACCACAAGTATCTGAAGGATATGGTGTTCTAGCTGTATGTCCAAACACTGAGAGCAGTGTGAAAACCGAATCAGACACTGACGATGTGTAGGATCCCAAGTATTCTGCATTATAACCGCACAGCAGGACACTGACAGTACTTAAATTGAAATGGAGAAAGAAAATGTGCCAGTTGTGTCCAACCGTTATGATGTTGTCTGTGTTCAAAAACAGAAGTTAGTAGACATTAAACAGGAATGATATCATTATGATTCACACGTGAGGTATCTTACAATGAACAGAATAGTGGTGTTAGCTGTATTTTTCTGAAAACTGTTCTGTCAGAGAATGTATCGTATTACTACAAAAATGTAAACAGATTTTTTCTTTCATTCTGTTGTATATTTTTTGCCTTTCTGATTTTGTTTCAAAAATAATTTTATTACACTGCACAAGATACTATGAAAATGAAAGTGTCTACTGTATTTTTTCTATACACATAAATATTTTTGAGTATCTCCATTTTTGTGTCTTCATCTTTATTACTTTAAAAAAATTAAATATTCAGTTTGAGCAATTAAAATGGAGAAAGAAAATGTGCCATTTGTGTCCAACCGTTATGATGTTGTCTGTGTTCAAAAACAGAAGGAGGTAGACATTAAATAGGAATGATATCATTATGATTCACACGTGAGGTATCTTACAATGAACAGAATAGTGGTGTTAGCTGTATTTTTCTGAAAACTGTTCTGTCATCGTATTACTACAAAAATGTAAACTACAAAAATGTAAACAGATTTTTTCTTTCATTCTGTTGTATATTTTTTGCCTTTCTGATTTTTTCAAAAATAATTTTATTACACTGCACAAGATACTATGAAAATGAAAGTGTCTACTGTATTTTTTCTATACACATAAATATTTTTGAGTATCTCCATTTTTGTGTCTTCATCTTTATTACTTTAAAAAAATTAAATATTCAGTTTGAGCAATTAAAGGGAAAATATTTTGAGCTCTGTTTACACAATGGAATATATAACATGATATTTAGCTCTAAATATGAGTGGGAAATTATGTTGATCATGATTCACTGCTGTAATTTTGAAAACATTGTTATCTATGGCACAGAAATTAAAGGTTGAATATGGAGAATTCTTATTTAAAACTATATTTTTTTTTAAATCATACATCCATGGGGCGTGTAGAGGGGTGCAGATGACAAGTTTATTAGATTAGATAGACTTTATTATTAGACTCCATGTCCATATAAAAAAGACAAATACAGTACATACAAATTTGTCATGTCATACCAGTGTTTCCACATAGCTGACTGGTGTCTCACAGCACTGAGACCAGGATCAGACAACAGCATTAAGACAGAATTGTGTGTCATTCAGTCGACAGATTATACATCAATTTCCACATGACATTTTACTGCATGCATTTACTGGCACTTGACAAAACAACTCACTCGCACAGTACTGCACCACCTTTATTTAGTAGCCTATGTCTTTTGCATTTTATTGCAAATAGTGAAAAGTTATTTACTCCACTGACAAAACACAATTGAGTAATGAGCAGGGTAACAGTCAGATTCACAGAAGGTAGTCACGATCAAAATACATTACAATAATACACAATTTCACATTGAATATTATAATAATATAGCGATGTTAATGTCGCTCTTTTCATATATTAAAACTAGATTGCTCTTGTGTATTTTTTCCACCACACTAATCACCATGATTTCAGAGGTGTGTGACAACCAGAGATTTCACCGGAAGGCCATGCCAAACATCTTAGAATAAAACCGTGAATAAAGTAAATCTAATTTTATTCGCTACAAATGTGTCATTGCCAAATGACTCGTTGAGTACGTATAGCCTATTCATTTCCATCACTTCAGTTTTGGTTAGCAGTTATTGTGACTGACAGCAAGCATTAAGATAGTCAGATGATCATTATTCTGAATTTTAAGGTAAACATTGATGCCCTTAGAATAAAAGGTGATACTGGAACTAGAAAAAGCATTTCCAAGAATGGAAATGGTGTGAATGCTGAAAGCAGCTGAACGCTGTTGCAGAATTAGCAAACAGTGCAAACCATACAAATGTTTGACCGAGGTAGGAATCGAACCCACAACCTCATGGTCAGTAGACTCCCACTCTGCCTCAAAACCACAGTATACACACAGTTACAGAGACTGTTGTCTGTTGATGAGCTGCACTCTGTCTCACTCTGAAGTTAACGAGCCCAAAGCTGCACCTGTTGGAAACACAGTGTGTCAACACCAAGAAAGCTTGAGAGTCAAGCTTGAATGACTTACAATGAAAATTTCTGTGAATTTCAGGCTGAGAGCAGCAGTTTCAACATGAAGCAAGTTATCAGAAGTCAACAGAGGACGACTGGGAAAATAATTCACTATAATTGTTGTTGAGGCAAGATTTGAACCAGGAATTGAACCCACAACCTCATGATCACTAAACCTTTACTCTGCCGCTTTGTCACAGAGAGCACAGACATAAGCATGTTGCCATTGTAATGTGATGATGTGCTGCAAACGGTGGCAGTAGCAATTAATGCGTCTCTTAAAGAACACCTGTAACCAATTGAGGGTGGGGGAGGGGAGCAGAATTCAACATAACATAACAAGAATGCTCACTTTGGATTTGAACCAGTGACCTTGGGGTTGGCAAGCAGCCACCTTAACCACTACACTACAATGGAGTTGTGGAGAAGAGAGGTTGAGACTTTCATGAATGTGAGATTTTTCAATGATGCTTAAAAAAATAATAAAAGAGTATGAGCCACAACAAGTAAGTAGAGGACTTTTTTGTGACTTGTGACTATTTTTTGATGAAATCAAACAAAGTATAATGCCCATTCCAGCGAATTAAAAAGTTGAGCTCCTGCTACTCTGCTGTGAAGAAAATTGCATTGGGCTGAATGGCAGAGAGAGAGAGCACCCAGGCTGCATTTAAAAAAATATTTTAAATTATTCTCTGAGTCTCTGTGCATTTTTGAGGGCATTGTGAGAAAGAAGACAAGCGTGGCTACAAACTGTTTCCAAAATCATGAGTGTAGAGTGTAATTTGTAGCTTTGCTGGCAGTTTCAGAAGAAAAGTTCCAGTCGCTTTTTTGGATCTCCTGCACTCTACGATGACGTCACCCACTCTGACCCAACCCCATACACAATCATTGAAAAGTGTGAAATTTGTCAGAAATCCTCATGTGCTTTTAAAGGATTTATCTCAAAAACGGTACAAGCTATGAAAAAGTTGTACACACAGGATGAATACATTAGAAGTTTGTCTACAGCTCAGAACTTGAATGAAGTCTCTAGCTGAAAGTATGTGGACGCTTTAAAGGCTGAAAGAAGTAAGAAGATTTGAAGAGTTTCAAGACTGTTCCAATGCATTCTCTATGGGGGGAAAAAAAATCAGAAATAGTTGAATATTGCAAAAAGTATGAATAGTTGAAAAGAGAAAAGTCATAGCACACCTGTCCCGAAAAGGCTGAACATTTTGATGTGAAAATTGTTGAAATAGCACAAAGTAGGCTAAGGACTAGTTAAGTGTCAAAAGTATAAAGAAAATGGCGGAGTGGAAGAACAATAGTGTGAATGCTTTCAGCATAGCGATGTTAATGTGGCTCTTTTCATATATTAAAACTAGATTGCTCTTGTGTATTTTTTCCACCACACTCATCACCATGATTTCAGAGGTTAATTGTGTGACAACCAGAGAATTCACCGGAAGGCCATGCCAAACATCTTAGAATAAAAACCGTGAATAAAGTAAATCTAATTTTATTCGCTACAAATGTGTCATTGCCAAATGACTCGTTGAGTACGTATAGCCTATTAATTTCCATCACTTTAGTTTTGGTTAGCAGTTAGTGACTGACAGCAAGCACTAAGATAGTCAGATGATCATTATTCTGAATTTTAAGGTAAACATTGATGCCCTTATAATAAAAGGTGATACTGGAATGATGATGTTTTTGATAGCTGTAGGTAAAAATTTAACCAAAAGAAATAGTGAGCTGGAGTAAGAGGTGACGGAAACGTTATGGTTAGAATATGAAGAAACTTTTATTTTGAAGTCCCCGCGATCTGCCGTTTCTTTGCTTCCTGTGAACTCCGGGTTTCCGTCGTGGGTTGACGACAGGACTGTTTCAAAACCACGCGTGGTGCCAACAAAGGAGACCAATCGACTGTACATTGTTGGGTAAGTCTACCTCCGTCTGTCTCGTCCTCTTTTTTTCTATCATGGCGGAGAATGAACCTCTCTAGGAAGTCGACAAGCAGCGACCACAGCGATGGGTGGAGATGTTCAGTGGCTGGACCGGACTCTGCGGTTTACAGTTTAACTGCTGGTGTTGTTTTGGTATGCAGCCGAGATTTTTTTAGATTAAAGAAGTGAGTTACAGTGCATGAAGATCTCACTGCAGGCCAAGCCAACCCCTTGGCGGTGGCTAACTACAGGGAAGAGCAAGAAAGTACTGGTTTCAAAGTAAAAGCAAGCTTCCAAAACGACCTCAAGTCAATCTGACGTAGCATTTCAGTAGAAAATCCATCTGAACGTAAACTTTTCACTGTCCGGAGGTTGTTATCTGGATGTATGGAACCCCGACGCGAAGCGGTGGCATTTCAGCTTTCATATTTGTGTGTGTGTATGTATGCCGAAATGCTGATTTTTATTTCTTTCTGGGTGTCATCCTGAGGTCGAGTACTATCAGTCTGTTTTACTGATGGAGCAAAGAGAAATGTGAAAATTCGGAGGGTTTTTTTTTCTGAAATGCTACATCAGATTGACCCTATGGATTAACCTGGTTTTTTAGCTGATAGTTGAGTACTAGCCTATCAGTATGAAGCAACTTTACTGCAACTTTTCCATGTCCTCGATGTAGACATCACAAAGTCAGCAAAATCATGTAAGGGAGAAATTGTGAGGAATTGGGAAAAGTGGACACAATTAGCCAAGCTGAGTTTTAGTGGGGTATGATTTAGTTGTTGTTATTTTTCTGTCTTTATACCATGATTTGAATTTGAAAACAAACAAATCAAATGTTATACATCCACCTCCAGTCATTTATTCATTTTTGTGAAGAGCCCTAATACATGTGTGTACGTATCTCTCTCTGTGTGTGTGCTTTGTTTTTTGTTTTCTTGTGAAGCCACCAATCTTGTTTTTTATTACTCTGTTTTTTGCTCACAGCCTGTGTGCGTTTTCCAAGTCAGTTTCCTGTGATGTGTCTCGTTCTTGTTATTGTGGGGCACTAAACCATAATAGGCTCACTACTGCCCCCTGAGTCTGGTGTCCATGGACACTTATTGCCCACTTAAAGCAAAACTAAAAAAAATGTTTGATGTGGGTTTGTGTGAGGTATTTATCTATTGTCCATGTATTACCTGCAGTAAGTTGAGATCAGCCAGCTGCCATCTGAGAGCACAGATGGGAGAACTGGCACTGGAGCCAGTCAGTGTACTGACAGGGTCATCTCCAAAACAGTCTTTTCAGTCTCACCCCACCCCATCTTTTTTCACTTCTTTATCCTACTGTTAAACAGCTATTTCATGTGGAAAGTTCATTTTTCACACTTTGAACTACTGTATTCCTACACACAAGTGCACCTATTCTTAATTCTGTCAGATTCAAATTAATGGCACACGAATGACCATCACAACTGAAATCCTGACTCATATCGTGATCCCATTATCTGACAAAATATTTAGCAACATATTTTATGGCTAATTGGCTTGTTTGGAAGCACACATTTAGTGTCCATCGTCTCCCACACAGTGTATGAAGGAATAAGATAACTGCTGTTCTCAGTCTTTTATGAATGCTGTGGAAACAATACATGGAATAATTGACAAATATTAAAATTGTGTTTCATTCAGGGCTACATCAAACCAGCACAATCTCATCACTGATTGGATGGATATCTAAGACGTCAGTACAAAATGTGGCCCTGAGATGTTGGAGCAAGTCACAGCTGAGCTGATCATGTTTTCCACGGTGAGTTGCAAATCCAACAGTATCCATTACCCTCCAAGTCTTAGGACTGAGCAGAGATAATCAGTTGAGGTTAGATAGTGTCACGTTTTAAGAATCATGAGACATAGGCCTAACTCCTAAAGGATCAGGTTTTGGGGAGTACACACTACAGGATTCTTCAAACCTTCACAGATTAAGAGACCACACACTTAATGATGACAAAAGACAGATCGCACAAGATCTCTCTTTTCTGATCTTATAGTGTGTGGTGTGCACTACAGAGCGGAGTATCAGGTTCTTCATGCTCGATATTCCATATCTCACGTGGTCAAATGTGACTTCATTGTAAACAAACATGGTGGATGGACCAAAGCCTATTACTGGCAGGAAAAAAAAAAAAATTGGCCCGATTAACCTGTAGTGTGTACCCCCCTTTAGGTCTGACGAGGTATATCTTGCTTTTAATGTGTGCAATTATAGTGGCCAAGAGAGGAAGGTATGGAGTTAAAACACTGCCATCAAGCAAAACTGAAAGAAAAAATGTTGAAAGCTTGAAACCCCGTGTTTGAAAGTGTACAAAAGATTTGTAGGTGTAAATAGTGTTTTGAAAGGCTGAAATAAAATTTCAAATCTCTGAAAACATTATTTTGTCTTTGAATTTTCATATCAAATCTCTGCAGCGTTTCTTTGTTTTTTTCTTTCACTCTTTTACAACTACAGCATTTCAACAGTTTCAACAACACACTTTCAGAGTTCAAAATTTGGCACTATTCTCCCAGTATAATTTTGTTATCCAGTTTTGAAACCTTGTAAATGGAGATCTGAAAACTGGTGTGAATATATTTAGAAAAAAAAGTGTTGACATGTTGAAACCTGAGTTTTGAAAGGGTGAATCTCTGATTTGAAAATTTTGAAGGAGTAAATAGTGTTTTGAAAGGCTGAAATAAAAATTCAAATCTCTGAAAACATTATTTTGTATTTGAAAATTCATTCCAAATCTTTGTCTTTTTCTTTTACTTCTGTACAACTACGTGAAAAAGTTTTGAAACTCTGACAGAAGGCGGGATTTAGTAACAACCTTCTCAGCCTATTGGTTGCTGAATAAGCTATGTCCAATGTGAATAAGCTATGTCCAATGTGAATAAGCTATGTCCAATATGTCCAATGACATATCGTCTCATGTGGCCGACATGAGACTGACAGACTGCTCCACCAATGCAGTGACAGAGCAGAAACGCGATCACTCACGTCCCCCACTGTCGTGAGGTCAGATCATTGATTGCTGCCATAGTACAGTGGGTAGAGCAGTTGCCTGCCACGCAGGTGAGCTTGGATCGAATCCAGGAAGGGGTGCACATTGACAGTTTTTTGTCTTGGATTCGATCCAAGCTCACCTGCGTGGCAGGCAACTGCTCTACCCACTGTACTATGGCAGCAATCAATGATCTGACTTCACGACAGTGGGGGACGTGAGCGATCGCGTTTCTGCTCTGTCACTGCATTGGTGGAGCAGTCTGTCAGTCTCATGTCGGCCACATGAGACGATATGTCATTGGACTATAAGCTTATTCAGCAACCAATAGGCTGAGAAGGTTGTTACTAAATCCCGCCTTCTGACAGAGTTTCAAAACTTTTTCACGTAGTTGTACAGAAGTAAAAGAAAAAGACAAAGATTTGGAATGAATTTTCAAATACAAAATAATGTTTTCAGAGATTTGAATTTTTATTTCAGCCTTTCAAAACACTATTTACTCCTTCAAAATTTTCAAATCAGAGATTCACCCTTTCAAAACTCAGGTTTCAACATGTCAACACTTTTTTTTCTAAATATATTCACACCAGTTTTCAGATCTCCATTTACAAGGTTTCAAAACTGGATAACAAAATTATACTGGGAGAATAGTCGTTGCGTGGCAGGCAACTGCTCTACCCACTGTACTACGGCAACAATCAATATCTGGATTCACGACAGCGGGGGAAGTGAGCAAGCGCGTTTCTGCTCTGTCACTGCATTGGTGGAGCAGTCTGTCAGTCTCGTGTGGCCGATCGACAGGACGATATGTCACTGGACTATAAGCTTATTCAGCAACCAATAGGCTGAGAAGGTTGTTACTAAATCCTGCCTTCTGTCTTCAGAGTTTCAAAACTTTTTCACAGAGTTTCAAAACTTAGTTTCAGTGAGAACACTGCCAAATTTGAAACTCTGAAAGTGTGTTGTGCTGTAGTTGTACAGAAGTAAAAGAAAAAGACAAAGATTTGCAATGAATTTTCAAATACAAAATAATGTTTTCAGAGTTTGAATTTTTATTTCAGCCTTTCAAAACACTATTTACTCCTTCAAAATTTTCAAATCAGAGATTCACCCTTTCAAAACTCAGGTTTCAACATGTCAACACTTTTTTTCTAAATATATTCACACCAGTTTTCAGATCTCCATTTACAAGGTTTCAAAACTGGATAACAAAATTATACTGGGAGAATAGTATGGTGCCAAATTTTGAACTCTGAAAGTGTGTTGTTGAAACACTGTAAAAACAGTGCTGTAGTTGTAAAGAAGTGAAAGGAAAAAAAACAAAGAAACGCTGCAGAGATTTGAAATGAAAATTCAAATACAAAATAATGTTTCAAAACACTATTTACACATACAAATCTTTTGTATGCTTTCAAACACGGGGTTTCAAGCTTTCAACATTTTTTCTTTCAGTTTTGCTTGATGGCAGTGTTTTAGCTCCATAGCAAGGGAGCTAGAAATCTCAGCACCTGTGAGGAAGGCCAGATTTTCAGATTTTTCACAATTTTTATTTGTATGATCCAGTTTCCATTCTTGAAATACTAACATTGAGCTTTGTATTTATACCTTTTCACAATAAGCACATTAGGGTGCACACATTTTCCCATCAACTTTTTAAATAACTCAAACTTTGCAAAGTGGAGTGGAGGTATATCCAGGTCCTGCTCTACACACAATAGTTATTCATGGGTTGCAGTGACGTCACGTCGAAGGGACCGCCGCCATATTTGTGTCCGATTTGACAGGTCTCCTCATATGACAGCATGCAAACCGCAGGATGGAAATGACAGTTTCTTAACAAAATGACAGGGTTTCATACATCCTGTCTGGGTTTATATCTCTATAACAACAGACAAACTATATATTATCCCACTTATTACACAGTTTATGAATTAATTAATTAATTTGAGACGTAATGTTGATCAAAGTCCTTAGTCCGGTCACTTCTCCACTGTTTGCTCCTCACCCTCCTCTCGGTCGACTCGTGTGTAGTTGTTTTCAACGAGCTTTTGATAATCAATCAGTAGATTGATGAATTATCATGTAAATGTTACGATGTGCGCATTTATGTCGTCCTGTCTGTCATAAGAGATTACGATACGGGACACGTTTGTGTCACGGACTCGCGGTGGCACAGACACAGCTGGTCACAGCTGTGACACTGCGCTGGCCCGTCCGCTCTGTCCGCTCTGATCGCAGGTTTGGTTCCAGCAGCGGTGAGGGAGGCAGAGAGCCTCCACTCTCCCTCTAACAAGCTACAAGTCATTTTTCTAATATCACAATTAGTCTGAAGCTGGTAAAAATTAAACACAAGGTAAAAATCCTTGATAGTGCTTCTGCCCTGCTCCGCTGATCAGGGCGGCGTCCCTAGCAACGGCCCGTTTTACTTAGCAACGGTCTGTTATACAGAAATAAAAGACCCTAAATGCAGAATCAGTGAGTAATTAATAAGAAAGTAATCAAAATACAGAATTCAATATATCCATGTTAGGTTAGAAGTTAGGTTTAAAAAAAGTGAATCCCCTCTTTTTGTGAGACTTGTCACAGCCCATGCTGCCACTGATAGACTGCCTGCAGTCAACTATTTATTCCGCCTATAAATTTACGTCTTTTGGGATGGAATAAAACTGCAGTCCGGGGTTTTTTTGGCGACTGCTATCACAGTCAACAGCACAATATAATCCTGGCATCTTTCAAATAACGTCAATTTTCGGTCTCTTGCTGATTTCCTCCTACTACTCCACTTGTTCTGGTAACGTGACGCTGTGATCTGTGCCCAGGTTGCCCTGATTCGGACACAAATATGGCGGCGCAGAAACACAGTGACGTCATGTGAATCTAATGAATAAATAAGCCCTTCAAGGCCCAACACAATGATTGATGTCATGTTTTTTGTTGTTGCTGTTTTTTAGTTGTCCAATTATCCAAGTACACTAACAATAAGACACATAATTATAGAAATCCTCTCTATTACTCTGAACTATGTGGCATTACAGTCAGATGAATGGGATGCTAACATATTTACATTGAGCATAACTTATGTCTTAGATATAATATGTATCATATAGGCTATACATTTCCCCTCTACCTACATACAGAAAAGGCCAGCAGATCCAGAAGATCACTGAGGATGGACAACAAGGACAGTCAAAAAAATGAAGTTTGGTTCCCAACGCCACAGCTGCAGGAAGAGGAGCAGCAACTTCTCACCACTGGTACCAGAATCTGTCCTGAGTCTAAAAGTGAGCCATTTTCCTTCCAGAAAAATACCTTTGAAAAAGGATTAGCTCTATCCAGCGTGGAAGTCCCACTGTTTGAGTTAGAAGTGGACAGAAGAAATTGGTCTGATCTAAAAAGGAAACAGGAAAAAAGCTTTCTTTCAACAAGAGAATGTGTCACTAAACGGCACAGACCAGAAGAGGCTGAACAGGAAGAAGCAAATGCACTGTCTCATCCCTCCAATGTGTGTACCAGTCAAACAGTGGAGGATGATTTCAACTACATGTGTCCTTTAGACTCAGATGAACCCACAGATTCAGAAAATGTTGGCAATAGAGATGACTTTAAAAATCCAACAATTTCTGACATCCACAGTGACCCAGAATCAAGTTGTGTGGGCACACATGAAATTGCTGGGAGTAAAGAGAAGAGAGGGGTTCCAATGCCATGTTTGTATGTGCCATACAAATATGACATGGAGGAAGAAGAAATGGAAATGGAGAACAACATGTGGAAGTTACGTTCAAACCGTGTACAACAAATCCTTTTCTCACTTGATGGTTACGGCACATTCAACATATCAAGAAGATTAGGCCTATATAATGTTGGATTTGGCCCAAAGCAAAACTTCAGTATTCACTCTTTGGGTAATTCCATGTTGCTTGAAATTGCTAAATTTGCCGTGGCAATGAATTCATCCCAGGAAGAGTTCATCATGGAAATTCTTGAGTACAACTTTGACTTTGGCCATTGGAGTGAAGACCAGAGGAAAAGTTTTGCATCTGAACTCATGAACAGAGTGAGAAAGCTCAAAAATTGCAAAGATGCAGTCAAACTTTCAAAAGAGGTTTTTGAACTTCCTGATTTTGTGTCATCAGTCAACATGGCCAATCAAAGCATGAGCATTGTCAACCCTGAATTCAGCTGTACGTCTAGTGCAACAGAGTGTGATGTTGCTCCCACATGTTCTTCTGATCCACATGATGAAACTAAAGAACACAGAGTGGACCTCTATCCCTTCTGCAAGGACATTGGTCTCAAGCTCAATGTAATCTCCAGTCAAGAAAAGAAAAAACTTGACATCAACAAATTGACCAATGGAGCCATGACTGAAGTGACAAACTTTGCAGAAAAGCTGTGTGGAACATTTGATCAGATTTGTCTGGATATCCTCAGACACAACTTTGATCTTGATCAACCAAATGGAGATTCTGACCTTGCTAAAATGATTCTCGCACAAATTCCTGTTATACTGGAACAAAGACGTACAGTAACCTTTATATCAGCCTCCAAGAAAAACCACACAATAACAGATTTATTAGCCATGGCGGCAATGGGTTGTCCCAAAAACCCAAATTTAGATGAACACAATCACAAAAATCTGACGGGCTCCAAGGAGATAAAGCACACAGTTGAAGATCTGCCAGCGATGAAGAAAGACTGCCAGAACAACTCAAACTTAGATACATGTAGTACTGGCTTTTCCCAGGCTCCAATCAATTCCCCAAATGTAGGAAGTTCCGCTGACACTAAAATAGACAATGAGACAAATTTATTGCTGTGGACATTGCGCCAAACTCAGATTCGGCAAATCCTCACAATTCCTCATGGCGAACATTGTCCATTTTACTCTTTTTCGAGATGCAAGAAATTAGGCATTGATTTCAATGTGGGATCTGGAATAAAACAAAATTTAGATCCAACTAAATTTTTAACCAATGGGATCATGCTTGAAATGACTGTTCTTGGTGCAGCACTGGATTCAGCCCAAAAAGAGTTCATCACAGAGATACTAGAGTACAACTTTGATCTGAATTTGAACAGTGAGGTCATTCGCAGAGCCTTTGCTCATCACATTCTTCACAAAATTGGATTACATACTTTAAAATCTAAGAAAAGGAGCCTGGTGGACAAGCCTGTTCAGCTCCTTGATCCAAGCTCTGTAGATCAATCTACATATCCAAAAGGTAAATATTGCCCCAAATGTTATCAAGACAGAAAATCTAAACTTGTTCAGGATCCATCTGATCATCCACATTCCATGACTGACACAGTCTTGGCTGAAGGAAACAGCTCAGCACAGAAGTCTACAAAGGATCTGTCCACTGCTTTCCATGCAGCCGAAGAAAAGATAATGAACAGTAACCCACTCTGCAAAAAAATAGGTCTAAGCCTGTGTGTGAACAAAGACAAACCAAAAAGTAAACTTGACCCGCATGTATTGACACGGGGGGTTATGAGGGAAATAGCTTTTTTTGCCAAAAGATTGTGTGGAACGAAATCTAAAGTAATGAATGATGTTCTTGAACACAACTTTAACTTTGGCATTTTTCAGCGCCAAAATTTGAATCATGGATTTCTGTTCCATCAAGTGGTGCGCCTAAAAAACAACAGAGGGCCCACGTGGTTCAATGATATTTTTGACATGTTTTCGTGGCCATACGTAAACTCTACAGATGTCGTTAAACAGTCAGAAATATGTACTGCAGAGCAAAATGAAAAGAAGGGAACAACCAAAACTAAAAAGACGGTGCTGCCTACAAAGAATGCAGAAAGATCTGAGAAAGATCTGCTGTTGATGAAGAAAGATTGTCAGAACAACCCAAATTTAGATAAATGTAGTACTGGATTTTCCCAGGCTCCAATCAAATCCCAAACTGTAGGGAGTTCTGCTCACATTGTCAGATCTTTTGTCCACAGCAATAAATCTAGCTCATTGCCTTGTTCAAAATGGAGGGAGGACTCTGCCATTCAGAAAAATGAACGGAAGGAAATGACCAAAAAAAGAAAGCTGGCACTGTTAACAAAGAAGGAAGAAGCTGCAATGTTAAGAGAATATACAGGAGCTGTGGAAGCAAAGAAATGTAAGCAGAGTAGTGGAGACTACCATCCCATTTCCAAAGGAATGGGTCTGGACCTAGACTTAGAAAATCCAACAAGTACTGGTACAGGTAATCATCAGTCTTTCATCCCCACCATTGATGGTTCCTTCAGTTTACCAAGTGTGAAGTTCAATGTGGACCCATCATTTGTAACTCAGTCCAATGAAGGAGTACTGTTTGGAACTGCAGAGAAGACAGAGATTCGGGAAAATGTTTCATACAAATTTGACATGAAGGAAGAAGAAATGGAAACAGAGAGCAACATGTGGAAGTTACGTACAAACCGTGTACAAAAAATCCCTTTCTCACTTTACGAGTACTGCACATTCATAAGATCGAGAAAATTAGGCCTAGAATATAATGTTGGATTTGGCCCAAAACAAAACTTGAGTGCTGACCTGTTGAATAAGTCAACACTGTTTGAAATTACTAAATTTGCCATGGCAATGAATTCATCCCAGGAAGATTTCATCATGGAGATCCTTGAGTACAACTTTGACTTTGGACAGTGGAGTGAACACCAGAGAAAAAGTTTTGCATCTGAGCTCATGAACAGAGTGAGAAGGCTCAAAAATTGTGAAGATCCAGTCAAGCTTTCAAAAGAGGCTTTTGAACTTCCTGATTTTGTGTCGTCAGTCAACATGGCCAATCAAAGCATGAGCAGTGTCAACCCTGAATTCAGCTGTACGTCTAGTGCAACAGAGTGTGATGTTGTTCCCACATGTTCTTCTGATCCACATGATGAAACTAAAGAACACAGAGTGGACCTCTATCCCTTCTGCAAGGACATTGGTCTCAAGCTCAATGTAATCTCCAGTCAAGAAATCAAAAAACTTGACATCAATAAATTGACCAATGGAGCAATGACTGAAGTGACAAACTTTGCAGAAAAGTTGTGTGGAACATTTGATCAGATTTGTCAGGATATCCTCAGACACAACTTTGATCTTGATCAACCAAACAAAGATTTTGACCTTGCCAGAACTATTGTTGCACAAATTCCTGCTTTACTGGAACACACCTGTCTAGCAGCTTTTCTTAAAAGAAAGGAAATGGTAGATGTCTCAGCCATAGCAATGAGTTGTTGGAAAAATCCAGATTTAGACGCACAAAATCCATTAAGTCTAACAGGCTCCAAGGAAATAAAGCACACTATTAAAGATCTGCCGGCGATGAAGACAGACTGCCAGAACAACTCAAATTTATATACATGTAGTACTGACTTTTCCCAGGCTCCAATCACTTCACCAAATGTAGAGTGTTCCACTGACATTGAACAAGACAATGTGCCAAATTTATTGCTATGGACATTGCGGGAAACTCAAATTCAGCAAATCCTCTCAGTTCCTCATGTCGAACATTGTCCATTTTATTCATATTCCAGATGCAAGAAGTTAGGTATTGATTTCAATGTGGCATCTGGGATAAAACAAAATTTTGATCCATCCGAATTTCTGACCAATGGGATCATGCTTGAAATCAGTACTCTTGCTGAGGCACTTAAATCATCCCACAAGGAGTTCATCACAGATATACTCGAGTACAATTTTCATCTAGATTTGAAAAATGAGATCTGCCGCAGTGTTTTTGCTCACCATATGTTTGACAAAGCCAAAAAAGTTGCTCAATGCTCCAAACCAAAAAGTCACCTGAACATGCCTTTTGAACTCCCTGACACAAGATCTATGGATCAATCTGCTCATCCAAAAGGTATATATTGCCCCAAATGTTACCAAGACAGAAATTCAAAACTTGTTCAGGATCCATCTGATCCTGTGAATGAACTTCGTCACCATCCACATTCCATGACTGACACAGTCTTTTCTGAAGGAAACAGCTCAGCACACAAGTCTACAAAGGATCTGTCCACTGCTTTCCAGGCAGAAGAAGAAAAGATAATGAACAGTTACCCATGCTGCAAGAAAATAGGTCTAAGCCTGTGTGTGCTCAAAGACAAACCAAAAAGTAAACTTGACCTGCATGTATTGACACGGGGGGTTATGAAGGAAGTGTTTCGCTTTGCCAAAAAATTGTGTGCAGACAAAATTCAGCTCATGGGGGATGTTCTTGAACACAACTTTAACATTGACATTCAGAGTCTAGATTTGAATCCTTTAGAACTGTTGCACAGAATGGCACTTCTTCACAACGGCCCAACATGGTTCAATGACATTGTTCTTATTCAGTCTAAGAGAGTTCCTAGAGATAAAGGGAAAGATGACTCGGCCGTGCAGAAAAATGAAAGGAAGGAAACAACCAAAAAAAGAAAGCTGGCACTGCTAACAAAGAAGGAAAAAGCCGCCATGTTGACTGATCTTAGTGGTGCTGTCAAAGTAAGGACATGTCAGCTGGTCAGTGCAGAATCGTTTCCACTCTGCTCAAAGATAGGTCTGGACCTAGACGTGACATCAAAATCAGAAAAAAAGGAAAAACTTGATTTAAAGCTATTGACCAAAGCTGTAGCAATGGAGATCTATAAATTTTTGATAAGGAAAACAAGTCACTATTACCCAAGCACTCTGTATGACATCCTTGACTATAACTTTGATATAAGCTCACAGAATTACAGAAGTTGGGAATTTTCTATTGCTGCGTTATCTGAAATCAAAACCGTAGCCAAAACCTACCAGAGGAATTTGCACAAAGTAAATGAGGTCTTCAAACTACCATTTGTGTTTGAGCAGAAAGCGTCAAATGGATCAATACAAGAGAGAAAAAATTCCAAAATATGTGTGGAAGAAGCAGAAAAGACAAAAAATAAAGAGGGCAAAGCTGCTCAGGAACTGAAACGTCGTTCAGATGCCAGACATGCCTGTTTTGTTCATGCTGCTGTTCAGCAGATGAGATCCCATTCTCCTGTCAGCTATGTCAATGTTCTTGATGTCAACACGTACAAGGAACTGTGGATGTATGAGGGCACAGCATCCCCGAAACATCCTGGGACAATAATGCAGGTGACCGAGAGTCCAGGGAGACATGTTTGTGACGGACCTCTCCAAGAAATCATACAGATAAAAGTGGGTGAAGATGATTCACATTACGGTGTTGTTAAACCAGAACCAGTCACTGCTCAGCAACTGAAATGTTTTTCAGATGTCAGGAATGCCTGTCTTGTTGATGTGCAGAGTAATGCAGAAGTTTGGTTTCATCAGGAGGACATCAAGCCCCAGATATGCTCTGAGACAATAAAACAGCAGACAGAGAGTCCAGTGAGTGGAGAAAACGTACACATCAGAGAGGATGAAGATGAATCATATCATGTTGCTGTTAAACCTGAACCAGTCTCTGTGGAAATAAGTGAACCTGTGGGATCCCTTGGTTATAGTTTGTTAACCATGTGTCCACCATCTGAAAGCAACATAAAAACAGAATCAGAAACAGAGGAGGCCCAGTATTACAGTCTGGCCGGACCACAAGTATCTGAAGGATATGGTGTTCTAGCTGTATGTCCAAACACTGAGAGCAGTGTGAAAACCGAATCAGACACTGACGATGTGTAGGATCCCAAGTATTCTGCATTATAACCGCACAGCAGGACACTGACAGTACTTAAATTGAAATGGAGAAAGAAAATGTGCCAGTTGTGTCCAACCGTTATGATGTTGTCTGTGTTCAAAAACAGAAGGAGGTAGACATTAAATAGGAATGATATTATTATGATTCACACGTGAGGTATCTTACAATGAACAGAATAGTGGTGTTAGCTGTATTTTTCTGAAAACTGTTCTGTCATCGTATTACTACAAAAATGTAAACAGATTTTTTCTTTCATTCTGTTGTATATTTTTTGCCTTTCTGATTTTGTTTCAAAAATAATTTTATGACACTGCACAAGCTAGCCTACTATGAAAATTAAAGTGTCTACTGTATTTTCTATACACATAAATATTTTTGAGTATCTCCATTTTTGTGTCTTCATCTTTATTACTCTAAAAAAATTAAATATTCAGTTTGAGCAATTGAAGGGAAAATATTTTGAGCTCTGTTTACACAATGGAATATATAACATGATATTTAGCTCTAAATATGAGTGGGAAATTATGTTGATCATGATTCACTGCTGTAATTTTGAAAACATTGTTATCTATGGCACAGAAATTAAAGGTTGAATATGGAGAATTCTTATTAAAAACTACTGTATTTTTAAAAAATTATACATCCACGGGCGTTTAGAGGGGTGCAGATTACACGTTTATTAGATTAGATAGACTTTATTATTAGACTCCATGTCCATATAAAAAAGACAAATACAGTACATACAAATTTGTCATGTCATACCAGTGTTTCCACATAGCTGACTGGTGTCTCACAGCACTGAGACCAGGATCAGACAACAGCATTAAGACAGAATTGTGTGTCTCATTCAGCCGACAGATTATACATCAATTTCCACATGACATTTTACTGCATGCATTTACTGGCACTTGACAAAACAACTCACTCGCACTGCACCACCTTTATTTAGTAGCCTATGTCTTTTGCATTTTAATGGCAAATAGTGAAAAGTTATTTACTCCACTGACAAAACACAATTGAGTAATGAGCAGGGTAACAGTCAGATTCACATTAGGTAGTCACGATCAAAATACATTACAATAATACACAATTTCACATTGAATATTATAATAATATAGCGATGTTAATGTGGCTCTTTTCATATATTAAAACTAGATTGCTCTTGTGTATTTTTTCCACACTCATCACCATGATTCTAAAATCATGGTGATGAGTGTTTGTGACAACCAGAGAATTCACCGGAAGGCCATGCCAAACATCTTAGAATAAAAACCGTGAATAAAGTAAATCTAATTTTATTCGCTACAAATGTGTCATTGCCAAATGACTCGTTGAGTACGTATAGCCTATTCATTTCCATCACTTCAGTTTTGGTTAGCAGTTATTGTGACTGACAGCAAGCACTAAGATAGTCAGATGATCATTATTCTGAATTTTAAGGTAAACATATGCCCTTATAATAAAAGGTGATACTGGAATGATGATGTTTTTGATAGCTGTGGGTAAAAATTTAACCAAAAGAAATGAGCTGAAGTAAGAGGTGACGGAAACGTTGGTTAAAATATGAAGAAACTTTTATTTTGAAGTCCCCGCGATCTGCCGTTTCTTTGCTTCCTGTGAACTCCGGGTTGTAATTCAGAGGTTTCCGTCGTGGGCTGACGACAGGACTTTGTTTCAAAACCACGCGTGGTGCCAACAAGGGAGACTAATCGACTGTACATTGTTGGGTAAGTCTACCTCCGTCTGTCTCGTCCTCTTTTTTTCTATCATGGCGGAGAATGAACCTCTCTAGGAAGTCGACAAGCAGCGACCACAGCGATGGGTGGAGATGTTCAGTGGCTGGACCGGACTCTGCGGTTTACAGTTTAACTGCTGGCGTTGTTTTGGTATGCAGCCGAGATTTTTTAGACTAAAGAAGTGAGTTACAGTGCATGAAGATCTCACTGCAGGCCAAGCCAACCCCTTGGCGGTGGCTTGCTACAGGGAAGAGCAAGAAAGTACTGGTTTCAAAGTAAAAGCCAGCTTCCTCCAAAACGACCTCAGGAACATCAAGTCAATCTGACGTAGCATTTCAGTAGAAAATTCATCTGAACGTAAACTTTTCACTGTCCGGAGGTTGTTATCTGGATGTATGGAACCCCGACGCGAAGCGGTGGCATTTCAGCTTTCATATTTAATTCCGTGTGCGTTTGTGTGTATATTTTTCTTTCTGGGTGTCATCCTGAGGTCGAGTACTAGGCTATCAGTCTGTTTGACTGATGGAGCAAGTGAAAATTCGGAGGGTTTTTAGTCTGAAATGCTACATCAGATTGACCCTATGGATTAACATGATTTTTTACGGTTGAGTTATAACGGGTAGTTTTTTGTTTGTTTGTTTGTTCGTTTGTTTTTTAATAGCCTAACTGATTATCATAAAACGGCAAGTAGAATGTATTTTGTGTGAGGACGCTCTAGACCAGCCATTCTCAACCTTGGGGTCCCGACCCCAGTTGGGGTCGCGAGATGATTTCTGGGGGTCGCCAAATCATTTTGGAAAAATATAAATATGCAAAATTAATTAATTAATTAATGTAGCGTCCGACCGGACGTTAGAAGGACGACGAGCGACTCTCAAACATGCATTGTATTACTCAAAACCAGTTACTGTCGGCCGTAACTACACCAAAACAATAACAACGAACCTGTCCACTTGTCTCATGTCTGCCCTTCTCATTTCACACAGACACCGCTCTCTCTCTCCTGCCCCTCACCTCACCTCACCACCACATAGGGCCATGCGTTCACAGAAAGTCTGAAATCGCAGAACTTAAACTTAATCATTAGGCTACTTAAACATTATAACAGTAAAGGTCGTTACAGAGAGTTGTTTTAGTTGTTTTTTTTCGCTTCATTGTTTGTCCAAAATTCATTGTATCAAGCGGTATGGTTCTGGTCTGTGCGCGTGAGATTCTGGTAAAAACAGGTAATGGAGACACCTTAACTTTGAAAAAAAAGTCTCAAATATCGCGAAAACATTTTTACGCTCTCATGAGGTGGTTTTCCAGACGTTATCGATATAAACGTGTATCGTAAAAGTGCTATTGAAACACTTATTTACATTTACACGTCAGTTGAGTTGTGTGTGTCCAGCTGTGTTGACTGGAGGGGATAAATGAATGACATGTTTCTTGGCATGCATTGCTGACCTGGGCATTGTTTCTTAATAAATTAGAAACATTTTTCTTATCATTCCCCTTTTCCGTGCATGGTTGAAGGAGACTGGCTTGCATCCACGCTCCACTCGCTCCTGCGCCGACAGGTCCTCGCATGTCACATAAACCAGCCCGGGTGTGTGGACACCGCATCAACTCGCCACCCGCATCTATTTAAACTACGTCACTTTGTTTTGTTCTTTTGCCCTGATGAAAACCTCCAGGTCGAAACATTGGCCATGGAGACAAAACTACAGCAGCCAATAGATTTTTTCAGCGCAGGGATCAAGAACTAAAAAGGCAAAAAAAAAAAAACCCACCGCGGACAGCGCTGCGCTTTATCCATCATGCGTTCACACTGGCGTGTGTGTGTGTTTGTGTTTGTGTGTGTTTGTGTGTGTGTGTGTGTGTGTGTGTGGGGGGGGGGGGGGGGGGGGGGGGGGGGGGGGGGGGTGTCGCGGACAGAAGTGCATGTTAAATTGGGGGTCGCGACTCAAAAAGGTTGAGAACCACTGCTCTAGACTACAGATCTGGTGTCCCACAAAAAATACGTCACCAACTGACACTTTTTTTTATTTTTATTTATTTATTTTTTATTGAAGTATATCATTGTGAATTGGAAAGTACAATGTGAAAATGAGGTAGGAGGGGTACAATTAAAAGTGGAATAATGTCAACAAGATGATGTTTACATAATTTCATGTTAGGCAAACACAAGGTCTATTCAAAAGCATGGAAACAGAGAAAACAGTACTATGGTCTTTATGGCTTTCTTATTTTCAGATTGACTAATTAAGTTGATGTATTGTTTGATTTCGTTTTTGGAAAAAGCAAAAATCTTCGCACATCCACTTCTCAGGCAGGTGCGTCGGAGGGCGACAATCAAGTCCAAATTAGAAAAAGAAGAGTTCCCGCACACTAAGCCAACTTGCAGAATTTTATTATGCAACGTTTCGGTACTAGACCTTTCTCAAACAAAATGATTGATTGATTTCGTTTTTGAAACGGTGAGTACAAAGTACAGTATTTGATTAGTAGTATTTGCGGTCACCAACTGACACGGGAAAGGGCGGCATTTGGTGTGTGACGTCACCTACGCGACCTGTAGTCTTTCTGGTTACGGATTCTTCGGAATTTTATTCTACAATAGTTTTACAACAAACTGCTGCACGAAACGTGATGTTTTAAACAGGTAGAGGTCATATTTTTTTCTCATGGCACAATTCAATCGGATCACGAAATAAAACTTTGACTCCCGTTCACTTACATGGAGACTTTTTCCGAGTTAAGGACCCATGGCGCCGTTACTTCCTGCTTCCGCTTCGGCACTCTATTCATAGGTTGCAGTGACGTCACGTCACGTAACATCACAATTAGTCTGAAGCTGGTAAAAATGAAACACAAGGTAAAAATCCTTGATAGTTCTTCTGCCCTGCTGCGCTGATCAGAGCGGCGTCCCTAGCAACGGGCCGTTTTACTTAGCAACGGTCTGTTATACAGAAATAAAAGACTGAATACAGAATCAGTGAGTAATTAATAAGAAAGTAATCAAAATGCAGAATTCAATATATCCATGTTATTAAAAAAAAAGTGCATCCCCTCTTTTTGTGAGACTTGTCACAGCCCATGCTGCCACTGATAGACTGCCTGCAGTCAACCATTTATTCCGCCTATAATACGTCTTTTGGGATGGAATAAAACTGCAGTCCGGGGTTTCTTTGGCGACTGCTATCACAGTCAACAGCACAATATAATCCTGGCATCTTTCAAATAACGTCAATTTTCGGTCTCTTGCTGATTTCCTCCTACTACTCCACTTGTTCTGGTAACGTGACGCTGTGATCTGTGCCCAGGTTGCCCTGATTCGGACACAAATATGGCGGCGCAGAAACACAGTGACGTCATGTGAATCTAATGAATAGATATCTATGCTCTGAAAAGACCGAAATACTGGCAGGGGGAAGGAGCGCTGCAGACACAGCCACCACACAGGACTAGAAGCCCACAGGTGATGATTAAGACGGATTTCATTTGTATAGGTCTAATGTTTATTTTGGGGCACAAAACAACAGACCCAACCTTTAATTATACCGTGATTTGAATTTGAAAACAAACAAATTAAATGTTATGCATCCACCTCCAGTCATTTACATTGTGAATAATGTGATTCATTTTTGTGAAGAGCCCTAATACATGTGCATGTGTGTACGTATCTCTCTCTCTGTGCTTCTTTTTTGTTTTTTTGTGAATCTTTTTTTTATGACTCTGTTTTTTTGCTCACACCCTGTGTGCATTTTACAAGTCAGTTTCCTATGATGTGTCTCGTTCTTGTTATTGTGGTGCACTAAACCATAATCGGCTCACTACTGCCCCCTGAGGCCGGAGGCATTGCTGGCACTGATGGTTGAGAGTCTGGTGTCCATGGACACTTATTGCCCACTTAAAGCAAAACTAAAAAAAAATGTTTGATGTGGGTTTGTGTGAGGTATTTATCTATTGTCCATGTATTACCTGCAGTAAGTTGAGATCAGCCAGCTGCCATCTGAGAGCACAGATGGGAGAACTGGCACTGGAGCCAGTCAGTGTACTTCTGTGGACAGGGTCATCTCCAAAACAGTCTTTTCAGTCTCACTTCACCCCATCTGTTTTCACTTCTTTGTCCTACTGTTAAACAGCTTTTTCATGTGGAACTACATTTTTCACACATTGAACTACTGTATTCCTACACGCAAGTGCACCTATTCTTAATTCTGTCAGACTCAAATTAATAGCACAAATGACCATCACAACTGAAATCTTTACTCATATCGTGATCCCATTATCTGACAAAATATTTAGCAATGTATTTTATGGCTAATTGGCTTGTTTGGAAGCACACATTTAGTGTCCATCGTCTCCTACTCAGTGTGTGAAGGAATAAGATAACTGCTGTTCTCAGTCTTTTATGAATGCTGTGGAAACAATACATGGAATAATTGACAAATATTAAAATTGTTTTTCATTCAAGGCTACGTTAAACCAGCACAATCTCATCATTGATTGGATGGATATCTAAGACGCCAGTACAAAATGTGGCCCTGAGATGTTGGAGCAAGTCACAGCTGAGCTGATCATGTTTTCCACGGTGAGTTGCAAATCCAACAGTATCCATTACCCTCCAAGTCTTAGGACTGAGCAGAGATAATCAGTTGAGGTTAGATAGTGTCACATTTTAAGAATCATGAGACATAACTCCTAAAGGATCAGGTTTTGGGGAGTACACACTACAGGATTCTTCAAACCCTCACAGATTAGGAGACCACACACTTAATGATGACAAAAGACAGATCGCACAAGATCTCTCTCTTCTGATCTTATAGTGTGTGGTGTGCACTACAGAGCGGTTCTTCAGCAGAGTATCAGGTTCTTCATGCTCGATATTCCATATCTCACGTGGTCAAACGTGACTTCAGTGTAAACAAACACGGTGGACCAAAGCCTATTACTGGCAGGGAAAAAAAAAACGACTATGGAAAAAGTCATGGAGACGGTGGGAATATGGGTTGTATGCGTCACAAGTATTACAGATGGCCTGATACCCGAGTCACCATGACAACAGTTAAATAAAAGTCAGTCAGCTGATTCAGCTCGTGTCTTGATTGGCTGTTGGTCCGGTACACGTGACATTACACACTGTGCATGCTCGGCTCCCCTCGGAACACCCCACACACTACAGGATTTCTAGTCACAAATATTAAACATGTTCATTATTCCTCTCTCCTTCCGACGCCTTCCGAGCGAATCGGACAAAATCACACCCCGCAACACAGGAAAATCAGACAGGATGTCGTTTGCAAACATCAGATAATCAGGCCTTTGTTGGCTTTGATTGTAACGGGGACATCGGGATAAAAATTGGCCTGATTAAGCTGTAGTGTGTACCCCCCTTTAGATCTGACCAGGTATAACTTGACCAAGAGAGGAAGGGAGCTAGAAGTGAGGAAAGCCATATTTTCTGATTTTTCACAATTTTTATTTGTATGATCCAGTTTCCATTCTTGAAATACTAACATTGAGCTCTGCATTTATACCTTTTCACAATAAGCACATTAGGGTGCACACATTTTCCCATTAACTTTGTTTTTAAGTTTGAAATAGCTCAAACTTTGCAAAGTAGTGGAGGTATATCCAGGTCCTGCTCTACACACAATAGTTATAAATAAGCCCTTCAAGGCCCAACACAGTGATTGATGTCATGTTTTTTGTTGTTGCTGTTTTTTAGTAGTTCAGATATCCAAGTACATTAACAATAAGACACATAATTATAGAAATCCTCTCTGTTACTCTGAACTATGTGGCATTGCAGTCAGATGAATGGGATGCTAACATATTTACATTGAGCATAACTTATGTCTCAGATATAATATGTATCATATATACATTTCCCCTCTACCTACATACAGAAAAGGCCAGCTGATCCAGAAGATCTCTGAGGATGGACAACAAGGACAGTCAAAAAAATGAAGTTTGGTTCCCAACGCCACAGCTGCAGGAAGAGGAGCAGCAACTTGTCACCACTGGTACCAGAATCAGTCCTGAGTCTAAAAGTGAGCCATTTTCCTCCCAGAAAAATACCTTTGAAAAAGGATTAGCTCTATCCAGCGTGGAAGTCCCACTGTTTGAGTTAGAAGTGGACAGAAGAAATTGGTCTGATCTAAAAAGGACACAGGAAAAAAGCTTTCTTTCAACAAGAGAATGTGTCACTAAACGGCACAGACCAGAAGAGGCTGAAAAGGAAGAAGCAAATGCACTGTCTCATCCCTCCAATTTGTGTACCAGTCAAACAGTGGAGGATGATTTCAACTACATGTGTCCTTTAGACTCAGATGAACCCACAGATTCAGAAAATGATGGCAATAGAGATGACTTCAAAAATCCAACAATTTCTGACATCCACAGTGACCCAGAATCAAGTTGTGTGGGCACACATGAAATTGCTGGGAGTAAAGAGAAGAGAGGGGTTCCAATGCCATGTTTGTATGTGCCATACAAATATGACATGGAGGAAGAAGAAATGGAAACAGAGAACAACATGTGGAAGTTACGTTCAAACCGTGTACAACAAATCCTTTTCTCACTTGATGAGTACTGCACATTCAAAATATCAAGAAGATTAGGCCTATATAATGTTGGATTTGGCCCAAAGCAAAACTTCAGTATTCACTCTTTGGGTAATACCATGTTGCTTGAAATTGCTAAATTTGCCGTGGCAATGAATTCATCCCAGGAAGAGTTCATCATGGAAATTCTTGAGTACAACTTTGACTTTGGCCATTGGAGTGAAGACCAGAGGGAAAGTTTTGCATCTGAGCTCATGAACAGAGTGAGAAAGCTGAAAAATTGTGAAGATGCAGTCAAACTTTCAAAAGAGGTTTTTAAACTTCCTGCTCTTGTTTCATCAGTCAACATGGCCAATCAAAGCATGGGCAGTGTCAACCCTCAATTCAGCTGTACGTCTAGTGCAACAGAGTGTGATGTTGCTCCCACATGTTCTTCTGATCCACATGATGAAACTAAAGAACACAGAGTGGACCTCTATCCCTTCTGCAAGGACATTGGTCTCAAGCTCAATGTAATCTCCTGTCAAGAAATGAAAAAACTTGACATCAACAAATTGACCAATGGAGCCATGACTGAAGTGACAAACTTTGCAGAAAAGTTGTGTGGAACATTTGATCAGATTTGTCTGGATATCCTCAGACACAACTTTGATCTTGATCAACCAAATGGAGATTCTGACCTTGCTAAAATGGTTCTCGCACAGATTCCTGTTATACTGGGAAAAAAATGTATAGTAACTTTTGTGTCAGCCTCCAAGAAAAAGCACGCAATAACAGATTTCTCAGTCATGGCGGCAATGGGTTGTCCCAAAAACCCAAATTTAGATGAACACAATCACAAAAATCTGACGGGCTCCAAGGAGATAAAGCACACAGTTGAAGATCTGCCAGCGATGAAGAAAGACTGCCAGAACAACTCAAACTTAGATACATGTAGTACTGGCTTTTCCCAGGCTCCAATCAATTCCCCAAATGTAGGAAGTTCCGCTGACACTAAAATAGACAATGAGACAAATTTATTGCTGTGGACATTGCGCCAAACTCAGATTCGGCAAATTCTCACAATTCCTCATGGCGAACATTGTCCATTTTACTCTTTTTTGAGATGCAAGAAATTAGGCATTGATTTCAATGTGGGATCTGGAATAAAACAAAATTTAGATCCAACTAAATTTTTAACCAATGGGATCATGCTTGAAATTACTGTTCTTGGTGCAGCACTGGATTCAGCCCAAAAAGAGTTTGTCACAGAAATACTAGAGTACAACTTTGATCTGAATTTGAACAGTGAGGTCATTCGCAGAGCCTTTGCTCAGAACGTTTTTCACAAAACTGGATTATATGCTTTAAAATCTAAAAAGAGGAACCTCATGAACAAGCCTGTTCAGCTCCCTGACCCAAGCTCTATAGATCAATCTACATATCCAAAAGGTAAATATTGCCCCAAATGTTATCAAGACAGAAAATCTAAACTTGTTCAGGATCCATCTGATCATCCACATTCCATGACTGACACAGTCTTTGCTGAAGAAAACAGCTCAGCACAGAAGTCTATAAAGGATCTGTCCCTTGCTTTCCATGCAGCAGAAGAAAAGATAATGAACAGTAACCCACTCTGCAAAAAAATAGGTCTAAGCCTGTGTGTGAACAAAGACAAACCAAAAAGTAAACTTGACCTGCATGTATTGACACGGGGGGTTATGAGGGAAATAGCTTTTTTTGCCAAAAGATTGTGTGGAACAAAACTTAAAGTAATTAATGATGTTCTTGAACACAACTTTAACTTTGGCATTTTTCAGCGCCAAAATTTTAATCATGCACATCTGTTCCATCAAGTGGTGAGCCTAAAAAACAGCAGAGGGCCCACGTGGTTCAATGATATTTTTGACATTTTATCATGGCCATACGTAAACTCTACAGATGTCGTTAAACAGTCAGAAATATGTACTGCAGAGCAAAATGAAAAGAAGGGAACAAGCAAAACTAAAAAGCTGGCGCTGCCTACAAAGAATGCAGAAAGATCTGAGAAAGATCTGCTGTTGATGAAGAAAGATTGTCAGAACAACCCAAATTTAGATAAATGTAGTACTGGCTTTTCCCAGGCTCCATTCAAATCCCAAACCGTAGGGAGTTCTGCTCACATTGAACAAGGCAATGAGCTAGATTTATTGCTGTGGACAAAAGATGTGACAAAATGGAGAGAGGACTCCGTTCAAAAAAATGAAAGGAAGGAAATGACCAAAAAAAGAAAGCTGGCACTGTTAACAAAGAAGGAAGAAGCTGCAATGTTAAGAGAATATACAGGAGCTGTGGAAGCAAAGAAATGTAAGCAGAGTAGTGGAGACTACCATCCCATTTCCAAAGGAATGGGTCTGGACCTAGACTTAGAAAATCCAACAAGTACTGGTACAGGTACTCATCAGTCTTTCATCTCCACCATTGATGGTTCCTTCAGTTTACCAAGTGTGAAGTTCAATGTGGACCCATCATTTGTAACTCAGTCCAATGAAGGAGTACTGTTTGGAACTGCAGAGAAGACAGAGATTCGGGAAAATGTTTCATACAAATTTGACATGGAGGTAGAAGAAATAGAAACAGAGAGCAACATGTGGAAGTTACGTACAAACCGTGTACAACAAATCCCTTTCTCACTTTACGAGTACTGCACATTCATAAGATCGAGAAAATTAGGCCTAGAATATAATGTTGGATTTGGCCCAAAACAAAACTTGAGTGCTGACTTGTTGAATAAGTCAACACTGTTTGAAATTGCGAAATTTGCCTTGGCAATGAATTCATCCCAGGAAGATTTCATCATGGAGATCCTTGAGTACAACTTTGACTTTGGACAGTGGAGTGAACACCAGAGAAAAAGTTTTGCATCTGAGCTCATGAACAGAGTGAGAAGGCTCAAAAATTGTGAAGATCCAGTCAAGCTTTCAAAAGAGGCTTTTGAACTTCCTGATTTTGTGTCATCAGTCAACATGGCCAATCAAAGCATGGGCAGTGTCAACCCTGAATTCAGCTGTACGTCTAGTGCAACAGAGTGTGATGTTGTTCCCACATGTTCTTCTGATCCACATGATGAAACTAAAGAACACAGAGTGGACCTCTATCCCTTCTGCAAGGACATTGGTCTCAAGCTCAATGTAATCTCCAGTCAAGAAATCAAAAAACTTGACATCAATAAATTGACCAATGGAGCAATGACTGAAGTGACAAACTTTGCAGAAAAGTTGTGTGGAACATTTGATCAGATTTGTCAGGATATCCTCAGACACAACTTTGATCTTGATCAACCAAACAGAGATTTTGACTTTGCCAGAACTATTGTTGCACAAATTCCTGTTTTACTGGAACACACCCATCTAGCAGCTTTTCTTAAAAGAAAGGAAATTGTTGATGTCTCAGCCATAGCAATGAGTTGTTGGAAAAATCCAGATTTAGACGCACAAAATCCATTAAGTCTAACAGGCTCCAAGGAAATAAAGCACCATATTAAAGATCTGCCGGCGATGAGGAAAGACTGCCAGAACAACTCAAATTTAGATACATGTAGTACTGACTTTTCCCAGGCTCCAATCACTTCACCAAATGTAGGGTGTTCCACTGACATTGAACAAGACAATGAGGCAAATTTATTGCTATGGACATTGCGGGAAACTCAAATTCAGCAAATCCTCTCAGTTCCTCATGTCGAACATTGTCCATTTTATTCTTATTCCAGAAGCAAGAAGTTAGGTATTGATTTCAATGTGGCATCTGGGATAAAACAAAATTTTGATCCATCCGAATTTCTGACCAATGGGATCTTGCTTGAAATCAACACTCTTGCTGAGGCACTTAAATCATCCCACAGGGAGTTCATCACAGATATACTCGAGTACAATTTTCATCTAAATTTGAACAATGAGGTCTGCCGCAGTGTCTTTGCTCAGCGTGTTCTGGACAAAATCAGAGCACTTGGTCATAGAGATAAAGCGAGAATCCTGAAAATGCCCTTTGAGCTCCCTGACACAAGATCTATAGATCAATCCACTTATGCAAAAGGTAAATACTGTCGCAAATGTTACCAAGACAGAAATTCAAAACTTGTTCAGGATCCATCTGATTCTGTGAATGAACTTCGTCATCATCCACATTCCATGACTGACACAGTCTTTTCTGAAGGAAACAGCTCAGCACACAAGTCTACAAAGGATCTGTCCACTGCTTTCCAGGCAGAAGAAGAAAAGATAATGAACAGTTACCCACACTGCAAGAAAATAGGTCTAAGCTTGTGTGCACTCAAAGACAAACCAAAAAGTAAACTTGACCTGCATGTATTGACACGGGGGGTTATGAGGGAAGTGTTTCACTTTGCCAAAAATTTGTGTGGGAAAAAAGTTGAGCTCATGAGGGATGTTCTTGAACACAACTTTAACATTGACATTCAGAGTCTAGATTTGAATCCTTTAGAACTGTTGCAGAGAATGGCACTTCTTCACAACGGCCCAACATGGTTCAATGACATTGCTCTTATTCAGACTAAGAGAGTTCCTAGAGATAAAAGGAAAGATGACTCTGCCGTGCAGAAAAATGAAAGGAAGGAAACACTCGAAAAAAGAAAGCTGGCACTGCTAACAAAGAAGGAAGAAGCTGCCATGTTGACTGATCTGAGTGGTGCTGTCAAAGTAAGGACACGTAAACTGACTTTTGCAGACAGGTTTCCACTCTGCTCAAAGATAGGTCTGGACCTTGACGTGACATCAAAATCAGAAAAAAAGGAGAAACTTGATTTAAAGCTATTGACCAAAGCTGTAGCAATGGAGATCTATAAATTTTTGATGAAGAAACCAAGACACTATTACCCAAGCACTCTGTATGACATCCTTGACTATAACTTTGATATAAGCTCACAGAATTACAGACATTGGGAATTTTCTATTGCTGCGTTATCTAAAATCAAAATCGTAGCCAAAACCTACCAGAGGAATTTGCACAAAGTAAATGAGGTCTTCAAACTACCATTTGTGTTTGAGCAGAAAGCGTCAAATGGATCAATACAAGAGAGAAAAAATTCCAAAGTATGTGTGGAAGAAGCAGAAAAGACAAAAAATAAAAAGGGCAAAGCTGCTCAGAAACTGAAACGTCGTTCAGATGCCAGACATGCCTGTTTTGTTCATGCTGCTGTTCAGCAGATGAGATCCCATTCACCTGTCAGCCATGTCAATGTTCTTGATGTCAACACGTACAAGGAACTGTGGATGTATGAGGGCACAGCATCCCCGAAACATCCTGGGACAATAATGCAGGTGACCGAGAGTCCAGGGAGACATGTTTGTGACGGGCCTCTCCAAGAAATCATACAGGTAAAAGTGGGTGAAGATGATTCATATTATGGTGTTGTTAAACCAGAACCAGTCACTGCTCAGCAACTGAAATGTTTTTCAGACGTCAGTAATGCCTGTCTTGTTGATGTGCAGAGTAATGCAGAAGTTTGGTTTCATCAGGAGGACATCAAGCCCCAAATATACCCTGAGACAATAAAACAGCCTCTCCAAGACGTACAGATCAAAGAGGATGAAGATGAATCATTTCATGTTGCTGTTAAACCTGAACCAGTCTCTGTGGAAATAAGTGAACCTGTGGGATCCCTTGGTTATAGTTTGTTAACCATGTGTCCACCATCTGAAAGCAACATAAAAACAGAATCAGAAACAGAGGAGGCCCAGTATTACAGTCTGGCCGGACCACAAGTATCTGAAGGAGATGGTGTTATAGCTGTATGTCCAAACACTGAGAGCAGTGTGAAAACCGAATCAGACACTGACGATGTGTAGGATCCCAAGTATTCTGCATTATAACCGCACAGCAGGACACTGACAGTACTTAAATTGAAATGGAGAAAGAAAATGTGCCAGTTGTGTCCAACCGTTATGATGTTGTCTGTGTTCAAAAACAGAAGGAGGTAGACATTAAATAGGAATGATATCATTAAGATTCACATGTGAGGTATCTTACAATGAACAGAATAGTGGTGTTAGCTGAATTTTTCTGAAAACTGTTCTGTCAGAGAATGCATTGTTGATTCAGTATGACAAAAATGTAAACATCTTTTCTTTAATTCTGTTGTATATTTTATGTTCAAAATAATGTTAATACACTGCACAAGATACTATGAAAATGAAAGTGTGCTATGTCTTTATAGACTACTGTATTTTTTCTATACATACTGTATATAAATAATTTCAAAGTATCTCCCTTTTTGTGTCTTCATCTTTATTTCTTTAAAAAAAAAATCAGTAATTAAAGGGAAAATATTTTGAGCTCTGTTTGCACAATAGAATATAACATGATATTTAGTTTATATGAGTGGGAAATGATGTCATGATTCACTGCTGTAATTTTTTAAAACAGTTTCATCTATGGCACAAAAATTAAAGGTTGAATATGGATAATTCTTATTAAAAACTATATTTTAAAAAAAATGATACATCCACAGGGTGTTTAGAGGGGGTTCAGATTACAAGTTCATTAGATTGGTATTGGACAACCAGACAGAATTTTGTGTGTCATTGTGTGTCGACAGATAAATTTATACATCAGTTTCCACAACAGAGCATGAAATGCATTTACTCGCACTCGACAACCTTTATTAAGTAGCCTATGTCTTTTGGATTTTAATGGCAAATAGTTAACGTTATTTTCTCCACTGGCAAAATAGAATTGATTATGCTAATGAGCAGGGTAATAACAGTCAAATTCAAAGAAGGTAGTCGCAATCAAAATACATTACAATAATGCACAATTTCACAATAAATAATATAGCGATGTTAATGTAGCTCATACGAAAACTAGATTGCAACGAATTCACTGCCATGCCTTGAAACATCGTAGAATAAAATGTGAATAAAGTAAGTCATAGGAGATCTAATTATATTTGCATCTATAGATGATCATTATTCTTTATAATCAGGTGACACTGGAATGATGACTTTTTTTTGATAGCTGTCGGTAAAAATGTAACCAAAAGAGGGTACAATTTGTGAGCTGGTGTACTGTAAGAGGTGACGGAAATGTTATGGTTAGAATATGAAAAAACTTTTATTTTGAAGTCCTCGCGATCTGCCGTTTGTATAGCCTCGAATACACTTCCACTGACTCCAGTGGTAAGGGTTATGCGCCCCAAGTGGCAGGATATAGGTGTTGCAAAAGTGCCCAGAAAACCCATTCACTCCAATGTTATGTGTGTTGCCTCCCTGCCTGTAAATTGATGAAAACGGCCGTGTTTTTGTTTTTAGTTGTCTTGGTCATATTACATCACACTTATAATTTGTTTATTATAAAATTTAGATTGAAACATTCATGTAGAAAACTGTTTTTTTTTTTTATGCTATTAACGTGAATGGTCTAGAAATGTCCTTAAATTATTGAAAATACCGCACTTGCCAGCCTCATAAGCTTGTAAAGCATACAAAATAAAGGGGGGCTATATACCTGTCTATATTATCGTCCATGAGCAAGACCCCCAATAAATTGGACCTCCCCGCAATCGAACGGCGTGGGCAATCTTTCTAGTTTGTTTTTTTGATCTTGGTAGACATCTCTAGTGAACAGTTTGGCCTTGTTAACACATTGCATAAACTGGTAGCTTCAGTGGTGGTTTATCATGTGTTGAATAGTGGGTCCGGTTAGAGTGGAAACTTGAAAAAAACTGTGTATTAGCGATTGTTCGGTATTATGCCTTGAGTTTGTTCGGAGCCACTCAGTGCCTTAAAATTCACGTTCAAGGATGTTTTTACCCCATTTTATCAAGACCAATACTGTAATAATTAATAGACTCACCTCCAGGATTATGTAAATGATAATGTGCTAAAAATTAGAACATACTCATGGAAAAATAGACAACGTTGTTTAGAAGTGTTTTTCTTTTCAAGCAATAACATGAACAAACCAAATTATTTGTTTACCACAATTAAAATCGCTAAACCTAAAGTGCTTGTCCTTCATCTGTCACAATTAATGTGGAGCATATGGCCAAGTAACAGTATTTAAGTGTCCTCGTGTCAATTGACCTAACGCTCTGGCCAACAGCCCTGAACGAGTTCTACTGCCGACTTTGAAAGGACAATGGGAACAGGACCTGTTATCCCCCACTCTTCCGACCACCAGCCCATCGGAGTGCCTCCCATGTGCCACCCTCCACCACACACCTCTCACACCTTCTCCATCATAGAAATCAAAGCAAATCAAAAGTGGAGAGGTGAGTGAAGAGGGAATGTTTAAACGGCCTCGAACCAGCTGCTAAGCTGCAGGCCCCAATACTATAGTCGTTTGTCTATACATCTGCGGGTCGTCGCTGGTTTGTTTAAATGCGGGTTCTCGAACCCGCTAACAATCGGCAATTTTTGGCTCCTTTTCCCATTGACCAAAATTGAGACGGGTTTGTCTGTCTAACCCCCGCATAAACCAGTAGCCCCGCTTTCATTCGCAGTGTGAGAAACACCGTGTTCATGCCCCTGGCCGCCCCGCCGACGTGAGGGACAGCGAGTTCTGCCGCGGACGTCCGGCCTTTTGATGGACGTTCGCGGCACTAACTTGTCAGGTTAAACAGACTCGTCGCTTCTTTGATCTGCAATTCCCAGTCTTGATTGCAAGCAGAGCTTTGTTTTAGGTAGGCCCTACGTGAGACGTTGACTGGTGCGATTGATGTGTGGCTTCACGTAAACGCCCATAATGTCATTCACATAAATTAGCGGGTTGAGCCGGGTCTGGTGGTTCCCACCTGCAAGCCGATCAGAAGCCGAGCCGATCTTGAAGACGATTTTAACCCGTGTCGCTTGCCGAGATCATTTGGACGCAGGTCGTCGGCGGGGGCATACTTCGGCTCATTTCTCCGACTACCCACTTCTACAGTGGTTAAGGTTAGGTGTCGGGTTAAGGTTGAGGGTTAGGGCTGGTCGGAGAAATATTTTGGGGAGGTCGGGACTAATGGACGCAAAAATAAAGAAATTGTTTTGGTCGGCGAAATGGGGTTAGTCGGACAGAGGTCCCGGGTTGGTTGACGCTGGGTTTCGGTGCGTTTTGTGGGGTTTAAAACGTGGTTTTTTGGGCCAAGTGGGATAGGGGTATTAAGTCTCCTCCCATCCACCCTTGAAGCACTGAGCCAATTCAGCTGTCTCCGGTGTGTTCACACACATTTTTAACACCTCACTGGAGACCATGTATGTGCCAAGCTTGCTTCTTCAAGGCCTTCAGCCATTGTTTACAGTTCACCAAAAGAGACAAGGATCTCATGGCCATTAATGACTACAGACCCGTTGGCTCTGATCTTCTGTGGTCATGAAGACTTTTGAGTGCCTCGTCTTGGACCCACCTTCAAGGACATTACAGTTCACCTACAAGATAACAGTTATGTAGGATGTCACTGGTTAAACATGGCACCAACTAGCACTGGACCTCCCCAGGATCCTTCGCCCTAGGATACTGTTTGTTGGACTTCAGCTTTGCCTTCAATACGATCATCCCAGCTCTGCTCCGTCGACATGCTCTACAGCTTAATGTGCCTGATATTCCATGTGAGGTGGGATTACGGGACTTCTCTGACAGACAGCCGTGTTCGTTCGTGAGGCTGGGGAAGGGCATGTCTCTGGACACCCAGGAACATCAGCACTGGATCCCCCCATAGGCTGCGTCCCTTTATCCTCTGCTGTTCTCCCTGTTAAACCAACAGCTGACATATGGACTCCAGTCTGTCAAGCTCCCTGAAATTTGTCTGACACCACCCTCATCTGCCTCATCTCTGATTTGGGACGTTAGATCGGGCCTACAGTGCCAGAGAGACGGAGCCTCGGGTGTCTGGTGCAGCATTGGAAAAACATCCTGGATGTCTGATCGCCTCTGAAAGACAGTGGAGATGATAGTGAACTTCAGGAAACGGACCCACCTGCCATCCCCACTGTTATCCTCTGTGACTCTACTGCGACCCTGGTTGAGTGTCCTTATGCTTCAGGGGTACCACCATCTCCCAGTGAGCTCAGATAGGGGAGCAGAACTTCAGCTCCTCTCACCAAGAAGAAGCATCAGCTGAGGATTTAGGCTATACACTTCTACTTGCAGCTGAAGATGTTTCATACCCTCCCTGTGAAAGATGCTGTACGTGAAACTTACTTACAACTGCCACCAACTGAATCCACATCCTACATGTTAAGTCTGGTGTGCTGACAGCTCCTGCCAGAGGACAAGGCCAAACTGCAGCGTGTCATTCACTCTGCCCAGAGGGTTGATCGGCTGCAGCCTCCCATCTCTATTCAAGAGCTGTACATCTCCAGGACCCGGAGAGCAGGAGCCAGGAAATAGCTACCTGACCCCTATCACCCTGGACACTAACTCTTTCCTGCCCTCCCCTATGGCAAAAGGCTACGGTCCTTCCGGAACCAGGACATCAACACACGAAGAAACAGTTTCTTCGTCTCTGCAGTCAGCCTAATTGAACAATGGCCCCTAGTTACCCTAAATAACCCTAAAAACCTTATTGATGTAATATTATGCTATAATGTTAATGTCTCTATATTTACACCACGTACATCTTAGCCGTCTTAACCTTGGTTGTATATATAAACCATTAAAAATGTTTCCCTGTATAATAGTGATTTCACAAAAGTCCGCTTGCTACTTCCTGCTAAACCGCAGTATTAAAGCGATTTTCCCCATCGCTCCTCATGCACCAGTGGTTTTTAGCGCCAACTTGTGGTTCCTGCATATCAATTTATTATCTGCAGGGCCTTTCTGCTCTGCGAAGGCGCTCTAAATCATCAGTCGGTGGCACACAAATTATGAAAATGTGCAAGCACGGAAGAAATGGCCATAATTGGTTATGTATATGGCATTTTCTTTGGGCCAAAATAGTGGTGCAATGATTGATAATTATTGTTAAAGGGATAGTTCACCCTAGAATTGAATATTTCGACTCCATTATCTACTCACCTCATGATGGTCTAAGGGCTGGAAGAAGTTTCAGGAGTCCTCAGTCCCTTCTCTGAGTTAACAGTGGGTCTCAGCGCTAGCAGTGCATGTCCATATAAAACGGTTGTTAAAGGGACACAGAGCTCCTTTCTTTGTGTAAAAAATAACACACACAAAAAAACATCCAAATTACCTCCTTTGCTGCTCGTATTGTAAATTGTCCGGTATTGTGCTGGACAGCCCAAAGTTGCTTAATAATGTCACGAATAAATTAAATAAGTCATATTATTTTTAAGCTTGTTTGTTAGCGGAAGCTTTCTTCAAAGTTCCTCATCTGGTCCGTTTCCAAATCTCGCGTGAATTTTGCGCCTGGCGTCTGGCGGTTGTACTGCGAATCACGCGAGATTTGGACGGACCAGGAAGAGGAAGCTTCGAGAAGCTTCCGCTACAAACAAGCTTAAAATATTAGGACTTATTTAATTTTTTTCGGGACATTTTACGCAATTTGGGGCTTCAGCTCAAGACGGTATTTTTTACCCCCATACGGAGGCATCTATGTGAGGTATTTGGATGTTTTTTGTGTGTGTGATGGTTTTTTTTACGAAGAGCTCTGGTGTCCCTTTACAACCGTTATATGGACATGCACTGATACACCAAGACCCCCTGTAAACTCAGAGAAGGGAAGGATGGACTCTGAAATACTTTCTTCCAGCCCTTATTAGTCCAACATTGAGGGTGAGTGTAGTTAATGTGCGGCATATATCATTCTAGGGTGTACTATCCCTGTAAGGCTACTCTTGTGCGTAGTGCGAAGGTTATCATACCAATTTATTTAATCTGGGAATATATTGGAATAATAAAAATAGCAACAAGAATTTGGCCCACCTTTCGATTGCGATTGGTGGTTTCTGGCTCTTGGACTAATTACTAACATATATTATTTTAGCTATTTTTTTAACAGTTAAATATCCTTTAATCTGGGACCTTTACCATGAATTACTATGAAGTCTCGGCAGCAGTTTGGCTATGACTTGGATAAATCTAAATTATTGCTGAGAACCAAAAACAAATTATGTCTGCCTGCTTTATGGTACTGTTTGAAACCATGGGTAAATTTTTATGGGTACCGATTATTAAAGTTTTCATGTGGATGTAGTAAAAGATTATATGAAAGTGGTGGAATAAATGGGGTTAAAAGTGTCTTCATGTCCATTATGGAGGGAATCCTTTGTTCACTGCCAGGGAGGGGAAAAGACTCTTCTCAACCAATTGATTGAAAGAGACATAAATGTTAACGAGATTGGAAACCCAATTTAGTGCAGCTGGGGGCTGGGGAAAATTATGAACTTTGAATTATGGTTTTAATAGACAACTTCTATAATTTGATCAGTCCATGTTTTCTTGCAGTATTATACAACTAAACAACAAATACTACTGAAATACATAGGCTATCCTCAGGGTGTCACTGTGGCTAGATAAAGGCTTGGTTGATGAACGTGAGACACATGTATAAGCAGAGGCACTGTATCAACTGTTACACATTTTATTCCTCCCTGTTTTTGTAGTTCAAATGGATAATAGACAGTCAATAACAACAATGGGGTAACACGAATTCTCGGAGATCAACCTTACACAATTGGAAACAATGGAACTCCATTTTAATAGGAATACAAACGTATACAAAGAAATTACTTATCAAAATGTGTAAGATATAAAATTATACAGATGAAGGAACATACACCCCCCGTATCTTATAGTTTAGTTAACCCATATTTAAATTGGAATATGGTGGTCGGGATTTTGTAGGATCTGATTAAACAAAAGCATGCGACTAGCAACACTTGATTTTCTCTCTGTAAAGAGGATCATTAATTGAATTGTAAGGTACGGAAAACCAAATGTTTTTGTTGTTGAACAACTGGCTTTAAAGGATTTATCGAATTAATTAATGATGGATGGAACGGTGACTAGCCTCAATACTTTTTGAAACTGTAATAGAGGAGGGGGTATAGTTGGGACCCTGGAGGACTTATTAAAAAAATACTTAAGTGGTGAGGAATGCAACCTACATGAGAGACTGTAATTAGCCGGTATACGCCTATGTTTATGATTACTAGATGAAGACAGAAATTCAACCCCACTGTGGGATTATGTTGGCATAATTGATTCTCTAAGTAGGCTATATTGAATTTAATAGTCTGTAATACCTAGTGTATGTCTTTTGTGTTGTGTTTAATGTGTTTGTATATGTCTCTGTTGTAAAATTAAACGGTTAAGAAAAAGATAATACCGCTCAGTCACCAAACAATGCAGAGGAGGGTCAGTTCTGGGCACTTTTGCAATACCCATATTCCGCCATCAGGAGGCGCTTGTCGTTACTCTCTTATTCCAGTGCTCGAGCCTCCGAATTTTGTCTACATCCTGGTTACCGTCTGTAGCGGAGACGGAAATTACCAAAATAAAAGTGTTCACCAACATAAAACTTAATAAAATAAACATTAACTTGTAATGCAATAAAGCAAAAGGTTAACTTAACGGCTCGGGGACTTTGTTGTAAATTATATTCCTTAAATTAAAGCGTTTCACCGCATTTTATTAGCTTGGTGCTTTTATTTTGACGGAAAGGCCTGTCTCTCGCTCCCTGGATTCCAAAACAGCGAGTCAACCGTTATGAGTCAACGGCCCCGGACTACGTTGCTTCCTGTTAGAAACTCCGGGTGGTATTCAGAGGTTTCAGTCGTGGGTTGACAACAGGACTTACTTGCTTCAAAACCACGCGTGGTGCCAACAAAGGAGACCAATCGACTGTACATTGTTTGGTAAGTCTACCTCCGTCTGTCTCGTCATTTTTCTATCACGGCGGAGAAATGAACCTCTCTAGGAAGCGACAAGCAGCGACCACAGCGATGGGTGGAGATGTTATGGCTCTGCGGTTTGAGTTTAACTGTCTGCTGGTGTTGTTTTGGTATGCTGCCGAGATTTGAAGCGAGTTGTACGGAACGCCGTTATGAAGATCTCACTGCAGGCCAAGCCAACCCTCGTTGTTGAGCGGTTGCCCATAACGTTACAGGGTAGGCTATATAAACCCCCCGTTATTATTCAGCCGTTCCACTGCAAACTGATGTGATGAGTAGGCTACTCAGCTCAGGATGATACCCAGAAAAAAATCGGGCTTTTATGCTGAAATGCTGTTTTGTTTCTTTCTGGGTGTCATCCTGGGGTCGAGTACTATCAATCTGTCTTGCTGATAGAGCAAAGAGAAATGTGAAAGTTCGGAGGGCTTTTATTCGGAAATGCTACATCAGATTGACCCTAGAAGATTGACCTGATTTTCTGGGTGACACGCTGAGGTTGAGTACTATCAGTCTGAAGTGGCACGGTTGAGTAATAACGGGTAGTTTTTTGTTTGTTGTTTGTTTGTTTTTTAATGTTAATCTTAATGTACATGGAGCACAGTGAAATATGAAAGTTCAGAGGGCTTTTATTCTGAAATGCTACGTCAGATTGACGTGATGATTTCTGGTTACCACCATAGACTGTATAAAAGAGGTTGACACCGTAGAAGCTTGATTTTACTTTGAAATCAGTCCTTTCAGCTGCACTGAGCTCAAATCTCACCGCTCTGCTCTGCTCTGTGTGCAGGTGGCCAGCTGTAGGGGCCAGCTCGTTATCAACGTCTATAAATAGAACAGGTGCAGGTGCAGCCTGGCTGCTCGTTAGGATGTTTACAGCCCCCCACCACAGACACATGATAAACCAGACTGACAGAGGATGTCCCATAGGAAATGAATTCAGTCAGTCACGCACAAACACAGGCATGCACACTCACACAGACAGACACTCACATGCACGCATACACAAACAGACGAACACAACACAGTGCCACACAGTAAAATGTAAGCAGTTATTGTTTGTCACCATGGCAACTTCTGAGGGCAGGCTGCCACACAGGTGTAATCAATCAGATCATTAGGGAGGGAGGAGTTTTGTGGCGCTTATCAACAATTTTACTTTCTGCACAGACAGAGAGAGAGACTGTCAGACTCACACACAGGTTTTCAGCTCACATTCATCAGCCTCTCAATGATTTTATACTTTTGATCTAAACATCTCCAACAATTTATCTTTTTCTCATGAATATCTATCTATCTATCTATCTATCTATCTATCTATCTATCTATCTATCTATCTATCTATCTATCTATCTATCTATCTATCTATCTATCTATCTCTTTCAAACCCTCTGTCTCTTTTTTCTCTCTTTTTCTTCTTTCTTTCTTCTACCCCCTTCATCTGTATATTAACTAATTTCTTTCTTTCTTTCTTTCTTTCTTTCTTTCTTTCTTTCTTTCTTTCTTTCTTTCTTTCATGTAATAAGGTATTACATTTTTGGTGAAGTTATTACATTATTGGATTTTATTATATTTTCGATTGAGTTAAGTGCTAATTTTATTACATTTTCAGTAAATTGTTACATTATAGGGTGCTACAGGCCCCTATCATCATTGGCAACCACCTCAAGTTGCCATGGTAACCTCTGAACCTCAGGCCAGAGCTCATTAAGGTTTATAAACAATCCACTGGTGCTCGTTAAATGTTTATAAACACATACACGGGCTAAATCAGACTGACACAGGATGCAGCTTAGGGGCTGTGTCCACCAGACGCGTTTTTAGTCAATGTCACTTTTCCCTGCACTGACCAATCAGAATCAAGAAGGGGCGGGACTTACGTTACCGACAGCAACACAACCGGAGACGTGGACACGGCCCCTAACATGTGTCAAGTCACACACACACACACACACACACACACACACACACACACACACACACAGACTCTAGAACCAGCTCTGGAAACTGTTCTCAGATCAGATTGAGCCACATTTACACAAACAAGTTTCATATACAGTTCTCAGGTCAGACTTTATTCCTCCTGTTGCTCCCTTTTGTACTTAATTGACTTCTCTCTCAAAGCTCTGTGCTTATTATGGGCTGGTTTTTAAAAAAAAAAAAACTTTTATACCATTGATTCAGGCACCTTCATCAGGTTTAGTTCAAGTCACTGTCAAACACAACCACACACACACACACACACACACACACACACACACACACACACACACACACACACACACACACACACACACACACACACACACACACAGGTAACCTAATGTGATTACAGCTCCTCCATATCAGTGCTTATAGAAAGATGATCATCTGTCATCATCTGTACTCTGAATGCTGAGTGATATAAAGTTATTTTGGGGCAGAAAAAAGAATATTTAAAAGTCTGTATGCATTATAATCAAAATAAGATCTGAGTTGGTGTTACAAATTGAATATTGTAATTATATATCCAAACGGCTTTTAGTGGCCATATCTGAATTATCCACATGAAAATTAGGTTATATACCAAAACAAGAATGTCCATGTGTATTTTTTTCTTCCTGTCACACCATGATTGTCTGACAATTAATAATCCACTGGAACGTCATGCAAAACTTTTCAAAATTAAATGTGAATGTGCAGAAGTGAGTGAGACATGCTGGGAATAAAAAATAGTAATCCAACTTTATTACAACTTTTCCATGTCCTCGATGTAGACGTCACAAAGTCAGCAAAATCATGTAAGGGAGAAAATGTGAGGAATTGGGAAAAGTGAACACTTCACTCACAATTAGCCAAATTGAGTTTTAGTGGGGTGTGTTTTGTGTGTGTGTGTTGTTTTCTTGTGAAGCCACCAATCTTGTTTTTCATGCTTCTGTTTTTTGCTCACAGCCAAGTCAGTTTCCTATGATGTGTCTCGTTCTTGTTATTGTGGTGCACTAAACCATATATCATATTGTGATCCCATTATCTGACAAAATATTTTGCAACATATTTTATGGCTAATTGGCTTGTTTGGAAGCACACATTAAGTGTCCATTGGCTCCCACACAGTGCGTCTATGTCCCCCCACCCCGATTTCTCTGTGTGGAGACACACCCACACATTCCCTTCATGGACATGCACTTACACCCACTGACACGCACGGACACACACACTCAGGGACCACAATGGAAATAAGCCGACGGCTTTTTTGTGTTTTTATCCCTTTGGTAGCAGTTGTGTAGACGTATGTTTTATTGTTTTTAAAACATTCTGTATGTTACCAATAAAGATATCTATCTATCTATCTATCTATCTATCTATCTATCTATCTATCTATCTATCTATCTATCTATCTATCTATCTATCTATCTATCTATCTATCTATCTATCTATCTATCTATCTATCTATCTATCTATCTATCTATCTAGGAATAAGATAACTGCTGTTCTCAGTCTTTTGTGAATGCTGTGGAAACAATACATGGAAGAACTGACTGTATCAAATTGTGTTTCATTCAGGGCTACGTTAAACCAGCACAATCACTGATTGGATGGATATCTAAGACGCCAGTACAAAATGTAGCCCTGAGATGTTGGAGCAAGTCACAGCTGAGCTGATCATGTTTTCCACGGTGAGTTGCAAATCCAACAGTATCCATTACCCTCCAAGTCTTAGGACTGAGCAGAGATAATCAGTTGAGGTTAGGGTTAGATAGTGTCACGTTTTAAGAATCATGAGACATAACTCCTAAAGGATCAGGTTTTGGGGAGTACACACTACAGGATTCTTCAAACCTTCACAGATTAGGAGACCACACACTTAATGATGACAAAAGACAGATCGCACAAGATCTCTCTCTTCTGATCTTATAGTGTGTGGTGTGCACTACAGAGCGGTTCTTCAGCAGAGTATCAGGTTCTTCATGCTCGATATTCCATATCTCACGTGGTCAAACGTGACTTCAGTGTAAACAAACATGTCTCTTCAATTATGTTGCTGCTTTGTTGTTGTTTATTTTGTATAATAGTGGTATGATGTTTGTATTTTTTATGTATCTGTGAAGCACTTTGTGAGTCTTCTCTGTGAGAAGTGCTATATAAATAAAATTTTACTTACTTACTTACTTACAAACACGGTGGACCAAAGCCTATTACTGGCAGGAAAAAAATAAAAACGACTATGGAAAAGTCATGGAGACGGCGGGAATATGGGTTGTATGCGTTACAGCACGAATCACAAGTATTACAGATGGCCTGATACCCGAGTCACCATGACAACAGTTAAATAAAAGTCAGTCAGCTGATTCAGCTCGTGTCTTGATTGGCTGTTGGTCCGGTACACGTGACATTACTCACTGTGCATGCTCGGCTCCCCTCGGAACACCCCACACACTACAGGATTTCTAGTCACAAATATTAAACATGTTCATTATTTCCGATCTCTCCTTCCGACGCCATCATCAGGTAGTGTGTACCCCCCTTTAGGTCTAAGTAGATATACTGTAACTTGCTTTTAATGTGTGCAATTATAGTGACCAAGAGAGCTAGACCTAGACCAAGAGAGGAAGGGAGCTAGAAATCTCTGTACCTGTGAGGAAAGCCATATTTTCTGATTTTTCACAATTTTTATTTGTATGATCCAGATTCCATTCTAGAAATACTAACATTGAGCTTTGTCTTTTCACAATAAGCACACACAGGTGTACACATTATTCCATCAACTTTGTTTTTAAGTTTTAAATAGCTCAAACTTTGTAAAGTAGTGGAGGTAGGTATCCAGGTCCTGCTCTACACACAATAATTATAAATAAGCCCTTCAAGGCCCAACACAATGATTGATGTCATGTTTTTTTGTTGTTGCTGTTTTTTAGTAGTCCAAATCCAGATCCAGATCCAGAAGATCACTGAGGATGGACAACAAGGACAGTCAAAAAAATGAAGTTTGGTTCCCAACGCCACAGCTGCAGGAAGAGGACCAGCAACTTCTCGCCACTGGTACCAGAATCTGTCCTGAGTCTAAAATTGAGCCATTTTCCTCCCAGAAAAATATCTTTGAAAAAGGATTAGCTCTGCCCAGAGTGGAAGTCCGTCTGTTTGATTTCCGACTGAGCAAAAGACATCAGTCTGATCTAAAAAGGAAACAGGAAAAAAGCTTTCTTTCAACAAGAGAATGTGTCACTAAACGGCACAGACCAGAAAAGGCTGAACAGGAAGAAGCAAATGCACTGTCTCATCCCTCCAATGTGTGTACCAGTCAAACAGTGGAAGATGATTTCAACTACATGTGTCCTTTAGACTCAGATGAACCCACAGATTCAGAAAATGTTGACAATAGAGATGACTTCAAAAATCCAACAATTTCTGACATCCACAGTGACCCAGAATCAAGTTGTGTGGGCACACATGAAATTGCTGGGAGTAAAGAGAAGAGAGAGGTTCCAAGGCCATGTTTATATGTGCCATACAAATATGACATGGAGGAAGAAGAAATGGAAACAGAGAGCAACATGTGGAAGTTACGTTCAAACCGTGTACAACAAATCCTTTTCTCACTCGACGAGTACGGCATATTCAAAAGTTTCAAAACATTAGACCTAGAATACAATGTTGGATTTGGCCCAAAGCAAAACTTCAGTATTCACTCTTTGTGTAATTCCTTGTTGGTTGAAATTGCTAAATTTGCCTTGGCAATTAATTCATCCCAGGAAGATTTCATCATGGAAATTCTTGAGTACAACTTTGACTTTGGCCATTGGAGTGAAGACCAGAGGGAAAGTTTTGCATCTGAGCTCATGAACAGAGTGAGAAAGCTGAAAAATTGTGAAGATGCAGTCAAACTTTCAAAAGAGGTTTTTAAACTTCCTGCTCTCGTTTCATCTGTCACCATGGCCAATCAGGGCATGGGCAGTGTCAACCCTGAATTCAGCTGTACGTCTAGTGCAACAGAGTGTGATGTTGTTCTCACATGTTCTTCTGATCCACATGATGAAACTAAAGAACACAGAGTGGACCTCTATCCCTTCTGCAAGGACATTGGTCTGAAGTTCAATGTAATCTCCAGTCAAGAAAATAAAAAACTTGACATCAACAAATTGACCAATGGAGCAATGACTGAAGTGACAAACTTTGCAGAAAAGCTGTGTGGAACATTTGATCAGATTTGTCTGGATATCCTCAGACACAACTTTGATCTTGATCAGCCAAATGGAGATTCTGACCTTGCTAAAATGGTTCTCGCACAAATTCCTGTTGTAATAGAAGAAAAACATATCGTAAATTTTATGATAGCCTCCCAAAAAAAAAAAAAAACAGATTTCTCAGTCATGGCGGCAATGGGTTGTCCCAAAAACCCAAATTTAGATGAACACAATCACAAAAATCTGACGGGCTCCAAGGAGATAAAGCACACAGTTGAAGATCTGCCAGCGATGAAGAAAGACTGCCAGAACAACTCAAACTTAGATACATGTAGTACTGGCTTTTCCCAGGCTCCAATCACTTCCCCAAATGTAGGAAGTTCCGCTGACACTAAAATAGACAATGAGAGAAATTTATTGCTGTGGACATTGCGCCAAACTCAGATTCGGCAAATCCTCACAATTCCTCATGGCGAACATTGTCCATTTTACTCTTTTTCGAGATGCAAGAAATTAGGCATTGATTTCAATGTGGGATCTGGAATAAAACAAAATTTAGATCCAACTAAATTTTTAACCAATGGGATCATGCTTGAAATGACTGTTCTTGGTGCAGCACTGGTTTCAGCCCGAAAAGAGTTTGTCACAGAAATACTAGAGTACAACTTTGATCTGAATTTGAACAATGAGGTCATTCGCAGAGCCTTTGCTCAGAACGTTTTTCAGAAAACTGGATTATATGCTTTACAATCTACAAAGAGGAACATCGTGGACAAGCCTGTTCAGCTCCCTGACCCAAACTCTGTAGATCTATCTACATATCCAAAAGGTAAATATTATTGCCCCAAATGTTATCAAGACAGAAAATCTAAACTTGTTCAGGATCCATCTGATCATCCACATTCCATGACTGACACAGTCTTGGCTGAAGGAAACAGCTCAGCACAGAAGTCTACGAAGGATCTGTCCTTTGCTTTCCATGCAGCCGAAGAAAAGATAATGAACATGAACTGTTACCGACGCTGCAAGAAAATAGGTCTAAGCCTGTGTGTGAACAAAGACAAACCAAAACGTAAACTTGACCCGCATGTATTGACACGGGGGGTTATGAGGGAAATAGCTTTTTTTGTCAAAAGATTGTGTGGAACAAAACTTAAAGTAATTAATGATGTTCTTGAACACAACTTTAACTTTGGCATTTTTCAGCGCCAAAATTGTAATCATGCACATATGTTCCATCAAGTGGTGAGCCTAAAAAACAGAGGGCCCACGTGGTTCAATGATATTTTTGACATGTTTTCGTGGCCATACGTAAACTCTACAGATGTCGTTAAACAGTCAGAAATATGTACTGCAGAGCAAAATGAAAAGAAGGGAACAACCAAAACTCAAACTCAAATCAACTCCCAAACTGTAGGGAGTTCTGCTCACATTGAACAAGGCAATGAGCTAGATTTATTGCTGTGGACAAAAGATGTGACAAAGTGGAGGGAGGACTCTGCCATTCAGAAAAATGAAAGGAAGGAAATGGCCAGAAAAAGAAAGCTGGCACTGTTAACAAAGAAGGAAGAAGCTGCAATGTTAAGAGAATATACAGGAGCTGTGAAAGCAAAGAAATGTAAGCAGAGTAGTGGATACTACCATCCCATTTCCAAAGGAATGGGTCTGGACCTAGACTTAGAAAATCCAAGTACTGACACCCACAGTGAGTCAGAACCAAGTTGTTTAGGTAATCATCAGCCTTTCATCCCCACCATTGATGGTTCCTTCAGTTTACCAAGTGTGAAGTTCAATGTGGACCCATCATTTGTAACTCAGTCCAATGTAAGAGTACTGTTTGGAACTGCAGAGAAGACAGAGATTCAGGAAAATGTTTCATACAAATTTGACATGGAGGAAGAAGAAATGGAAACAGAGAACAACATGTGGAAGTTGCGTACAAACCGTGTACAAAAAATCCTTTTCTCACTTGACGAGTACTGCACATTCACAAGGTCAAAAATGTTAGGCCTAGAATACAATGTTGGATTTGGCCTAAAACAAAACTTGAGTGCTGACTTGTTGAATACGTCAACACTGTATGAAATTGCAAAATTTGCCTTGGCAATGAATTCATCCCAGGAAGATTTCATCATGGAGATTTTGGAGTACAACTTTGACTTTGGCCATTGCAGTAAAGACCAGAGTAAAAGTTTTGCATCTGAACTCATGAACAGAGTGAGAAAGCTGAAAAATTGTGAAGATGCAGTCAAGCTTTCAAAAGAGGCTTTTGAACTTCCTGATTTTGTGTCATCAGTCAACATGGCCAATCAAAGCATGAGCAGTGTCAACCCTGAATTCAGCTGTACGTCTAGTGCAACAGAGTGTGATGTTGCTCCCACATGTTCTTCTGATCCACATGATGAAACTAAAGAACACAGAGTGGACCTCTATCCCTTCTGCAAGGACATTGGTCTGAAACTCAATGTAATCTCCAGTCAAGAAATCAAAAAACTTGACATCAACAAATTGACCAATGGAGCCATGACTGAAGTGACAAACTTTGCAGAAAAGTTGTGTGGAACATTTGATCAGATTTGTCTGGATATCCTCAGACACAACTTTGATCTTGATCAACCAAACGGAGATTCTGACCTTGCCAGAACTATTGTTGCACAAATTCCTGTTTTACTAGAACACACCCGTCTAGCAGCTTTTCTAAAAAGAAAGGTAATGGTAGATGTCTCAGCCATGGCAATGGGTTGTTGGAAAAATCCAGATTTAGACGCACAAAATCGATTAAATTTAACAGGCTCCAAGGAAATAAATCACACTAAAGATCTGCCGGCGATGAAGAAAGTCTGCCAGAACAACTCAAATTTAGATACATGTAGTACTGACTTTTCCCAGGCTCCAATCACTTCACCAAATGTAGAGTGTTCCACTGACATTGAACAAGACAATGAGGCAAATTTATTGCTATGGACATTGCGGGAAACTCAAATTCGGCAAATCCTCTCAGTTCCTCATGTCGAACATTGTCCATTTTATTCTTATTCCAGATGCAAGAAGTTAGGTATTGATTTCAATGTAGGATCTGGGATAAAACAAAATCTTGATTTATCCAAATTTCTGACCAATGGGATCTTGCTTGAAATCAACACTCTTGCTGAGGCACTTACCAGTAAATCATCCCACAGGAAGTTCATCACAGAAATACTCGAGTACAATTTTCATCTAGATTTGAAAAATGAGGTCTGCCGCAGTGTCTTTGCTCAGCATGTTTTCGACAAAGCCAGAACTATTGCTCGAAGACCCAAAATAATCTACCTGAACATGCCTTTTGAACTCCCTGACACAAGATCTATGGATCAATCCACTCATCCAAAAGGTACATATTGCCCCAAATGTTATCAAGACAGAAATTCAAAACTTGTTCAGGATCCATCTGATCCTGTGAATGAACTTCATCATCATCCACATTCCATGACTGACACAGTCTTTTCTGAAGGAAACAGCTCAGCACACAAGTCTACAAAGGATCTGTCCACTGCTTTCCAGGCAGAAGAAGAAAAGATAATGAACCGTTACCCACACTGCAAGAAAATAGGTCTAAGCTTGTGTGCACACAATGACAAACCAAAAAGTAAACTTGACCTGCATGTATTGACACGGGGGGTTATGAGGGAAGTGTTTCACTTTGCCAAAAAAATGTGTGGAGAAAAACAAAAGCTCATGAGGGATGTTCTTGAACACAACTTTAACATTAACATTCAGGGTCCAGAAACGAATCCTTTGGCACTGTTGCGGAATATGGCACTTCTTCACAACGGCCCAACATGGTTCAGTGACATTGTTCTTATTCAGACCTGCCCTAAGAGAGGTCCTAGAGATAAAAGGAAAGATGACTCTGCCGTGCAGAAATATGAAAGGATGGAAACACTCGAAAAAAGAAAGCTGGCACTGCTAACAAAGAAGGAAGAAGCCGCAATGTTGACTGATCTGAGTGGTGCTGTCAAAGTAAGGATACCTAAACTGACTTTTGCAGAAATGTTTCCACTCTGCTCAAAGATAGGTCTGGACCTTGACGTGACATCAAAATCAGAAAAAAAGGAGAAACTTGATTTAAAGCTATTGACCACAGCTGTAGCAATGGAGATCTATAAATTTTTGATGAAGAAACCAAGACACTATTTCCCAGGCACTCTGTATGACATCCTTGACTATAACTTTGATATAAGCTCACAGAATTACAGACGTTGGGAATTTTCTATTGCTGCTGCATCTGAAGTCAAAGTCATAGCCAAAACCTACCAGAGGAATTTGCACATAGCAAATGAGGTCTTCAAACTACCATTTGTGTTTGAACAGAAAGCGTCAAATGGATCAATACAAAAGAGAAAAAATCAGAAAAATTCCAAAGTATGTGTGGAAGAAGCAGAAAAGACAAAAAATAAAAAGGGCAAAGCTGCTCAGAAACTGAAACGGCGTCCAGATGACTCAGTGCAAGAGAGACAAATTAAAAAAACTGGTAAATCTCATCAGAAAAAAACTGCTGTTCAGCAGTTGAGATCCCGTTCACCTGTCAGCCATGACGATGTTCTTGATGTCAACACGTACAAGGAACTGTGGATGTATGAGGGCACAGCATCCCCGAAACATCCTGAGACAATAATGCAGGTGACCGAGAGTCCAGGGAGACATGTTTGTGACGGACCTCTCCATGAAACCATACAGATCAAAGAGGAAGATGATTCACATTACGGTGTTGTTAAACCAGAACCAGTCACTGCTCAGCAACTGAAATGCTGTTCAGACGCCGGTAATGCCTGTCTTGTTGATGTGCAGAGTAATGCAGAAGTTTGGTTTCATCAGGAGGACATCAAGCCCCAGATATGCTCTGAGACAATAAAACAGCAGACAGGGAGTCCAGTGAGTGGAGTTTGTGATGGTTCTCTCCAAGACGTACAGATCAAAGAGGATGAAGATGAATCATATCATGTTGCTGTTAAACCTGAACCAGTCACTGTGGAAATAAGTGAACCTGTGGGATCCCTTGGTTATAGTTTGTTAACCATATATCCACCATCTGAAAGCAACATAAAAACAGAATCAGGAACAGAGGAGGCCCAGTATCTGGCCGGACCACAAGTATCTGAAGGATATGGTGTTCTAGCTGTATGTCCAAACACTGAGAGCAGTGTGAAAACCGAATCAGGCGCTGACGATGTGAAGTTTGAAATCCCACTTGAATCTGTAGGATCCCAGGCATTCTGCTTTATAACCACACAGCAGGACACTGACAGTACTTAGATTAAAATGGAGAAAGAAAATGTGCCATTTGTGTTCAAAAACAAAATTCACACGTGAGGTATCTTACAATGAACAGAATAGTGGTGTAAACTGTATTTTTCTGAAAACTGTTCTGTCAGAGAATGTATCGTATCACTTGTTCAGTATGACAAAAATGTAAACAGATCTTTTCTTTCATTTTGTTGTATATTGTATGTCTTTCTGATTTCATTTAAAAAATAACCGAATCAGACACTGACGATGTGTAGGAACCCAAGTATTCTGCTTTATAACCGCACAGCAGGACACTGACAGTACTTAAATTGAAATGGAGAAAGAAAATGTGCCAGTTGTGTCCAACCGTTATGATGTTGTCTGTGTTCAAAAACAGAAGGAGGTAGACATTAAATAGGAATGATATCATTAAGATTCACACGTGAGGTATCTTACAATGAACAGAATAGTGGTGTTAGCTGTATTTTTCTGAAAACTGTTCTGTCAGAGAATGCATTGTTGATTCAGTATGACAAAAATGCAAACAGATCTTTTCTTTCATTCTGTTGTATATTTTATGTTCAAAATAATGTTAATACACTGCACAAGATACTATGAAAATGAAAGTGTCCTATGTCTTTATAGACTACTGTATTTTTTCTATACATATATAAATAATTTCAAAGTATCTCCCTTTTAGTTTCATCTATGGCACAAAGATTAAAGGTTGAATATGGATGATTCTTATTAAAAACTATATTTTTCAAAAAATAATACATCCAAGGGACGCTTAGAAGGGTGCAGATTACAAATTCATTAGATTGGGATTGGACAACAGCATTAAGACAGAATTTTGTGTGTCATTGTGTGTCGACAGATAAATTTATCAGTTTCCACAACAGAGCATGAAATGCATTTACTCGCACTCGACAACCTTTATTAAGTATGTCTTTTGGATTTTAATGGCAAATAGTAAGTTATTTTCTCCACTGGCAAAACACAATTGATTATGCAAATGAACTGTGTAATAAGATAAGATAACACTTTATTGTCAGATCACTCTGAAGTTTGTCTTTGTCAAAGTTTCACACAAATATTAACAAAATACCAAAATTTACAATAACATAGCAAATGATGTTACAATAACAGTCAAATTCACAGAAGGTAGTCACAATCAAAATACATTACAATAATGCACAACTCAATTTCACATTAAATATTACAATAATACAGCACATGTTGTTAATGTGGCTCTTTTCATATCCTGAAATTAGATTGCAACAAATTCACCTCCATGCCAAATCTTACAATAAAACGTGAATAAATTAAATAAGTCATAGGAGATTTAATTTTATTCGCTACAAATGTGTCATTGCCAAATGACTTTTTGAGTATATTAATTTCCATCACTTCAGTTTGGGTAGCAGTTATTGTGACTGACAGCAAGCACATTGCAGTGACAGAATAGGAAACTCAAAAACCTCAAACGGACACTAAGAGATGATCATTATTCTGAATTTTAAGGTAAACACTGATGCCCTGATAATCAGGTGACACTGGAACGGTGACCTTTTTGATAGCTGCCTGTCGGTAAAAATGTCACCAAAAGAGGGTAGAATTTGTGAGCTTTTAAAAACTTTTATTTTGAAGTCCCCGCGAGCTGACGTTTCTATGCTTCCGGTGAACTCCGGGTTGAGGGGTTTCAGTCGTGGGTTGACGACAGGACTTTTTTCCCCCAAAACTACGCGTGGTGCCAACAAGGGAGAGGGAGACCAACCGACTGTGCATTGTTTGGTAAGTCTACCTCCGTCTGTCTCGTCCTCTTTTTTTCTATCATGGCGGAGAATGAACCTCTCTAGGAAGTCACCAGCAGCGACCACAGCGATGGGTGGAGATGTTCAGTGGCTGGACCGGGACTCTGCGGTTTACAGTTTGTGTTGTTTTAGTATGCTGCTGAGATTTTGTGTGCGGAGCGCCGTTACAGTGATGAACATGTGCATGAAGAACTCACTGCAGGTCAAGTCAGCCCTCGTTGTTTTGGAGGTGGCCTACTACACATCACGGGAAGAGCAATAATGGTTTCAAAGTAAAAGCAAGCTTCCAAAACGACCCCAGGGTGTCATCAGGAAACATCAAGTCAATCTGACGTAGCATTTCAGTAGAGAGGCCATCTGAACGTAAACTTTTCACTGACAATAAGGTTTGTCTTGTTTGTCTAGTTCGGACAGGATGTATGGAATCCCGACGCGATGCGATATGGAATTTCAGAATAAAAGCCCCCTGAACTTTCATACGCCATGTGGGCTACATGTATAAAAAAAAAAACCTCTCCATTATTACTCAACCGTTCCACTGTACACTGATAGTAGTACTCAACTCAGGATGACACCCAGAAAGAATCAGGTCAATCTGATGTAGCATTTCAGAATATAGGCCAGGCTTTTCTGCGGATTTTTTTTCTGGGTGTCATCCTGAGTTGAGTACTACAATCAGTGTACAGTGGAACGGTTGAGTAATAATGGGGAGTCTGAGGTCGAGTACTGTCAGTCTGTCTTACTGTGATAGAGCAAAGAGAAATGTGAAAGTTCGGAGGGCTTCTATTTTGAAATGCTACATCAGATTGACTCTATGGATTAACCTGTTGGGTGACACTCGAGGTTGAGTACTATCAGTCTGAAGTGGCACGGTTGAGTAAGAGTAATAACTGTTAGGTTTTTTTGTTTTTTTAATGTTAATCTTAATGTACATGGAGCACAGTGAAATATGAAAGTTCAGAGGGCTTTTATTCTGAAATGCTACGTCAAATTGACGTGATGTTTTCTGGTTGACACCATAAAAGAGGTTGACACCCTAGAAGCTTGCTTTTACTTCTTTGCAAACCTTTTGCAAAGAGGGCCAGATTTTGTAAGGTGAAAATAAATGTGAGGTGGCTGACCATTCAGCCTGACATCCTTTATATGCAAATGAACTATTTCATACATTTTTTATTGCAAATGGCATTATTTTCATTTCTTCACATAGAATAAATAAATCTAATCAAGTTTTTTTTTTTTTTTTACCAAAATCACTCTGCTTTTCATATTTGAAGTCCACGTAAAATGAAGAAAAAAAAACCTTCAGGAAGCTTAAACATATCTAGGTTCATTGTAAACATTGCATATTTGATATTGTATTTTAGAAATGGGCTGGAAAGGGTCAAGGGTCGTGCGGCCACAGGTCTGCTACCATCTTCTGGTGAAATATAAAATAGCTTTGTAAACTTTGGACATGCCTGGTGTAGGATATGCGCACACCGTAAAACAACGTGAGGGCTGGCTTGACCAAACATTGTTTCAAAGTGAGGGACGGTGTCGTGCGAGGAGTATTTGCCAAAAACTGAGTCATGCCATGTACATAGAGGTAGATTTTGCCCCAAAGTGACTTTATATCACTCAGAGTAAGATTTATAAGATTTGACCTCAACCAGTGCTTTTTTTTTTTTTTTACTAAAAGATTTATTTGAAAATGTAAAGGGACATTATTGTAATTATATATCCAAACCGCTTTTAGTGGTCATATCTGAATTACTCACATGAAAAGTTATATACCAAAACAAGAATGTCCATATGTATTTTTTTTCCTGTCATGCCATGATTTCAGAGGTTTGTCCACTGGAACGTCATGCCAAACTTTTCAGAATTAAATGTGAATGTGCAGAAGTGGTAGCCTGACAAGCCAGACTATATCAATAAAATATTTTTGCTGCCGCTAGGGTGCGTCTAGATTTCTAGGCTACAGAAGTGGAATAAAAAGTAGTAATCTAACTTTATTGCAACTTTTCCGTGACCGCGATAAAGATGTCACAAAGTCAGCAAAATCATGTAAGGGAGAAATTGTGAGGAATTGGGGAAAAGTGAACACAATTGAGTTTTAGTGGGGTAAGATTTAGTTGATGTTATTTTTCTGTCTTAAAGCAGAAGTAAGCGATCCGGTCGTTTTGGCTAATGCTGCATTCCAGGCAGGCTTTTGAGACCGTAAATTACAGCTTCAAGTCACAACTTACGACTTTGTAGTGTTCCAGGCAACCCGTGACTCGTGTTTTTCTGACCTGTTTTACCTGTGAAAGTCACTATAACGGCCACTCGTAACTTCCGACCCGTGAACTCGTACCAGATCAAACTGGTACGACTTCACAGGTCGGAAAAACACGAGTTACGGGTTGCCTTGAACGCACCATAACGTCTTGTCAGCCGATGGAGTTAGCAGTCCCCGCCCTCGTCATGGATCTATTGGTCCTTGTCCCTACGTCACCACATTCAGGCGCATCCCTTGGCTGCACACACAGCCCTTCATGTCGTTCTCTCTCCTCATTGGATAAAGGTTGTAGGATACAAGGAAAGTTTTCTCCTCGGCTCAGAGCAGAGCAGAGTGACTGACAGACCCGTGTTTCGGTCCAAACACTCTATGTAAGTGATTGCTGTCGGAAGATATAACTATTTAAAGGGACAACGAGGAGTTTTGGAAAAGCGAAGCGTTTTCACACTACATTTATGAGCCTCCGCGCACACCGTAAAATTCTTTTGACCGGCGCAAGACGGTCTCATGTTTTCATTCATCAATAATTAAAGTCAGAGGTTCAAAGAGGTTCACATACCGTCGTAGTTCCGACCATAAACGGCGATTCAGCTACGTTATTCTCATGACTCGTTGCGAAACTGAAAGTAAAGAAACGCTGGTCGGCTCGACCAGAATCTCCGCCACCACTAATAGTAACAAAATAACGATAGAGACAGAATGATATATTTATCGAAAATGGGCCCATTAACAAGTGTGGGTAGCGGAGATTCATCCACATTAACGTGAGACTTTTTTATAACCGATTAGAAACTCCTCGTTGTCCCTTTAAGGCTTAGCCTATATTAACACAAAAATATCGCTTACTTCTGCTTTGAAAACAAATCATGTTTCAATGGGCTTTTGATAATCAATCAGTAACACAGTGACGTCATGTGAATCTAATGAATACATCCACCTCCAGTCATTTACACTGTGAATAATGTGATTCATTTTTGTGAAGAGCCCTAATACATGTGCATGTGTGTACGTGTGTTTCTCTCTCTCTGTGCTTTTTTTTTGTTTTCTTGTGAAGCCACCAATCCTTTTTTTCTGCCTCTGTTTTTTGCTCACAGCCTGTGTGCGTTTTCCAAGTCAGTTTCCTGTGATGTGTCTTGTTCTTGTTATTGTGGTGCACTACACCATAATAGGCTCACTACTGCCCCCTGAGGCCGGAGGCATTGCTGGCACTGAAGGTTGAGAGTCTGGTGTCCATGGACACTTATTGCCCACTTAAAGCAAAACTAAAAAAAATGTTTGATGTGGGTTTGTGTGAGGTATTTATCTATTGTCCATGTATTACCTGCAGTAAGTTGAGATCAGCCAGCTGCCATCTGAGAGCACAGATGGGAGAACTGGCACTGGAGCCAGTCAGTGTACTAACAGGGTCATCTCCAAAACAGTCTTTTCAGTCTCACTCCACCCCATCTTTTTTCACTTCTTTATCCTACTGTTAAACAGCTATTTCATGTGGAACTACATTTTTCAAATTAATGGCACACGAATGACCATCACAACTGAAATCTTGACTCATATCGTGATCCCATTATCTGACAAAATATTTAGCAACATATTTTATGGCTAACTGGCTTGTTTGGAAGCACACATTTAGTGTCTCATCGTCTCCTACTCAGTGTATGAAATGGTCAGGAATATGATTACTGCTGTTCCCGGTCTTTTGTGAATGCTGTGGAAACAATACATGGAAGAACTGACTGTATCAAATTGTGTTTTCATTCAGGGCTACGTTGAGCCAGCACAATCCCATCACTGGACGCCAGTACAAAATGTGGCCCTGAGATGTTGGAGCAAGTCACAGCTGAGCTGATCATGTTTTCCAAGGTGAGTTGCAAATTCAACAGTATATTTAATTACATCATTTGAGGTTGGCCAGTGTCACGAATCATGAAACATAACTCCTGATGGATCGGGTAAGGTATAGCTTCAGGTAAGAGGAGGAAATGCATGTTAACAGGGACACCAAATATTTATTCAACTGAAATATATTTTACACTCCCAGTATCAGTCTGCCTTCTTTGACTTAAGGACTTTGATTCGTAATTGTAGGAAGTCAAGGTGAAAAAAGTTTATTAAACAGGCTAAATCAACTTTTAAAGGTAACCGGTGTCATTGTTGGCCAATGGCCAATAGTAAAGTCAGAGGGTTGGAGCCATGCTTCCATGGGTTTGGTAAACTGTGAACTTGCTTTTAATATAGTGACCAAGAGAGGAAGGGAGCTAGAAATCTCAGCACCTGAGAGAAAAGCTATATTTTCAGATTTTTCACAATTTTTATTTGTATGATCCAGTTTCCATTCTTTAAATGCTAACATTGAGCTTTGTATACATTTTCACAATAAGCACATTAGGGTGCACACATTTTCCCATTAACTTTGTTTTTAAGCTTTAAATAGCTCAAACTTTGCAAAGTAGTGGAGGCATCTCCAGGTCCTGCTTTGGGCAAACACAATTATAGTTATAAATAAGCCCTTCAAGGCCCAACACAATGATTGATGTCATGTTTTTTTGTTGTCGCTGTTTTTTAGTAGTCCAAATATCCAAGTACACTAACAATAAGACACATAATTATAGAAATCCTCTCTGTTACTCTGAACTATGTGACATTACAGTCAGATGAATGGGATGCTAATATATTTACATTGAGCATAACTTATGTCTCAGATATAATATGTATCATATATACATTTCCCCTCTACCTACATACAGAAAAGGCCAGCAGATTAAGAAGATCACTGAGGATGGACAACAAGGACAGTCAACAGGAAGAAAATCAAGTTTGGTTCCCAACGCCACAGCTGCAGGAAGAGGAGCAGCAACTTGTCACCACTGGTACCAGAATCTGTCCTGAGTCTAAAAGTGAGCCATTTTCCTCACAGAAAAATACCTTTGAAAAAGGATTAGCTCTGCCCAGAGTGGAAGTCCGTCTGTTTGATTTCCAACTGAGCAAAATAAATCAGTCTGATTTAAAATGTAAACAGGAAAAAAGATCTCTTTCAACAACAAGAGAATGTGTCACTAAACGGCACAGACCAGAAGATGCTGAACAGGAAGAGACAAATGCACTGTCTCATCCCTCCAATGTGTGTACCAGTCAAACAGTGGAGGATGATTGCAACTACGTGTGTCCTTTAGACTCAGATGAAGCCACAGATTCAGAAAATGATGACAATAGAGATGACTTACAAAAGCCAACAACTTCTGATATCCACAGTGACCCAGAGTCAAGTTGTGTAGGTACACATGAGACTTTCTTCACCCCCACTGATGTTTCCTCTTGTTTACCAACTGTAACAGTTAAAGATCAGTTAGATCAAAGAGGACTGTCTGGGGGTAAAGAGAAGACAGAGGTTCCAATGCCATGTTTGTATGTGCCATTCAAATATGACATGGAGGAAGAGGAAATGGAAACAGAGAGCAACATGTGGAAGTTGCGTGCAAACCGTGTACAACAAATCCTCTCCTTAATGTACAAATCATTAACAAAGTCAAAAATATTTGGCCTAGAATACAATGTTGGATTTGGCCCAAAGCAAAACTTCAGTGTTGACTCTTTGACTACTTCTGTTCTGCTCGAAATTGCTAAATTTGCCTTGGCAATGAATTCATCTCAAGAAGATTTCATCAAGGAGATTCTGGAGTACAACTTTGACTTTGGCCAGTGCAGTGAAGACCAGAGGGAAAGTTTTGCATCTGAACTCATGAACAGAGTGAGAAAGCTGAAAAATTGTGAAGATGCAGTCAAACTTTCAAAAGAGGCTTTTGAACTACCTGATTTTGTTTCGTCAATAAACATGGCCAATCAGAGCATGGGCAGTGTCAACCCTGAATTCAGCTGTATGTCTAGTGCAACAGAGAGTGATGTTGTTCCCACATGTTCTTCTGATCCATATGATGAAACTAAAGAACACAGAGTGGACCTCTATCCCTTCTGCAAGGACATTGGTCTCAAGCTCAATGTAATCTCCAGTCAAGAAAAGAAAAAACTTGACATCAATAAATTGACCAATGGAGCAATGACTGAAGTGACAAACTTTGCAGAAAAGTTGTGTGGAACATTTGATCAGATTTGTCAGGATATCCTCAGACACAACTTTGATCTTGAGTCTCAAAATGAAAAAAACGACCTTTCTGAATCTATCCTCACACGCATTCCTATCATAGTGGAGCACCAAAATCTCTCAAATACAGCAGGTTTCAAGAAATTAAAAAACACACCGCAACTTTTGTCAACACTAGTGATGGACTACATGGAGTGCCCAAATTTAGATACATGTACTACTGCGTCTTCCCAGGCTCCAACGATTGACCAAAGTGTGGGGAGTTCCACTGACAATAATCATCAAAATGAACTAAATTTATTTATGTGGAAATTGCGGAGTAATCAAATAAAACAGATCCTCTCAGTTCCTCATATGGAGCATTGTCCACTTTACTCTTATTCGAGATGCAAGAAAACAGGCATTGACTTCAATGTGGGATCTGGAGTAAAACGAAATTTTGATGCATCCAAATTTCTGACCAATGGCATTATGGTTGAAATAACCACTCTTGTTGCAGCGCTGGTGTCAGCCGAAAAAGAATTCATCACAGAGATATTGGAGTACAATTTCCATCTGAATTTCAACAACGAGCTTTGCCGCAGTGTCTTTGCAAAGGAAATTGAAACAAGCTGTTTAAAAACTAACAAAGCTCGTTTTTTGAAAATGTCTTTTGAGCTCCCTGACCAAAGAGTCATAGATGAATCTACTCACCCAAAAGCAACTTATTGTCCCAAGTGTTATCAAGACAGAAATTCTAAGCTTTGTCAGGATGAATCTGACCTTGACCACCTTCAGCATCCTGGTCCACATTACATGACCGACACTGTTTCTGCAGAAGCAAACTGCTTAGCACAAAAGCCTGAAAAGGATCTGTCTGCTGCTTACCAAGCAGCTGAAGAAACAATAATGGACAGTTATCCTCGCTGCAAGAAAATAGGTCTAAGTCTGTGTGTGGACAGAGACAAACCAAAAGTCAAACTGGACATTTGTACATTGACACGAGGGGTTATGAAGGAAATCGTTAGTTTTGCCAAAAGATTGTGTGGAACAAAAAATATACTAATTAATGATGTTCTTGAACACAATTTTATCTTTGGTATTCATCAGCGCCAAATTTCTGATCATGCGTGTTGGTTCCATTCCATGGTGGGTCGACCAAACAAAGGGCCCACATGGTTCAATGACGTTTTTGTTGTTTCTCCACGACGATACAGAAAACTTACAAATGCCGTTAGACAGTCAGAAAATCAAGCTTTGTTCTCAACACCACAGCTGCAGGAGAGCAAACAACTTCGTACCACTAGTACCAGAATCAGTTCTGAGTCTAAAAGTGAGCCATTTACCTTTCAGAAAAATATCTTTGAAAAAGGATTAGCTCTATCCAGCGTGGAAGTCCCACTGTTTGAGTTTGAAGGGAGCAAAATAAATCAGTCTGATCTAAAAAGGAAACAGGAAAAAAGATATCTTTCAACAAGAGAATGTGTCATGAAACGGCACAGACCAGAAGAGACTGAACAGGAAAAGGCAAATGCACTGTCTTACCACTCCAATGTGTGTACCAGTCAAACAGTGGAGGATGATTGCAACTACATGTGTCCTTTAGACTCAGATGAAGCCACAGATTCAGAAAATGATGGCAATAATGATGACTTACAAAAGCCAACAACTTCTGATATCCACAGTGACCCAGAATCAAGTTGTGTGGGCACACATGAAACGTTCTTCGCCACAACTGATGTTTCCTCCATGTTTCCAACATTAACAACTCAGTTAGATCAAAGAGGACTGTCTGGGGGTAAAGAGAAGACAGAGGTTCCGATGCCATGTTTGTATGTGCCATACAAATATGACATGGAGGAAGAAGAAATGGAAACAGAGAGCAACACGTGGAAGTTGCGTGCAAACCGCGTACAACAAATCCTTTTCTCATTAGACAAACAGTATGGCACATTCGAAAGATCAAAACGATTAGGCCTAGAATACAATGTTGGATTTGGCCCAAAGCAAAACTTCAGTGTCGACTCTTTGACTACTTCTGTTCTGCTCGAAATTGCTAAATTTGCCTTGGCAATGAATTCATCTCAAGAAGGTTTCATCATGGAGATTCTTGAGTACAACTTTGACTTTGGCCAGTGCAGTGAAGACCAGAGGAAAAGTTTTGCATCTGAACTCATGAACAGAGTGAGAAAGCTGAAAAATTGTGAAGATGCAGTCAAACTTTCAAAAGAGGCTTTTGAACTTCCTGATTTTGTGTCATCAGTTAACATAGCCAACCAAAGCATGGGCAGTGTCAACCCTGAATTCAGCTGTACGTCTAGTGCAACAGAGTGTGATGTTGTTCCCACATGTTCTTCTGATCCACATGATGAAACTAAAGAACACAGAGTGGACCTCTATCCCTTCTGCAAGGACATTGGTCTCAAGCTCAATGTAATCTCCAGTCAAGAAAATAAAAAACTTGACATCAATAAATTGACCAATGGAGCAATGACTGAAGTGACAAACTTTGCAGAAAGATTGTGTGGAACATTTGATCAGATTTGTCAGGATATCCTCAGACACAACTTTGATCTTGAGTCTCAAAATGAAGACGCTGACCTTTGTAAAACTATCCTCACACGCATTCCTATCATAGTGGAGCACCAAAATCTCTCAAATGTAAGTGGTTTCAAGAAATTAAAACACACAAGCCAAGATTTCTCATCACTAGTGATGGATTACAAGGAGTACCCAAATTTAGATACATGTAGTACTGCGTCTTCCCAGACTCCAACGATTGACCAAAGTGTGGGAAGTTCCACTGACAAAAATCATCAAAATGAACTCAATTTATTGATGTGGAAGTTGCGGAGTAATCAAACAAAACAGATCCTCTCAGTTCCTCATATGGAGCATTGTCCACTTTACTCTTATTCGAGATGCAAGAAAACAGGCATTGATTTCAATGTGGGATCTGGAGTAAAACGAAATTTTGATGCATCCAAATTTCTGACCAATGGCATTATGGTTGAAATAACCACTCTTGCTGCAGCACTGGTGTCAGCCGAAAAAGAGTTCATCACAGAGATATTGGAGTACAATTTCCATCTGAAGTTCAACAACGAGCTTTGCCGCAGTGTCTTTGCAAAGGAAATTGAAACAAGCTGTTTAAAAACTAACAAAGCTCGTTTTTTGAAAATGTCTTTTGAGCTCCCTGACCAAAGAGTCATAGATGAATCTACTCACCCAAAAGCAACTTATTGTCCCAAGTGTTATCAAGACAGAAATTCTAAGCTTTGTCAGGATGAATCTGACCTTGACCACCTTCAGCATCCTGGTCCACATTACATGGCCGACACTGTTTCTGCAGAAGCAAACTGCTTAGCACAAAAGCCTGAAAAGGATCTGTCTGCTGCTTACCAAGCAGCTGAAGAAACAATAATGGACAGTTATCCTCGCTGCAAGAAAATAGGTCTAAGTCTGTGTGTGGACAGAGACAAACCAAAAGTCAAACTGGACATTTGTACATTGACACGAGGGGTTATGAAGGAAATCGTTAGTTTTGCCAAAAGATTGTGTGGAACAAAAATTAAACTAAGTAATGATGTTCTTGAACACAACTTTGGCATTTTGCAGAGCCAACATTTTAATCCTTCACAGCTGTTCAGTGTCTTGATCCCACAATACAACAAAGGGTTCTCATGGTTCAATGACATTTCTGTTATTCGGTCATATTACAGAGGCCGTAGAGGTAGATGGAAAAAGGACTCTGCCATGCAGAAAAATGAAAGGAAGGAAACAACCGGAAAAAGAAAGCTGGCACTGCTAACAAAGAAGGAAGATGCTGCCATGACTGACTTTAGTGGAGCTGTCAAAGTAAGGACACCTAACCTGACTAGTGCAAACACTGCAAATGGAAGAAGATGGCCACTAGAAAGATTTCCACTCTGCTCAAAGATAGGTCTGGACCTGGATGTGACATCAAAATCAGAAAAAAAGGAGAAACTTGACTTAAAGCTATTGACCAAAGCTGTAGTTTTGGATATTCACAAATTTTTGCTAAAGAAACCAAAACACTATTACCCAGGCAGTCTGTATGACATCCTTGACTATAACTTTGATATAAGCTCACAGAATTACAGACGTTGGGAATTTTCTATTGCTGCTGCATCTAAAGTCAAAATTCTAGCCAAAAGCAACCCGTATAAGTTGCACAAAGCAAAGGTCTTCAAGCTACCATTTGTGTTTCAGAAGAAAGCAAGAAATAGATCAGTACGAAAGAGGCAGAATCAGAAAACTGGTAAATCCTTTCAATTGAGATTCCACTCCCCTGTCAACCATGCTGATGTTCTTGATGTCAAAACATACAAGAAAATGTGGATGAATGAGGGCACAGCATCCTCGAAACATCCTGGGACAGTAATTCAGGTGAGCAAGAATCCCGAGAGACGTGTTTGTGACGGTCCTCCTCTCCAAGAAACCATACAGATCAAAGAGGATGGAGATGATTCACATTACAGTGTTGTTAAACCAGAACCAGTCACATCACTAGAAGCAGAGATGTCTGCTCAGCAACTGAAATGTTTTTCAGATGTCAGGAATGCCTGTCTTGTTGATGTGCAGAGTAATACGGAAGTTTGGTTTCATCAGGAGAACATCAAGCCCCAGATATACCCTGAGACAATAAAACAGCAGACAGGGAGTGGAGAAAACGTACACATCAGAGAGGATGAAGATGAATCATTTTATGTTGCTGTTAAACCTGAACCAGTCACTGTGGAAATAAGTGAACCTGTGGGATCCCTTGGTTATAGTTTGTTAGCCATGTGTCCACCATCTGAAAGCAACATAAAAACAGAATCAGAACCAGAGGAGGCCCAGTATTACAGTCTGGTCGGGCCACAATTATCTGAAGGATATGGTGTTCTAGCTGTATGTCCAAACACTGAGAGCAGTGTGAAAACCGAATCAGACACTGACGATGTGAAGTTTGAAATCCCACTTCAATCTGTAGGATCCATTATAACCACACAACAGGACACTGACAGTACTTCAGTTAAAATGGAGTGATGTTGTGTGAGGTTTTTTACAATGAACACAATACTGGTGTTTGCTGTATTTTTCTGAAAACTGTTTCAATGTATCGTATCACTTAATTCAATACAACAGAAATGTAAATGGACTTTTTTCCCCCTAATATTTTGTGTTGTTTATTTAATAATTTTCTGATTTAGTTTGAAAAATATATTTTTTGCATTACACAAGGTACAATGAAAATGAAAGTGTCTTGTCTTGTTTCTTGATAGACAATTGTGTGTGTATATAATAAAGCTAAAGACATAAAAAAAAGGAGAAAGGAGACTTCGTACTATTATTGTTTTAGTATTATTATTTTCAGGATGGTCAATTAAAGAGTAATTGATAATGATCCATTGCTGTAATTTTGAAATCAGTTTAATCTTTGGCACAAAGATTTACTGTAACAACATCATGGAGGAGTGTCTGAGAAAGAACAGGGACCAGGGATACTCTTCCCTGGTTTAAAAGTTAAAAAGCCTTTATGTAGGCAGCTAGCTCATTGAACTCTTTGTTTTTCATCATTGAAGAGTAATTTGCCCAGCATGCAGAAAATATACAGCATTAAAATTTGTCATTCAGGAGTTGCTAGTAAGATATGAACAATGTTTCTTATGGTTGGACAGGGGATGTCCTCATGTATTTCTTGTAAACCAAATATTTATTTTATGAAACAGAACAAGGTCTGGGAGATTATGTTCAGTAGGAGGCTAAAGCAAGATCGGGTACATGGTGCTGAGAAAAAGTAACTGCAGTAGTTAAAAATTATTGCCCATCGTATTTCCACTTATATATAATGTATGTATGTATACACATTACTGAAGCGCATTGCATTCACTGGATTAAAAAAAAATCTAGATCAGAAACCACAGATCACCTGGGACATAAGATGTGGACATCTATAAATTTGATCCTGTCCACAAATGTTCCATTGCCAAATCACTTTTTGAGTACAGGTATATTAATTTTCGTCATTTTAGTTTGGTTCAGTTATTGTATCATTAAATGATACAATTAAATTAAATTGCTGTGAAATAAGGAATAGGAACTCAAGATCCTTCGTAGGCTAGTTAGAAGACAGAGATCATTATTCTGAATTATAAGGTAAACACTGATGCCTCAAAATCAGGTCCTCGCATGATGATATTTTGATCGCCATCCGTAAAGATATAACCAATCAAAGTGCGTCATTTTTCTTCCTTTTTAATCGCCCTGGATTTCTGGGTACAATTTGAGAGCTGGTGTAAGAGGTGGTTGAAACGTCATGGTTATAACAGGAAGAACTTTTATTTTGAAGTCCCCACAATCTTGAATCTGCCGTACTTCCTGTTAGAAACTCCGGGTTGTAGTCAGAGGTTTCAGGCGTGGGTTGACGACAGGACTTTAAAACCACGCGTGGTGCCAACAGGGGAGGGGAGACCAAACGACTGTACATTGTTCGGTAAGTCTACCTCCGTCTGTCTCGTCCTTTTTTTTCTATCATGTCGGAGAATTAACCTATCTCATAGAAGGTCGACAAGCAGCGACCAGAGCTATGGGTGGAGATGTTCACCGGGTCTACGATTTTTATAGTTCAACTGCTGGTGGTGTTAAAGTGATTTGGCAAGCTCCCGTGATTTTTTTTTTAATTAAAGAAGTGAGTTGTCCGTAATATCATGATACAGTGCACGAAGAGCTCATAACGTCCCTGATCCAAGCTCAGCAGCCTGCGCTCCAGAGAAGACATTGCGATAAAGCAAAGATGGCGACCCGTTACCAGAGCCAGTAGAAGTTCTCTGCCGTTACTGTTTTGAGGAAAAGACCAGTGAGACAAATGCCCCGTTTCCACTACATGGTACCAGCTCGACTCGGCTCGGCTCGGCTCGGCTCTGGTACCAGCCAGGTACTCTTCTTCTAGAGACCGTTTCCATTACAGGATAGTACCGCCGGTCGTCATGGCGACGGGCGGCGCTTAACAACCCCCCCGCCGCCGCCGCATTCACACCCGCGAAATCACACAAAAGACAAAAAAGTAATAAACACACATCGACACACTAATTGCCTATAGTCTGCACCTATACTGACCGTGGGTGAAAAATCCAGCTGCTGATTCTGCTATCACACAACTGACCCCCACCCCCCTCTCTCACGTGCACGTTCACCAGGAGCTTTGTCATTTGTCTTCAGTTCAGTTCAGTTCAGTTTTTTGTTTTTTTTTAAGTATATTTTTTGGCTTTTCATGCCTTTATTAGATAGGACAGTTCAGAGTGTGACAGGAAATGGGAGGCAGAGAGGGGGGTCAAGGCAAGGCAATTTTATTTGTATAGCCCGTTTTTACAAACAGTTTGTCTCAAAGGGCTTTACATGGCATTGTAACAACATCCTCTGTCCTTAGACACTCACATCGACTGAGGAAAAACTCCATGGAAAACCCTTTTAACAGGGAAAAATTGGAGAAACCTCAGGGTGAGCAACAGAGGAGGGATCCCTCACCCAGGACGGACAGACGTGCAATAAATGTTGTTACAGACAAGAAAACAGTTTACAGTTTATGTCACAGAATGTGCGAAATATGGAAATGTTAGCAGGAGTTGATGAAGGCAGCCTCTGGTGAGGGGGGGGGGGGCAGGGAGAGCTGGCCAGCTCGATGGGAGGACTGGGTGGTAGACTGGTCCATGGGAAGGGAGGGGAGGCCGGTCTAACAGCAGGGGAAAGGGTGGGAGGGGGGGGCGATGCAGGCTGCGGCTGGTGCAGAGAGATGGAGCTCCGGTGGATCTGCGGAAACACAGAGAGAGTGCGAGACACCAAGGCCAAACTACAAAGTACAACAGAAAATGACAGTTCAAAAATATACTGAGGAGGGGTGGGGAGAGGGGAGGAGAGGAGAGGAGAGGGCTCTGTGTAACCAGATGTGTCGCCAGCAGTCTAAGCCTATAGCAGCGTAGCTATAAAATGGTTCAGAGCTACCTGAACCAGCCCTAACTAAAAGCCCTGTCATAAAGGAAGGTCTTAAGTCTAGACTTAAATGTAGTTAGAGTGTCTGCCTCTCTGACCCATGGAGAGAGCTGGTTCCACAGTAGAGCAGCCCGGTAACTGAAGGCTCTACCTCCCAGTCTGTTTTTAGTGGGAGTCACTAACAGACCTGCGTTCTGGGAGCGAAGTGCTCTGGTAGGACAGTAAGGAATGATGAGGTCTTTCAGATAGGTTGGAGCTTTATTATTAAGAGCCTTATAAGTCAGCAGAAGGATTTTGAAGTCTATTCTAAATCCTACAGGAAGCCAGTGGAGAGAAGCTAAGGTGGGAGAGATGTGCTCTCTCTTCCTAACTCCTGTCAAAACCCTCGCTGCGGCATTCACGCAGGATAGGGCCGTCCGACGCGGGACTCGAACCGGGCCCACCTGCAGCGAGGACTACAGCCTCTACACACGGGGCTCTACCAACTGAGCTAAACACCGCCCCGTTTTGTGGCATATTAATATCTAATTTAGACAGATTTATTTATTTGCATAAACAAAATGCTTCTTGTTATTGAGGATCATCTCTCTCTCTTTTTCCTTTTTAAAAGAGTAATAAAGGAAGGAAAGAGTCGGATCCAGAGCAGCATTCATTTAATCGGAACCAATTAAAAAAAAATACTGGCCGATTAAACTTCTTGTTCTTGTAAATAAATGTGTGCTCCAGCCATAGACCATATATAGGTTAGGCTTCGGCTCTTTCCTTGGGTCAGTCAGAGTTCTCAACGGGCCGGACTGAACAACACCACCCGATCAAAAGCATAGCAGCCTATACAAATAACTCGGGTCGAACCATGCGCTTCCTTTTTTTTTTCTTCTTCTTTTTTTGGGGGGGGGGCTGCGTTCGGGTCGAGAATCGGGTCACTTTTATTGGCTCAAACCTGTAGTCATACCCGGCCCGGAAACCAGGGTCTATCTTTTTCTCTCTCTCTTTATACATAGGAGTACCTTTTTTCCACACATTGACCTCCTGTATTACTACACGCAAGTGCACCTATTCTTAATTCTTAATTAATAGCACACATGACCATCCCAACTGAAATCTTGACTCATATCGTGATCCAGTTATCTGACAAAATACTTTTGCAATATATTTTATGGCTAGTTGGTTTGTTTGCAACGCTCACAGTCTATGAAATGGTCAGGAATAAGATCACTGCTGTTATCAGTCTTTTATGAATGCGGTGGAAACAATACATGGAAGAATTGACAAATATCAAAATTGTGTTTTCTTTCAGGGCTATGTTAAACTGGCACAATCCCATCACTGATTGGATGGATATCTAAGACGCCAGTACAAAATGTGGCCCAGGGATGTTGGAGCAAGTCACAGCTGAGCTGATCATGTTTTCCAAGGTGAGTTGCAAATTGAACACAGTACATTTACCATTTCACTCCAAGTCTTAGGAGTGAGCAGAGATAATCAGTTGGTTTAACCAGTGTCATGTTTTCAGAGACATAACTCCTAAAGGATCGGTATAGCTTCAGGTAAGAGGAGGAAATACATGTTAATAGGGACACAGCCTTTCCTTCCTCATGTACACCAAATATGTATTCAACTGAAATATATTTTACACTGCCAGTATCAGTTTACCGTCTTTGACTTAAGGACTTTGATTCATAATTGTAGGAAGTCAAGGTGAAAAAAAGTTTATTAAACAGGCTAAATCAAATTTTAAAGGTAACCAGTGTCATTGTTGGCCAATAGTAAAGTCAGAGGGTTGGAGCCATGCGTCCATGGGTTTGGTAAACGGTGAACTTGCTTTTAATAATTTTTTATCAATCATCGTATGCAATTATACAGAGCGACCAAGAGAAATCTAAGCACTAGAGAGGAAAGCTACATTTTATATTCATCACAATTTTTATTTGTATGATCCAGTTTCTGTTAACAGTTAAAGAAACTGTAAGAAATAGTGTTAATTTGAAATACTCGGACTTCGGACATGTCGGACTTCTGTCCTTGTCCCAGTTTACATGCAACAGAGATAATCGAATAACTGTCATGGTGTCTGCCTCCTCAGGTGACGATATGCATCGTTTCAGCGGGTTACTACAGCCTGCTGTCCTGTCAACCAGTAAAAAACGGAATATATATCATTACTTAATAAGATTAATAAATTCTCAACTACAGTCCCCGACTAGACGTGCCCATGTGGGCCGGGTACACTTTTTTAAATATATATAAAACACATCCTCTCACCGGTCGCACTATATGTGAAAAGCACTGAATTGGTGCTGATGCTGGGTTTTTTTTTTCTTTACTTGGCCGGGTTCAGGCAGCTTCTCTGCTCCACTTTGTGCCGTCTCTACTGTTGTGGTGCATGCGCACTTGCATTGTCCAGTTTCAGTCAGATATACATGTTGAAGAAAATCGATTTCCATTAGAGAACTCCGATATTAGTCGGACTAACGCATTACATGCACTTCAGTTGTCCAGTTTCGGATTAAGGTAGTTTTTTCAAGTGTCTGACAACAATAGTACAGCCAGAATATTTGCATTTAAAAATTTAAGAATTCATGTTTATGATTTGATTTTGTGTTGTGGCCTGTTGCGCCACCTACAGCTCTCTCCCAATCACACAGTCAGTGGCATTTCGGCCTCTGCCGAGCTACCAGTTAAGCTACCACTGAGCTGCAGCTGGGAGATAAAGCGATCTCCAATTGAGATTGCTATAAAAAAAAGATTGATTTCTGTTATCGGTCATTATGGTCATATTTCCTTGATATCTCTCTGCCTGATACACCGCCTGCGGGTGGTGAGTGGTTTGAGCTGCAGCTAAAGCTATATACAAAGTTAAAGTTGGAAAAGAGGCAGTAAATGTGGTGAAATGGAGCCGATGGTAAATAAAGTAGCCTAATGGTGAATGTGTGGAGCGGTTCATAAGATGAGTCCGGCCCGCTCAGTTCGCCTGTCTTCGGTCATCATGTGTTATGATCCGACGGTCAGAAAGTGGAGGAGAAATGTCGGACTGTGAAAACACAGAGCTGCTTGTGACGTTAAAGGTTGGGTTGATGATCCTATTCTGGAGCATTTTTTACGAAATCATCTCCACACTTCGATTGCAACCGATTAATTGAGTGCTTTTTCACAAAAATGAGAGAAGTCCTGTAAAAACAGCATCGAACCATCTTTCTTTAACATCACATAAAAATCAGTTGGATCGTGATGTGTCAATCAAGCTGCTGTCTCTCTTCCTATCTCCCTCCTATGACAAGTCTTCACATATGTCCGCGGAAAAGCTGCAACTCCAGTCTGGTGGGTGGCAGTGTAGCTCTGGCAACGCGCATTGGTTGTCTTCACCTACGTCCGCAGAAAGGTGAAGACGTGGCTTCAGAGAGAAGTCTGAGGAAAGGGGCTGGGCATTTGACTGGTGTATTTTTAAAATGTGGCCTGCTAGAGGGCGTTTTTCCTGGATCTCCAACCCTACCTTTAACTCTGTGGTAACACATTTGAGACTGACTGTGAGTGAGGAGAGCAGAGGTTAGCATGTAGCTGTCTGGCAACATGGAGTTTCAGTATGGAGTTATTTTTGTCTCATAAATACCTGTAAACACACAGAGGGTGATATACAAATGTTCCTTGGTTTGCACACGTGTTTTGCTATCCACAAATACAAATTTATAATTTGTAACTTGTATTTTGGTTTTTACAAATAAATGTGTATTTGTAAATATATTGGGTATTTGTAAATGTATAATTTTCCATTTGTAAAAACACAAAAGCCATTTGTAAAACGGAAAATTCTGTTTGTGAAGTGTGACTCTGCATTTGTGGATCACCAACCACACACACGCATCTCATTCCTGTCGAGATCGACACAGATCCACAAACACACAGCTGGTGATTCACAGGGGAAACAACACACGGCAGTGTTTTGAATTTCACTGCAGCAACCATTTTGGCCACAGTCTTACATACAGCTTCTTTAACATATAGGTACACACATTCTCCCAGCAGTTTTTTTTTGGTTTATTTTAAAAAGCTCAAACTAAGATGCACAATTTTACAGATACTCTCTGTTACTCTAAACTATGTGATATCATAGTCAAATAAATGTGATGCTAACATTTTTACACTAAGCATACGGCTCAGATATAATGCGTATCATTAATACGTTTCCCCTCTACCTACATACAGAAAAGGCCAGCCGATCAAGAAGATCACTGAGGATGGATAACGAGGACCAGAATCAGTCCTGAGTCTAAAAGTGAGCCATTTATACAAATCCTCTTTGTTACTGTGACATTATCGTCAAATGAATGGGATGCTAACATATTTACACTGAGCATAACTTAAGGCTCAGATACAGTATATGTATCACTAATATGTTTCCCCTCTACCTACATACAGAAAAGGCCAGCAGATCAAGAAGATCCCTGAGGATGGATAACGAGGACAGTCAACAGGAAGAAAATCAAGATTGGATCCCAACGCCAGAGCTGCAGGAAGAGGACACACAACTTCTCGCCACTGGTACCAGAATCAGTCCCGAGTCTAAAAGTGAGCCATTTTCCTTCCAGAAAAACACCTTTGAGAAAGGATTAGCTCTGCCCAGAGTGGAAGTCCGTCTGTTTGATTTCCGACTGAGCAAAAGAAATTCATCGGATCTAAAACATAAACAGAAAAAAAGATCTCTTTCAACAACAAGAGAATGTGGCACTAAACGGCACAGACCAGAAGATGCTGAACAGGAAGAAGCAAATGCACTGTCTCATCCCTCCAATGTGTGTACCAGTCAACCAGTGGAGGATGATTTCAACTACATGTGTCCTTTAGACTCAGATGAAGCCACAGATTCAGAAAATGATGACAACAAAGATGACTTAAAAAAGCTAACAACTTCTGACATCCACAGTGACCCAGAGTCAAGTTGTGTAGGTACACATGAAACTTTCATCACCACCACTGATGTTTCCTCCTGTGTTCCAACATTAACAACTCAGTTAGATCAAAGAGGACTGTGTGTGGGCGAAGAGAACGCAGAGGTTCCAATGCCATGTTTGTATGTGCCATACAAATATGACATGGAGGAAGAGGAAATGGAAACAGAGAGCAATATGTGGAAGTTGCGTGCAAACCGTGTACAACAAATCATTTTCTCACAAGGCAAAAGGTACGGCACATTCCAAAAATCAAAAAAAATTGGTCTAGAATACAATGTTGGATTTGGCCCAAAGCAAAACTTGAGTGTTAACTCTCTGACTACTCATGTTCTGCTCGAAATTGCTAAATTTGCCTTGGCAATGAATTCATCTGAGGAAGATTTCATCATGGAGATTCTGAAGTACAACTTTGACTTTGGCCATTGGAGTGAAGACCAGAGGAAAAGTTTTGCATCTGAACTCATGAACAGAGTGAGAAAGCTGAAAAATTGTGAAGATGCAGTCAAACTTTCGAAAGAGGCTTTTGAACTTCCTGATTTTGTCTCATCAGTTAACATAGCCAACCAAAGCATTGGCAGTGTTAAACTTGAATTCAGCTGTACGTCTAGTGCAACAGAGTGTGATGTTGTTCCCACATGTTCTTCCGATCCACATGATGAAACTAAAGAACACAGAGTGGACCTTTATCCCTTCTGCAAGGACATTGATCTGAAGCTCAATGTAATCTCCAGTCAAGAACATAAAAAACTTGACATCAATAAATTGACCAATGGAGCAATGACTGAAGTGACAAACTTTGCAGAAAAATTGTGTGGAACATTTGATCAGATTTGTCAGGATATCCTCAGACACAACTTTGATCTGGACTCTCAAAATGAAGACGCTGACCTTTCTGAATCTATCCTCACACGCATTCCTATTATAGTGGAGCACCAAAATCTCTCAAATATAGGAGGTTTCAAGAAATTAAAAAACACACCGCAACATTTGTCAACACTAGTGATGGACTACATGGAGTGCCCAAATTTAGATACATGTAGTACTGCGTCTTCCCAGGCTCCAATCATTGACCAAAGTGTAGGGAGTTCCACTGAAAGTAATCATCAAAATGAGCTCAAATTATTGATGTGGAAATTGCGGAGTAATCAAATAAAACAGATCCTCTCAGTTCCTCATATAGAGCCTTGTCCACTTTACTCTTATTCGAGATGCAAGAAAGCAGGCATGGATTTCAATGTGGGATCTGGAATAAAACAAAATTTTGATCCATCCAAGTTTCTGACCAATGGCATTATGGTTGAAATGAACACTCTTGCTGCAGCACTGGGGTCATCCCAAAAAGAATTCATCACAGAGATATTGGAGTACAATTTCCATCTGAAGTTCAACAATGAGTTTTGTCGCAGTGTCTTTGCAAAGGAAACTGAAACGCGCTGCTTTGCTTATACAAAGACTCTCAAAACTGGAAATTTGAAAAAGCCTTTTGAGCTCCCTGACTCTAGAGTCATTGATGAATCTGCTTATCCATGGGTCAGATATTGCCCCAAATGTTATCAAGACAGAAATTCTAAGCTTTGTCAGGATGAATCTGACCTTGACCACGTTCATCATCCTCGTCCACATTACTCGACTGATACTGTTTCTGCAGAAGCAAACCGCTTGGCACAAAAGCCTGAAAAGGATCTGTCTGCTGCTTACCAAGCAGCTGAAGAAACAATAATGGACAGTTATCCTCTCTGCAAGAAAATAGGTCTAAGTCTGTGTGTGGACAGAGACAAACCAAAAGTCAAACTGGACACTTGTACATTGACACGGGGGGTTATGAAGGAAATCGTTAGTTTTGCCAAAAGATTGAGTGGAACAATAAACAAACTAACTGATGATGTTCTTGAACATAACTTTAACTTTGGCACTTTGCAGAGCCAACGTTTCTGTCCTTCAGAGGAGTTCAATCTATCGGCTTTACGACAATACAGTGAAGGGCGCACATGGTTCAATGATATTTTTGTCATTTTTCCACGGCCACACAAAGACTCTACAGATGTCGTTAAACAGAAAGTAATATCTACTGCAGAGCAAAACGAAAAGAAGGAAACAACCAAAAAAAGAATTCTGACATTACAAAAACAGAAGGAAGAAGCCATGTTGACTAAATATACAGCAGATGTAAAAGCATCATTACCAAGCTGTTTGGGTAATCGGCAACCTTTCCTCACCCCCCCAGATGGTTCCTCCAGTTTACATATTGCAGACTCAAATGTGAACCCATCATTTGAACTTCAGCCTAATGAAACAGGACTGTTTGGAACTGAAGAGAAGACAGAGAATCGACAAAACGTGTCATACAAATTTGACATGGAGGAAGAAGAAATGGAAACAGAAAGCAACATGTGGAAGTTGCGTGCAAACCGTGTACAACAAATCCTTTTCTCACTTGATGAGTCTTCATTCAGTTACTCAAAAACCTTTGGTCTAGAATACAATGTTGGATTTGGCCCAAAGCAAAACTTCAATGTTTACTCTTCAACAAATGCCATGCTGATTGAAATGGCCAAATTTGCCTTGACAATGAATTCATCCCAGGAAGAGTTCATCATGGAGATTCTTGAGTACAACTTTGACTTTGGACATTGGAGCATAGACCAGAGGAAAAGTTTTGCATCTGAACTCATGAACAGAGTGAGAAAGCTAAAAAATTGTGAAGATCCAGTTCCAGGCTGGAAGATCCAGGCTTTTGAACTTCCTGATTTTGTTTCGACAGTCAACATGGCCAATCAGAGCATGAGCAGTGTTAAACCTGAATTCAGCTGTATGTCTAGTGCAACAGTGAGTGATGTTCCTCCCGCGTGTTCTTCTGATCCACATGATGAAACTAAAGAACACAGAGTGGACCTCTATCCCTTCTGCAAGGACATTGGTCTGAAGCTCAATGTAATCTCCAGTCAAGAAAATAAAAAACTTGACATCAACAAACTGACCAATGGAGCAATGACTGAAGTGACAAACTTTGCAGAAAAGCTGTGTGGAACATTTGATCAGATTTGTCTGGATATCCTCAGACACAACTTTGATCTTGGTCAACCAAACGAAGATTCTGACCTTGCCAGAACTATTCTCGCACAAATTCCTGTTATAATGGAACACAAACGTCTAAGAACTCTAATATTAACTTATAAAACCAAATACACAATTAAGGATATCTCCGATAAGGCAATGGATTGTCAGATGACATCGAATTTGGAATCACATAGTATATTAAATCTAACAGGTTCCAAAGAAATAAAGAACTCACCTGAAGATCAGCTGATGATGAAAGAAGATTGCCAGAACAACTCAACTTTAGACAGTACTGGCTTTTCCCAGGCTCCAATCAAATCCCAAACTGGAGGGAGTTCTACTCAAATTGATTTTTCAACTGGCTCCATCCAGGCCCCAGTCAGTACCCCAAATGTAGGGAGTTCTGCTGACACTGAAATAGATGAGACAAATGTATTGCTATGGACACTGCGGCAAACTCAAATTCAGCAAATCCTCACAGTTCCTCATGTAGAACATTGTCCACTTTATTTTTATCCGAGATGCAAGAAATTAGGCATTGATTTCAATGTGGGATCTGGAATAAAACAAAATTTAGATCCATCTAAATTTCTGACCAATGGGATCATGCTTGAAATCGGCACAATTGCTGCAGCACTGGGATCAGCCCAAAAAGAGTTCATCACAGAAATACTTGAGTACAATTTTGATCTGAATTTGAACAATGAGGTCAGTCGCAGTGTCTTTGCTCAGAACATTGTGATCGGAAAAGGTGTTTTGTTAAGATCTAAAAGAAGGGACCTCGAGAACCAACCTGTTCAGTTCCCTCACAGAAGCTGTGTAGATCAGTCTCCTTATCCAAAAAATAAATATTGCCCCAAATGTTATCAAGACAGAAATTCTAAACTTGTTCAGGATCCATCTGATTCTGTCAATGAACTTCGTCATCATCCACATTCCATGACTGGCACAGTCTTTTCTGAAGGAAACAGCTCAGCACAGAAGTCTACAAAGGATCTGTCTCTTGCTTTCCAGGCAGCAGAAGAAAAGATAATGAACAGTAACCCACACTGCAAGAAAATAGGTCTAAGCCTGTGTGTGAACAAAGACAAACCAAGACAGAAACTTCACCCACATTTATTGACATGGGGTGTTATGAGGGAAATAGCTTTTTTTGCCAAACGACTGTGTGGAACAAGACGTAAAGTATTAAATGATGTTCTTGAACACAACTTCAACTTTGGCATTTTTCAGCGCCAAAATCTTAACCATGCATTGCAGTTCCATAAAGCGGTGACCCTACGATACAATAAAGGGCCCACATGGTTCAATGATATTTTTGACATTTTTTCATGGCCATATGGAGTCTCTACAGATGTCGTTAAACAGTCAGATACAACGTCAGAAAAAAAGAAGCAATCAAGTAAAACACAAAAGCAGGTGCTGCATACAGAGAAAAAAGAAAGATCTGAAAAAGATCTGCTGGTGATGATGAAAGATTGTCAGAACAACCCAAATTTAGATGCATGTAGTACTGACTTTTCCCAGGCTCCAATCAAATCCCAAACTGTAGGGAGTTCCACTCAAATTGATTTTTCATGGCCGCACAGAGACTCTACAGATGTTGTTCAACAGTCAGAAATATGTACTGCAGAGCAAAATGAAAAGAAAGGAACAACCCAAACACAAAAGCTGGCACTACTTACAAAGGAAGGAAGGAAGGAAGAGGCTGCCACGTGGACTTGTCTTCATAGAGCTCTAATAAGAAAGTCACTTAAACTAACTGATTCAGAAAGATTTCCATACTGCTCAAAGATAGGCCTGGACCTGGATGTGACATCAAAATCAGGAACAAAGGAGAAACTTGACTTAACGCTATTGACCACAGCCGTAGTGGCAGAGATTAATAAATTTATGTTAACTAAAACAAGTCACTATTACCCAGGCAGTCTGTATGACATCCTTGACTATAACTTTGATATAAGCTCACAGAATTACAGACGTTGGGAATTTTCTATTGCTGCTGCATCTAAAGTGAAAATTCTAGCCAAAACCTACCGGAATAATTTGCACAAAGCAAATGAGGTCTTCAAGCTACCATTTGTGTTTGAACAGAAAGCGACAAATGGATCAGTACAAAAGAGGCAGAATCAGAAAAATGCCAAATTATATGTGGAAGGAGCAAAAAAGAAAAAAAATGGAAAGGGCAAATCTGCTCAGAAACTTAAACCTCATTCAGATGCCAGACATGCCTGTTTTGTTGATGTGCAGACTAATATGGAAGTTGAAGACAAGGCATACGACTCAGTGCAAGAGAGACAAAATAAGAAAACTGGTAAATCTCATCAGAAAAAAACTGTTGTTCAGCAGTTGAGATCCCGTTCACCTGTCAGCCATGACGATGTTCTCGATGTCAACACGTGGATGAGGCTGTGGATGAACCATCCTGGGCCAATAATGCAAGTGACCGGGAGTCCAGGGAGACATGTTTGTGACGGTCCTCTCCAAGAAATCATACAGATCAAAGAGGAAGATGATTCACATTATGGTGTTGTTAAACCAGAACCAGTCACATCACCAGAAGCAGAGATGACTGCTCAGCAACTGAAATGCTTTTCAGACGTCGGTAATGCCTGTCTTGTTGATGTGCAGACTAATACGGAAGTTTGGTTTCATCAGGAGGACATCAAGCCCCAAATATACCCTGAGACAATAAAACAGCAGACAGGGAGTCCAGTGATGATGAGTGGAGTTTGTGATGGTCCTCTCCAAGAAATAAATCAGCCTGATCTTAAACTTAAACAGGAAAAAAGATATCTTTCAACAACAGGAGAATGTGGCACTAAACGACATGGACCAGAAGAGTCTGAACAGGAAGAGACAACTCCACTGTCTCATCCCTCCAATGTGTGTACCAGTCAAACAGCGGAGGATGATTTCAACTACACTTGTCCTTTAGACTCGGATGAAACCACAGATTCAGAAAATGATGACAACAGAGATGACTTAAACTCTAACCCTACATGTAGTACTGGCTTTTCCCAGGCTCCAATCAAAACACAAAATATTAGGAGTTCCACTGACATTGAACAAGACAATGAGCTAGATTTATTGCTATGGACATTGCGGCAAACTCAAATTCAGCAAATCCTCACAGTTCCTCATGGAGAACATTGTCCATTTTATTCTTATTCCAGATGCAAGAAATTAGGCATTGATTTCAATGTAGGATCTGGAGTAAAACAAAATTTGGATCCATCCATATTTCTGACCAATGGGATCATGGTTGAAATCAACACTCTTGCCACAGCGCTGCATTCAGCCCACAAAGAGTTCATCACAGAGATACTTGAGAACAATTTTCATCTGAGTTTGAACAATGAGGTCTGTCGCAGTGTCTTTGCTCAGCGTGTTTTGGACAAAGTCAGAGCAATTGGTCATAATGAGAAAACAAGAATCCTGAAAATGCCCTTTGAGCTCCCTGACACAAGTTCTATAGATCAATCCACTTACGCAAAAGGTAAATATTGCCCCAAATGTTATCAAGACAGAAATTCTAAACTTGTTCAGGATCCATCTGATCCTTTGAATGAATTTCGTCATCATTCACATTCCATGACTGACACAGTCTTTGCTGAAGGAAACTGCTCAACACAGAAGTCTACAAAGGATCTGTCCACTGCTTTTCAGGCAGCAGAAGAAAGGATAATGAACAAGTACCCATTCTGCAAGAAAATAGGTCTAAGCCTGTGTGTGAACAAAGACAAACCAAAAAGTAAACTTGACCTGCATGTATTGACACGGGGGGTTGTGTGGGAAGTGTTTAACTTTGCCAAAAAATTGTGTGGAAAAAAATCAAAATATCAGCTCATGAAGGATGTTCTTGAACACAACTTTAACATTGACATTCAGCGACAAGATTTGTACAAAGTGTACAAAGTGGCACTTATTCACAAAGACCCAGCATGTTTCAATGACATTTTTGTTATTGAGCCACATCCTTACAAAAGTCATAAAGATGTGACAAAATGGAAAGAGAACACTTCCATTCAGAAAAATGATAGGAAGGAAATGACCAAAAAAAGAAAGTTGGCACTGTTAACAAAGGAGGAAGAAGCTACAATGTTGAAAGAATATACAGGAGCTGTAAAAGCAAAGAAATGTAAGCGGAGTAGTGGAGACTACTATCACATTTCCAAAGGGATAGTTCTGGGCCTAGACATAGAAAATCCAACAAGTACTGACACCCACAGTGAGTCAGAACCAAGTTGTTTAGGTAATCAGTCTTTCCTCCCCACCACTGATGGTTCGTCCACTTTACCAACTGTAAAGTTTAATGTGGACCCATCATTTGTAACTCAGTCCAATGAAAGAGAGCTGTTTGGAACTGAAGAGAAGACAGAGATTCAGGAAAATGTTTTATACAAATTTGACATGGAGGAAGAAGAAATGGAAACAGAGAGCAACATGTGGAAGTTACGTACAAACCGTGTACAACAAATCCTTTTCTCACTTGACGAGTACTGCACATACACTAGAACAAGAAGATTACAAATATCAAGAAGATTAGGCCTAGAATATAATATTGGATTTGACCCAAAGCAAAACTTGAGTGCTGACTTGTTGAATAAGTCAACACTGTTTAAAATTGCAAAATTTGCCTTGGCAATGAATTCATCCCAGGAAGATTTCATCATGGAGATTTTGGAGTACAACTATGACTTTGGCCAGTGGAGTGAACACCAGAGAAAAAGTTTTGCATCTGAGCTCATGAACAGAGTGAGAAGGCTCAAAAATTGTGAGGATGCAGTCAAGCTTTCAAAAGAGGCTTTTGAACTTCCTGATTTTGTGTCATCAGTCAACATGGCCAATCAAAGCATGGGCAGTGTCAACCCTGAATTCAGCTGTACGTCAAGTGCAACAGAGTGTGATGTTGCTCCCACATGTTCTTCTGATCCACATGATGAAACTAAAGAACACAGAGTGGACCTCTATCCCTTCTGCAAGGACATTGGTCTCAAGCTCAATGTAATCTCCAGTCAAGAAATCAAAAAACTTGACATCAACAAATTGACCAATGGAGCCATGACTGAAGTGACAAACTTTGCAGAAAAGTTGTGTGGAACATTTGATCAGATTTGTCTGGATATCCTCAGACACAACTTTGATCTTGATCAACCAAACGGAGATTTTGACCTTGCTAAAATGATTCTCGCACAAATTCCTGTTTTACTGGAACACACCCATCTAGCAGCTTTTCTAAAAAGAACGGTAATGGTAGATGTCTCAGCCATGGCAATGAGTTGTTGGAAAAATCCAGATTTAGATGCACAAAATCGCTTAAATCTAACAGGCTCCAAGGAAATAAATCACACTAAAGATCTGCCGGCGATGAAGAAAGTCTGCCAGAACAACTCAAATATAGATACGTGTAGTACTGACTTTTCCCAGGCTCCAATGACTTCACCAAATGTAGGGTGTTCCACTGACATTGAACAAGACAATGAGGCAAATGTATTGCTATGGACATTGCGGGAAACTCAGATTCAGCAAATCCTCTCAGTTCCTCATGTCGAACATTGTCCATTTTATTCTTATTCCAGATGCAAGAAGTTAGGTATTGATTTCAATGTGGCATCTGGAGTAAAACAAAATTTTGATTCATCCAAATTTCTGACCAATGGGATAATGCTTGAAATCAGTACTCTTGCTGAGGCACTTAAATCATCCCACAAGGAGTTCATCATGGAAATACTCGAGTACAATTTCCATCTAGATTTGAAAAACGAGATCTGCCACAGTGTTTTTGCTCACCATATGTTTGACAAAGCCAAAATAGTTGCTCAAAGCCCCAAAATAAGAAGTTACCTGAACATGCCTTTTGAACTCCCTGACACAAGATCTATGGATCAATCTACTCATCCAAAAGGTCCATATTGCCCCAAATGTTATCAAGACAGAAATTCAAAACTTGTTCAGGATCCATCTGATCCTGTGAATGAACTTCGTCACCATCCACATTCCATGACTGACACAGTCTTTTCTGAAGGAAACAGCTCAGCACACAAGTCTACAAAGGATCTGTCCACTGCTTTCCAGGCAGAAGAAGAAAAGATAATGAACAGTTACCCACACTGCAAGAAAATAGGTCTAAGCCTGTGTGTGCTCAAAGACAAACCAAAAAGTAAACTTGACCTGCATGTATTGACACGGGGGGTTATGAGGGAAGTGTTTCACTTTGCCAAAAATTTGTGTGGAAAAAAATCAAAACATCAGCTCATGAGGGATGTTCTTGAACACAACTTTAACATTGACATTCAGGGTCCAGAAATGAATCCTTTGGCACTGTTGCGGAATATGGCACTTCTTCACAATGGCCCAACATGGTTCAATGACATTGTTCTTATTCAGACATGTTCTAAGAGAGTTCCTAGAAATAAAAGGAGGAAAGATTACTCTGCCGTGCAGAAATATGAAAGGAAGGAAACACTCGAAAAAAGAAAGCTGGCACTGCTAACAAAGAAGAAAGAAGCCGCAATGTTGACTGATCTGAGTGGTGCTGTCAAAGTAAGGACATGCAAGCTGATCACTGCAGACAAGTTTCCACTCTGCTCAAAGATAGGTCTGGACCTTGACATGACACCAAAATCAGAAAAAAAGGAGAAACTTGATTTAAAGCTATTGACCACAGCTGTAGCAATGGAGATAGATAAATTTTTGATAAGGAAAACAAGTCCCTATTACCCAGGCAGTCTGTATGACATCCTTGACTATAACTTTGATATAAGCTCACAGAATTACAGACGTTGGGAATTTTCTATTGCTGCTGCATCTGAAGTCAAAGTCGTAGCCAAAACCTACCAGAGGAATTTGCACATAGCAAATGAGGTCTTCAAACTACCATTTGTGTTTGAACAGAAAGCGTCAAATGGATCAATACAAAAGAGAAAAAATCAGAAAAATTCCAAAGTATGTGTGGAAGAAGCAGAAAAGACAAAAAATAAAGAGAGCAAAGCTGCTCAGGAACAGAAACACTGTTCAGATGCCAGACATGCCGGTTTTGTTGATGTGCAGACTAATATGGAAGTTGAAGACAAGGCATACGACTCAGTGCAAGAGAGACAAAATAAGAAAACTGGTAAATCTCATCAGAAAAAAACTGCTGTTCAGCAGTTGAGATCCCGTTCACCTGTCAGCCATGACGATGTTCTCGATGTCAACACGTGGATGAGGCTGTGGATGAACCATCCTGGGCCAATAATGCAAGTGACCGGGAGTCCAGGGAGACATGTTTGTGACGGTCCTCTCCAAGAAGTCATACAGATCAAAGAGGAAGATGATTCACATTATGGTGTTGTTAAACCAGAACCAGTCACATCACCAGAAGCAGAGATGACTGCTCAGCAACTGAAATGCTGTTCAGACGTCGGTAATGCCTGTCTTGTTGATGTGCAGACTAATACGGAAGTTTGGTTACATGAGGAGGACATCAAGTCCGACACGTACCCTGAGACAATAAAACAGCAGACAGAGAGTCCAGTGAGTGGAGTTTGTGATGGTTCTCTCCAAGACGTACAGATCAAAGAGGATGAAGATGAATCATATCATGTTGCTGTTAAACCTGAACCAGTCACTGTGGAAATAAGTGAACCTGTTGGATCCCTTGGTTGTAGTTTGTTAGCCATGTGTCCACCATCTGAAAGCAACATAAAAACAGAATCAGAAACTGAGGAGGCCCAGTATCTGGCCGGACCACAAGTATCTGAAGGAGATGGTGTTCTAGCTGTATGTCCAAACACTGAGAGCAGTGTGAAAATCCCAGGTGAATCTGTAGGATCCCAAGTATTCTGCATTATAACGACACAACAAGACAATGACAGTATTTACGTTAAAATGGAGTGAGAAAATGTGCCAGTTGTGTCCAACCTTTATGATGTTGTCTGTGTTGAAAAACAAAAAGTAAACATCAAATGGAGATGATATCATTATGATCTAACTAATGATTTACACGTGAGATTTTCTTTTTTCTTTTTTACAATACAAAACAATAGTGGTGTTAGCTGTATTTTTCTGACAACTGTTCTGTCAGAGAATGTATCGTATCACAATTCAATACTACAAAAATGAAAAAGTTCTGTGTTGTATATTTTATATTTTTCTGATATAGTTTAAACAATATTTTTAATACACTGCACAAGGTACTATGAAAATGAAAGTGTCTTGTTTCTTGATAGACTACTATTGTATTCTTTTAATACATAAAGCATTTCATTGTATCAACCTTTTTCTGTGTCCTAAGCTTTATTACCTTGAATAAACATTTACATTTTCAGTATCATTGATTCAAGCTCTGAGCTCTGATTATACAAAGGTAGAAATGTGATATTTAGCTCAAAAGATGAGGGGAAACTGATGTTGATAATGATCCATTGCTGTAATTTTGAAATCAGTTTCATCTTTAGCACAAAGACTAACTCTAAAAGTGCGTTCACACTGACGTTTTACAACATCGTGGAAGAGTGTTTGAAAAAGAACAGGGACCAAGGAAACTTTTCTCTGGTATTTGTTTAAAAGACTTTATGTAGGTGGCTAGCTCATTAAGCACTAAACATGTTTTAATTGGCCCAGCTAAGCAGCACCATTAAAATTTGTCATGCGGGAGTTGCTGGTAAGATATGAACAGTGTTGCTTATGGTTGGACAGGGGATGTCAACATGTATTTCTAACTGAACATTTATTTTAGGAAAACAGAACATAGGCTATTAGGTCTGGGACAATATGTTCAATAACAACGTAAAGCAAGATCAGGTACAGACCATGGTGCTGAGAAAAAGCAACTGCAGAAGTTAAAAGCCTGTATTACTACAGTGATCACAGTCTCTCTCTTCATTGTCTTTTGCCTTTGAATGGCAAATAGTGAAAGTTATTTTCTCCATTGACAGAATGATTGATTATACTAATGAGCAGGGGGGTACTGGTGGAATTCATATAAGCCCCATTGTATTCCCAATCAAAATAAATGTATGAATGTATGCATGCATATGTGTAGCCTATATGTTGCTCATGCGATTTTCTCCACCATCACACCATGATTTCTGAGGTTTGCCTGACAAATCAACACAACCACTGGAACGCCATCTGCCAAACTCTAAAGAGTAAAACGTGAATAAAGTACCCACGTCATTTGGAGATCTAATTTTGTTCCTGTCTTCAACTGTGTCATTGCCAAATGACTTTTTGAGTACCTGTAAATTAATTTCCATCACTTAAGTTAGGTTATCAGTTATTGTATCATTAAATTGCAATGGCAGAAAGAATAGGGGACCTCAAGAATAGATCCTTCATAGTTCACAGACATAGAGAATAATTATTCTGAATTATAAGGTAAACACTGATGCCTCCAAATCAAGTGATACTAATCTTTTGATCGCCATAGGTAAAGATATAATCAAAAGAGCATAAACAATGTATCCATACTTTTTTTATTTTTTTTTAAATAACACTGAGCAGAGCTCCGGGTTGTAGTGCAGAGGTTTCAGTCGTGGGTTGACGATAGGACTTCGCTTTGAAACCACGCGTGGTGCCAACAAGGGTAGTGATGGCCAGATGAAGCCTCAAGAAGCATTCCATCAAATTGGTTCACTCAAGGGCAAAGCTTCTTGGGGCTTCAGTGGCTCTACTATGCCATCTACTGGCCAAAAATAATTAAACAGGAAAAAATATTACAATGATAAAGTGGTCTGTAGTGTAGCTATATATATTTGAACTTTTTACTGGGTAAGACGTTTTTTTTTCCTGTGTTGCATATTTTATATTTTTCTGATTTAGTTTCAAAAATATCTTTACTACTATTGCATTTTTTTATACTACATACAGCATTTAAATGTATCAACTTTTTTTCTGTGACTTCAGCTTCATTGAATAAACATTTATATATTTATATTTTCAGTATCATTAAGGGGGTTAATATCTTGAGCTCTGTTTACACAATGGTATATAATATGATATTTAGCTCCAAAAATGAGGGGAAACAGAACATGTTAGGTCCGGGACAATATGTTCAATAACAAAAGTAAATCAATATCAGGTACAGACCATAGTACTACAGTAGTTACAGTAACAGTCTGTATGACTACAATGATCACAGTTCTCTCTCTTCATTGTCTTTTTCCTTTGAATGGCAAATAGTGGAAGTTATTTCCCCTACAGATTCTTTGTCAGTTCTTGAAATAATTTCATTGCCAACATGTTATATGGAGTTCTTTAGTCGAATAGTGAATAGGGGAGGTCAAGTTAAATGTATGTGGGTACCACTACCAGCGCATGCAGGGGTGAGGAAGAAAGAGAGGACAGATGAGTTAGCAAAGAGGGCGTTAAGGAAAGGAAGAATAGAAATAGAAGCGAGTATCAGTAAGGCTGATGTTAACTTAAGCGTGTCATCTGGAGGAAAACCAGTGGCCAGAGGTGGGAGAGAGAGGGCAAAGGGAGGCATTTTATTTATTTCACATACAGCATGGGGCACAGGAGAGAGGAAGTGGTGAAAATGAGATTTAAGGTTGAGTTGTAGGGCATATGGCCACAGAGAGGGGTGATGAGGAGTAGTAGTAGTAATGATGAGGGAGTTAGGACGTCCAAGAATTTAATTTAAAGGGAGTAGCCTAATGGAAAATGTGTGAGAGCACAACTCAGGGCAGTAGTGAAGTTCTTAAGTTAAGGGCTTTTTTTATAAGGTAGGTTGTAGCTATACTATGGTTATTGTGTGTTGTGGTCTGAGAACAGAAGGGGGAGCTATTGCACCGAGTGCTGGATGCCAACTTCCGGAAAACAAAAAGAAGAAGAAGCTCTGCCGTCTTGTATGCTTCCTGTTTAAACTCCCGTGTTTATCGTTCAGAGGTTTCCGTCGTTGGTTGATCACAGGACTTTGTTTTGAAACCACGCGTGGTGCCAAAAAGGAAAACCAAACTACTGTGCATTGTTTGGTAAGTCTACCTCCGTCTGACTCGTCCATTTTTTCTCTATCATGGCGGAGAATGAACCTCTCTAACGTAACGTAAGTCGACCTGAAGTCGACAAGCAGCGACACCGCGATGGGTGGAGATAATGGGCTGGCCCTGGCTCTACGATTTATACAACTACTGGTCTTGTTTAAGTGATAAAGTGGCATGTTTCCGTGATTTATTTCAATTAAAGAAGTAAGCTGCCCGTAACACCATTGTTACAGCGCATAAAGAGCTCATAACGTCGCTGAACCGGGGTCAGCAGCAGCCGGCTCCCTGGCTCTCATGCCTGCGCTCGAGAGAAGACGTTGTGATAGGACTGGGACTCTCCGGGGATGGAAGTTAGGTTACTGTTTTGAGGAAACGAGCAGTGAGACATAACACGATATTTAGATATAAAGATAAGAGTGGAAACTGTGATGTTGATCATGATCAATTTCAATCATTTTGAAAACAAGTTTTTATAGCGATTATCATGGAAGAGTAGCCTACTCTAAGTTACCCAGAATGCAGAAGATAAGCAGCATTAATATGCACAAAAGTGTTACTGGTTGGGCAAAGATGTCCACACAGTATAGTAAACTGAATATTTATTTGACAAAAAGAGATCAGATTAGGTCTTGGACAATAAATTCAATAACAAAAGTCAGCAAAGCAAAGCCAGATTAGGTATACCATTGTGCTGAGAGCACAGTAGTTAAAAATCTGTGACTAGCCTACAATGATCACAATCTTCACTCTACTGATCTCACTGAAATTTTGTCTTTTAGTGGCAAACAATAACAATGATTTTCTCCACTGACAAAACAATTGATTGTGCTAGTGAATGAGATAGTAACAGTGAAATTCAGGAAAGGCCCATTGCATTCACAATCAAAACAAGATCTATCAATATTACATATTGAATATTGTAATTATGTCCAAATATACAGCTTTTAGTGGCCATATTTGAATTATTCACTTGAAAAGTAGTTATACCATAACAAGAATGACTTGTCCATGTCTATTTTTTCCTGTCACACCATGATTTTAGAGGTTTGTCTGACAATTAACAATCCACTGGAACATCATGCCAAACCTTTCATAATTAAATGTGAATGTGCAGGAGTGAGCGAGACATGAGAATAAAAAATAGTACTCCAACTTTCTTACATCTTTTCGGTGACGTCAACGAAGACGTCATGAGGTCAGTGAAATCATGTGAGGGAGAAATTTTGAGGAAAAGTGAACACTACACTCCCCATTAGCCAAGTTGAGTTATATTGAGTGTTGTATCATTAGCAAATTTTCTGTCTTAATAATACTATCATTTGGATTTGTAACAAATGTTTATGCTGTTACGCCCGGCTCTGAGGCCGCAACAACACAAAGGGCAAGGCAGCACGATGGATCAAAATACAATGTACTTTATTGCGTTGACAGCAAAGGAAATGTGCGATGGGGTGTGGGAGTGAGCGTCAGTGGTGTGTGCAGGTGTTTGGGTGATGTAGTATGTGTGGTGCATGTTGTCAGGTGCAGAACATAACAAAAGAGGTGCAGCAGGTTGGAGGTCTCTGGGATGAGTAAGAGAGCGAGGCAGCCCACGGCAGAGGTTTATATCAGCCAGCCAATCAGGGAACCATACACAGGCGCTTCCAGCCGGTCCACAATCAGCAGCCTGTAAACACACCCACACAGCAGACACACCCACGCAGACACACACAGACAGGACACAGCCATAGGCTGGGGCCGTAACAATGCATCCACCTCCAGTCATTTATCTTTACATTCCAACAACATTACAGAGAATTGTGAATATTATTTTTCGTATTGAGAGCACTATGTGTATGTGTATACTGTCTGTGTGCTTTGTTTTTTGTTTTTTTGTAAAATATCAAAATTGTGTTTCATTCAGGGCTTCGTTGAACCAGCACAATCCCATCACTGATTGGATGGATATCTAGGATGCCAGTACGAAATGTGGCCCAGAGATGTTGGAGCAAGTCACAGCTGAGCTGATCATGTTTTCCAAGGTGAGTTGCAAATTGAACACAGTATATTTACCAATCCACTCCAAATCTTACTCCCAGTTTCCACTGGATCTGTCTCTGCTCCATTCCGACTTTCAGCCACGTAGACTTTGGTGCGTGTCCGGTCCGTCTCCAGTTCTATCATAGCTCCAGCGTTCGAGTATTTGCTTCATGTGTCGTAATGTTACATAATTATACGTGATTATTTCATAGCGTGGCGAATGTGCAGGTCACAACTTCTCCGCAAGAGCTGTTTGTAGTTGTTGGGTTGTGTATTTGATGAGTTTTGAGGGACAGGAGACCTGTACTGTTCACCTCTATTGTGTTCATTGAGCAGCTTGCGTCTCTGCCCCGCGGATCTCAAAACAGCATGCACCAATAATTAAAAGTAATGAACCCACCCCTATGACTATAGGGATTATGGCTTTAGACGAATTTGCCAAAATGTTGAACTAGCCCATTAAAGATATTGATTCATAATCGTAAAGTCTATTAAACAGGCTAAATCAACTTTTAAAATGCAACGAAATTTGCAGTGCTGTCTATTTCAGTGTTAGTGTTGGTTAATGAGTCTGATGGCCCATTATTTTCCGATTTTTTCACAATTTTTATTTTTATGATTCAGTTTCAGTTCTTGAAATTCTAAGCGTGAGCTTTTTATACCTTTTCACAATAAACACATATGGGTGCACACATTCTCCCATCAATTTTGTTGTAACATTTTAAATAGCTCAAACTTTGCAAGTGGTGTAGACATCCTTCATGTCCCATCTTGGGCATACACAATAGTTATGAATAAGATAATAATGATTATCTTATTAATCATAATGATATAATGATTAATTACATATGTTTTTTTTGTTGTTGCTGTTTTTTAGTATTCCAAAAGACGAGCAGATCAAGAAGACCACTGAAGATGGACAACGAGGACAGTCAACAGGAAGAAAATGAAGTTTGGTTCCCAACACCACAGCTGCAGGAAGAGGACAAGCAACTTCTCACCACTGGTACCAAAATCAGTTCTGAGTTTAAAAGTGAGCCATTTTCCTTTCAGAAAAATACCTTTGAGAAAGGATTAGCTCTGCCCAGAGTGGAAGTCCGTCTGTTTGATTTCCGACTGAGCAAAATAAATCAGTCTGATCTTAAACTTAAACAGGAAAAAATATCTCTTTCAACAACAAGAGAATGTGGCACTAAACGACACGGACCAGAAGATACTGAACAGGAAGAGACAAATGCACTGTGTCATCATTCCAATACAGCGGAGGATGATTTCTACTACACGTGTCCTTTAGACTCTGATGAAGCCACAGATTCAGAAAATGATGACAACAGAGATGACTTAAACTCTAACCCTACATGTAGTACTGGCTTTTCCCAGGCTCCAATCAAAACAAAAAATATTAGGAGTTCCACTGACATTGAACAAGACAAGGAGCTAGATTTATTGCTACGGACATTGCGGCAAACTCAAATCCAGCAAATCCTCACAGTTCCTCATGGAGAACATTGTCCACTTTATTCTTATTCCAGATGCAAGAAATTAGGCATTGATTTCAATGTAGGATCTGGCGTAAAACAAAATTTGGATCCATCCAAATTTCTGACCAATGGGATCATGCTTGAAATCAACACTCTTGCCACAGCACTGCATTCAGCTCAACAAGAGTTCATCACAGAGATACTTGAGTACAATTTTCATCTGAATTTCAACAATGAGGTCTGCCGCAGTGTCTTTGCTCAGCGTGTTTTCGACAAAATCAGAGCAAGTGTCAAAACAAAAAAGGACAGACTCCTGAAAATGCCTTTTGAGCTCCCTGACACAAGCTCTATAGATCAATCTACTTATCTAAAAGGTAAATATTGCCCCAAATGTCAAGACAGAAATTCTACTCTTTTTCACAATGTATCTGACCCTGTGAATGAACTTGGTCATGATCCACATCCCATGACTGACACAGTCTTGGCTGAAGCAAACTGCTCAACACAGAAGTCTACAAAGGATCTGTCCACTGCTTTTCAGGCAGCAGAAGAAAAGATAATGAACAAGTACCCATTCTGCAAGAAAATAGGTCTAAGCCTGTGTGTGAACAAAGACAAACCAAAAAGTAAACTTGATCCGCATGTATTGACACGGGGGGTTGTGAAGGAAGTGTTTCACTTTGCCATACAATTGTGTGGAACAAAATATCAGCTCATGAAGGATGTTCTTGAACACAACTTTAACATTGACATTCAGTGCCAAGATTTGTACAAAGTGGCACCTCTAATCAAAGGCCCAACATGTTTCGATGACATTTTTGTTATTGAGCCACATCCTTACAAAAGTCATAAAGATGTGACAAAATGGAAAGAGAACACTTCCATTCAGAAAAATGATAGGAAGGAAATGACCAAAAAAAGAAAGTTGGCACTGTTAACAAAGGAGGAAGAAGCTACAATGTTGAAAGAATATACAGGAGCTGTAAAAGCAAAGAAATGTAAGCGGAGTAGTGGAGACTACTATCACATTTCCAAAGGGATAGTTCTGGGCCTAGACATAGAAACTGATGGTTCGTCCACTTTACCAAGTGTAAAGTTCAATGTGGACCCATCATTTGTAACTCAGTCCAATGAAAGAGAGCTGTTTGGAACTGAAGAGGAGACAGAGATTCAGGAAAATGTTTTATACAAATATGACATGGAGGAAGAAGAAATGGAAACAGAGAGCAACATGTGGAAGTTACGTACAAACCGTGTACAACAAATCTTTTTCTCACTTGACAAGGAGTACTGCGCATTGAAAAAATCAAAAACATTAGGCCTAGAATATAATGTTGGATTCGGCCCAAAGCAGAACTTAAGTGTTGACTCTTTGAATACGTCAACACTGTATGAAATTGCTAAATTTGCTTTGGCAATAAATTCATCCCAGGAAGAGTTCATCATGGAGATTTTGGAGTACAACTATGACTTAGACAACTGGAGTGAACACCAGAAGAAAAGTTTTGCATCTGAACTCATGAACAGAGTGAAATGGCTCAAAAATTGTGAAGATGCAGTCAAGCTTTCAAAAGAGGTTTTTGAACTTCCTGATTTTGTGTCATCAGTCAACATGGCCAATCAAAGCATGGGCAGTGTCAACCCTGAATTCAGCTGTATGTCTAGTGCAACAGAGAGTGATGTTGCTCCCACATGTTCTTCTGATCCACATGATGAAACTAAAGAACACAGAGTGGACCTCTATCCCTTCTGCAAGGACATTGGTCTGAAGCTCAATGTAATCTCCAGTCAAGAAATTAAAAAACTTGACATCAATAAATTGACCGATGGAGCAATGACTGAAGTGACAAACTTTGCAGAAAAGTTGTGTGGAACATTTGATCAGATTTGTCTGGATATCCTCAGACACAACTTTGATCTTGATCAACCAAACGGAGATTCTGACCTTGCCAGAACTATTCTCGCACAAATTCCTGTTATACTGGAACAAAAATGTCTAGCAGCTTTTATGTCAGTCTCCAGGAAAAAGTACACAACAATAGATTTCTCAGCCATGGCGGTAATGGGTTGTCTGAAAAATCAAAATTTAGATGAACACAATCACAAAAATCTGACGGGCTCCGAGGAGATAAAGCACACAGTTGAAGATCTGCCGACGATAAAGAAAGACTGCCAGAACAACTCAAATTTAGATACATGTAGTACTGACTTTTCCCAGGCTCCAACCAAAACCCAAACTGTAGGGCCTTCAACTCACATTGAACAAGACAATGTGCCAGATTTATTGCTATGGACATTGCGTGAAACTCAAATTCAGCAAATCCTCTCATTTCCTCATGTCGAACATTGTCCATTTTATTCTTATTCCAGATGCAAAAAGTTAGGTATTGATTTCAATGTGGCATCTGGGATAAAACAAAATTTAGATCCATCAAAATTTCTGACCAATGGGATCATGCTTGAAATCAGCACTCTTGGTGCAGCACTGGAATTGGCCCACAAAGAGTTCATCACAGAGATACTTGAGTACAATTTTCATCTAAATTTCAACAATGAGGTCTGCCGCAGTGTCTTTGCTCAACGTGTTTTCGACAAAGTCAGAGCAATTGGTCATAATGAGAAACTAAGAATCCTGAAAATGCCCTTTGAGCTCCCTGACACAAGTTCTATAGATCAGTCCACTTACGCAAAAGGTAAATATTGCCCCAAATGTTACCAAGACAGAAATTCAAAACATGTTCAGGATCCATCTGATCATCATCCACATTCCATGACTGACACAGTCTTTTCTGAAGGAAACAGCTCAGCACACAAGTCTACAAAGGATCTGTCCACTGCTTTCCAGGCAGAAGAAGAAAAGATCATGAACAGTTACCCACTCTGCAAGAACTTAGGTCTAAGCCTGTGTGTGGACAGAGACAAACCAAAACGTAAACTTGCCCTGCATGTATTGACACGGGCAGTTATAAAGGAAGTGGCTCACTTTGCTAAAAAATTGTGTGGACTAAAAAAACAGTTCACAATAGATGTTCTTCTACACAACTTTAACATTTACATTCAGAGCCAAGATGTGAATCCTGTAGAAGTGTTGCAGAGAGTAGCACTTCTTCACAACGGTCCAACCTGGTTCAATGACATTTTTGTTATACAGCCACGTCCTAACAAAGGCCGTAGAGATGTGAGAAAACGGAAAGACGACTCTGCCACGCAGCACAATGAAAGGAAGGAAACAATCAAAAAAAGAAAGCTGGCACTGCTCACAAAGAAGGAAGAAGCCGCCATGTTGACTGATCATAGTCGTGCTGACCAAGTATGGACACCTAAACTGACTAGTGCAGAAATGTTTCCACTCTGCTCAAAGATAGGTCTGGACCTAGATGTGACATCAAAATCAGTAACAAAGGAGAAACTTGACTTAAAGTTATTGACCAGAGCTGTAGTGGCTGAGATACATAAATTCCTTGTAATGAAACGAGGACACTATTACCCGGAAACTCTGTATGACATCCTTGACTATAACTTTGATATAAGCTCACAGAATTACAGACGTTGGGTATTTTCTATTGCTGCTGCATCTAAAGTCAAACTCGTAGCCAAAACCTACCAGAGGAATTTGCACCGAACAAATGAGGTCTTCAAACTACCATTTGTGTTTGAGAAAGCGTCAAACGAATCAACCAAATTACGTAAGAAAGAAAAAGGCAGAGCTGCTCCAAAACGGAAACGCCATTCAAATCGCAGTTGTCCCTGGCTTGATGATGATTCTGATCTTGATGATGATTCTGATCTTGATGATGATTCTGATCTTGATGATGATTCTGATCATGATGATGGTCATGATTTTGATCATGGTGATGATTATGATCATGATGATGGTTATGATTTTGATCATGGTGATGATTATGGTCATGATGATGGTTATGATTTTGATCATGGTGGTGATTATGGTCATGATGATGGTTATTATTTTGATCATGGTGATGATTATGGTCATGATGATGGTTATGATTTTGATCCTGATGATAATGATCGTGATCATGGCGACGCGCAAACTAATACGGAAGTTTGGTTTCATGAGGAGGACATCAAGTCCCAAACAGACCCTGAAACGATAAAACAGCAGACAGGGAGTCCAGTGAGTGGAGAACTATTTGCTGTGCAGGAAAATAAAAGGCAGGAAACAGTGGCACTGCAAACAAAGACAGAATATATAGTAAATGAGGTCTTTGATATGCCATCTGTGATTGAAGACGAGGCACACATTGAATCAGTACAAGAGACACAAAATCAGAAAACTGGTGAATCTCATCAGGAAAAAAACATTGTTCAGCAGTTGAGCTCTGATTCACTTGTTATCCATTCTAATTTTTTTGATGTCAACACGTACAAGAGACTGTGGATGAATGAGGGCGCAGCATCCCCAAAACATCCTGGTTGTGACAGTCCTCTCCAAGAAGACTTGCAAATCAAAGAAAATGACATGACAACAGAAGCTGCTCAGCAACTGAAATGCTGTTCAGACGTCGGTAATGCCTGTCTTGTTGATGTGCAGACTAATACGGAAGTTTGGTTTCATGAGGAGGACATCAAGCCCCAAATATGCTCTGAGACAATAAAACAGCAGACAGGGAGTCCAGTGAGTGAAGTTTGTAACAGTCCTTTCCAAGAAAACATACAGGTCAAAGAGGATGAAGATAAATCATATCATGTTGCTGTTAAACCTGAACCAGTCACTGTGAACATAAATGAACCTGTGGGATCCCTTGGTTCTAATCTCTTAACCATGTGTCCACCATCTGAAAGCAAAATAAAAACAGAATCAGAAAAAGTGGATGTCCACAGTCTGGCTGGACCACAAGTATCTGAAGTATATAGTGTTAGAGCTGTATGTCCAAACACTGATAATGTGATGTATGAAATCCTAGTTGAATCTGCAGAATCCCATGAATGATAGAAAGATAACCACACATCCGGACAATGACAGTACTTCAGTTAAAACAGAGCAAGAAAATGTGCCAGTTGTGTCCAACCGTTTTGATGTTGTCTAAGTTCAAAGACAAAATTAAGGAAATGTCAAATGGAAATGGTATCATTATGATCTAACTGATGATTGAACAAGTGTTTTTTTTTGTTGTTGTTTTTTTTAACAATGAATGCAGTAGTGGAGTTAGCTGTATTTTTCTAAAAAACTGTTCTGTCAGAGAATGTATCAAAAAATGTAAATAGATTTTTTCTTCTTTTTCTGCAAGTTGTATATTCTATGTTTTTATGATTGAATTTCAAAATAATTTGAATACACTGCACAAGGTACTATGAAAAGAAAAGTGTCTTGTATCTTGATTGATGAAGACTATTGTATGTGTAATTGTTGTTCATTGTTTTATATAAAGCATTTCAAAGTATCTCCCTTTTTCTGTGTCTTAGCTTAATGTATTTTAATAAACATTTAAATCAATTAAAAGGATAATATATTGAGCTCTATTTACACAGTGGTATATACCGGTAATATGATATTTTTATCTAAAGATGAGGGGAAACTGATGTTGATCATGATTCACTGCTGTAATTTTGAAAAAGTTTAATCTATGGCACAAAGATTAATTGTAGCAACATCATGGAAGAGTGTTTGAAAAAGAACAGGGCGACTGTTCCCTGGTATAAAAGTTAAAAAGCCTTTATTTAGGCGTCTAAATCATTGTAGACATTAAAACATGTTTTTCAATCATGGAAGAGTGCTTTGCCCAGCGTGCAGAAAGTAAGTAGTATTAAAATTATGCAGTGATTGCAACAATCAATGTTTCTTATGTCTGGACAGTGGATGTCCATGTCCTCATGTATATGTGAACTGAATTTGAATTTGTGAACTGAATATTTATTTCATGAAAAAAAAGAACAGATTATGTCTGGGACAATAAATTAAGTAACAAAGTAAAGCCAGGTCAGGTATAGACCATGGGGCTGAGAAAAGTTCTGCATTAGTTAAAAGTGTGTATAACTATCACAGTCTTCTATATGTTTATTATCTTTCCCCTTTTAATGGCAAATAGTGAAAGTTATTTTCTGTACTACTCGTATTCTGTACAAAATAAGAGACACCTTATGTTACACATGGAATATTATAATTATAAATCCAAATACATACAGATTTTAATGATCAGATCTGCATTGTTCACTTGGTTATCACATCATGATTTCAACCACTGGAACTTCCTGTAAAACTTTTCAGAATAAAACCTAAATGTGCAAAATTAGCTTAAAGCAGAAGCTCTCATATTTTAGTCTGATGATATTGTGCATCCGAGTCTTTATTTATTTATTTATTTTAATGTTTATTTTGCAGGGACGATACATACAACATTGCCACAAAGAATGAAAAATGCGATGCATACAAGACGTCTAGCTTCAGCTAATTTGCAGTCTTTGTCCCTGGTCAGAAGGATAAAAGATACTGAATACCGTTACAATAAGTGCAATAATACAAATACAGTGAATAATACAGTGAATAGTTATCATGAATAAATAAACACAGCTACAAAATTTAGATTAAGAAATTGCACAAATTAAATACATTAAACGTTAGTAAAATGCTGTATTGACAGTGACTTGAGAGAAGTTAATGTTCACATTTCTGCTGCTGCTTAAGCCAATGTTTAGCTTTTCTTCATCGATTTCACTCGTCTGCAAATGTATAATCCACAAGATCAAGAAAAACTATTTAATTAAATTCTACTTCTGTTTTCTGCTACATTTTGGCTTGGGAAGTATCGTTTCCTACTTTCTATTTGTCGTCTCGTGTAAAGGGGGAAAGATGACCAGTGTCGTCCACCCTAGCCAGTTTGCCGACCATAAAACTACGTATGGGGAGCTGTGCGATGGTTGCGTTATGAAATGATAGGTGGGATGGACTGTATGACTTCTAGTATGACTGGGAGACAACAGTACTAGATCGCTTTTGTTTTGAAAATCCCCGCGCTTCACTCTCCTCACTTCCGGTTGGGCTGTGCGGCTCCGCTGCTTCCGTCTACAACTTCGGATCGGTTTTGCTCGGTCCAGAGGTTTTCGGTCGCAGTTTAATGTCAACACGTTGTAAATGAAGCGCACATGGTGATTGCAAGGGAAACCGAACTGCTGTGCAGCATTATTCGGTAAGTATACACCCGTCTTTTTTCCATGCGATTTCAATAAGGGCAGAGACTGAGCCCCTCTACTCAAAGTCCTTACTGTAGTAAGTTACCCCAGAGAGGGGTGGGGGAGCTACAGGACCCGCCTCTAGGAGTAATAACATGCTGGTTTGGTGCTATTTTACAAGTTAGCCAGTCTATGGTTAGCCGACATGCTACAACGAAGGAAAACTAAGTTACTGTATGTTAAACTTAATTAGCTTTATGCGCTGAGCAAGCAAAGCATTGCCTTTTGTTTTTGTGCCAGTGCTTGAAGTGCTGGAAAAGGGGGACAATGTGACTTTAAAGGGTGATAAATGGAGGATGGCGTTAATACGGTTGGCGTTATCACTGCCACTATTTTTCATTGTTTTGTTAGTGTTCGGCACCTTTCAAGGGTGACGACCAAATGGTGTATTCATTGTGTGTTTTAATTATTGAACCTTAATTGTATTTCAAGATTATTTCATTAACGTACCCCCTCCCCGAATGTCACACGGAAAAATGTTAGGAAATATATATCCATTATGCTCAACAAGTTGTTTTGGTGAACTGAGTCTTTCCTCTTGCAAAACCCAATCCCTTCTCCTCCCCATAACTCTCTGGATAATGGTTTTTCACTTTGCGTGTCTGGTCCCAGAAAGTTCTCTGGTGTTGCATGCCTGGTTGCATGTTGTTTGCAGCATCCCCGTGGTGCCTTGAGCCATAATGAGTTCATTACTGCCCCCCAGAGGCAAGAGGCCTGTTGTTACCCATGCAGTAGTTTATGTGCTGTCCGAGGCTGTGTTTAAGACCCACATTTTTCACAGTAAAATTAGTCACAATCGTATCTTGCTTGGGGTAAGGGTTGGGCCGGATACAGCTGCCATTGTTTTTTCTATTCATACTTGAACACAAAGTGTCTGTTTATATTAACATGGAAAAGAACAATAAAAAAATGATCATAAAAAAACTAGGGATGTCCCGATCACATTTTTTTGCCCCCGAGTCCGAGTCCGAGTCATTTGATTTTGAGTATCTGCCGATACCGAGTCCCGATCCGATACTTTGGCAACGCATTAAAGTTTTTAATGTCGATCAACTGTATCATCCCGCTATTTTTCTGTTCTTTGTGCTCTACTAGGGATGTAACAATATCACAATCTCACAATAATACTCTACCTCAATAACAAGCCCATGACATTTATTGCAGTATTGTAAACTCTCAATGTATATTAGCACAGTAGCTCCACAGTATAATATTAATGCCGTTATCCATAAGTCAACAACAAGAACATTTGGTCAAAAATAAAATAGCTTATCATGTCTTTCTCAATCACCAGCCTCTCTCCCCTGATCCCACCCTCTCCTGCCTGTCTGCCCCCCCCCCCCCCCACCCCTCACTCACTCCGCTCCTTCTCCCTCCCTCCCTCCCTCCCTCACCCAGCTCACCTCGCTCCTTCTCCCTCTCTAACTTTAAATAAATACCTGGTTCTGTATCTGCCATCACGCAACACAACGGTAGTTTTTTATTCAACAGTATGAGAAGTTTAAGAATGTCCGCGACATCTGCGCGGTCGGTCCGTGTGTCGGTCTCACGTGCGTTACGTCGGACTCGCTCTCAGTAGAAGCTGCAGTGACTGTTGTTGCTGCAGGTGTGTGTAGCGCTCAAACATCAACAACAAGCTGCTTGGAAGTCAGCAGTGAAACAACGCAGCCACACACACACAAACAAACAGTGAGCTGACACAGTGACACGATCGTCTCTCACACTCTCGCAAGCGCCGTCATTTCATATCGTTACTTGTCCGCGACGACGCAGCCACACACACACCGTGGAGCTGTGCGCCACAGACCATGCACAAAACACAAGCACGCTGCACCGAATGCGCGTCGCATTGGGTAATGAGCGCACATGACGAACGTCTACAGTAAAAGTAATGGGTTTGAGAGTGCAAGAGATGATACATCTGAACGCCCCCCATGCGGCCCGTCTTCGCTTTAGACAGATAGGAAAACCCTGACATGTAGATATGTAATACATCCGATTCCTGATCGGGATGTAACGTCCGATTCCGATCGAGTCTGAAACCACGTGATCGACCCCGATTTCCGATCACGTGATCGGATCGGGACATCCCTAAAAAAAACCCCAATCGTCTCTTGTCACAGTGTACATCCACAGAGAGGATGATTATTTAAAAAAATACTATATATTTTATTCTGATAACACAGAAAGCCAGTGCACGAATGTGTTGTAGCTTTTTGCTGTGTTCTGAGGGAGAATAACAACATTGGACTTAAACAAATAACTATTCAGACGAGCCAGATACTCTATTGTACACCTAATGGATATTTGCTGGACTCTTCTTGTACAATATGCCAGTTGGTGTAAACTTATTGTAAATATTCCTTTATTGGTCAATATAACTGCAGTGTATTTCAATCTTAAGTATTGGGTTCCAGCCATTTCTCAAGTGCAGGCAATTGTGATGTAGTCTTTCAATTGCCTTATTCTGGTCTTACTGGTCCAGAGACACTCTCAGCCTGACTGTAAGGGGTGTTTCAACAATCATCAGGCCATTTACTCATTCTCTAGGTTATGTCAGCTTGCATAATATATTATTTTCTGGTTTCTGTCTGGTTTCTCTTTTGCCTCAGTCACTGCCTGCACTAGTTTGCCCACGTTCATATCTAAACTAGCTGTCAGTTGTGGGATGAGCACAGTTTTGTCAACATGTTTTGTCCATGCCATTCAACTGATAGGTAGCCAAACAGCCCCCACGCAACCACACACACACTCAGTCTTTTTTTTTAATGCTGTGAAAACAATACATGTATTTGACATATCTAACCTGTGTTCACTTCAGGGCTACAGTGAACGAGCCCCATCCCACCAGTGACTGGACAGGTGGCTAATGAGGATGCCAGTATAAAGTGTCACCCTAAGATGTTGGAGCAAGCCATAGCTAAACTGATCACATTTTCCAAGGTACGTAGCAAACTCAAGTCTTAATTTGCTCAGTCTTTGAGATTACATTTGAAGCCCTGAATAAGACAATTAGTTAAGGCTAGTAAGTGTCACATTTTGCGCATCACCAAAACAGTATTCTATTCTCATCCTCTACAATCCACTGCCGTGAAATACATGTTACTGCAAGTTCATATTATGCAGAACTAGTTAAAAAAACAAAGCCTTTAAACATTTTCTTAAAAGGATAAAAATGAAAATAAGAACGAGACAATCCCTCTTAAAGACCACATAACTATAAATTATGTGATATCTTTGTGTGATAAATGTGATGTGTTTATGAGAAGTGGCGAAGAGATAGTGTGTATCATTCATACGTTTTTTTTTAACGTAACTACATGCAGGAAAGGAAGTCAGAAGATCACTGAGGTTTGACAACGGGGACACCTGCGGTCTGAAGAGCAATAAAAAGATGGACAGCAACAGAGTATGGCAGTGGCGCATTATGCATGCAAAGAAGTATTCAAAAAATCCAGAACCATTCCATTACAGCAGTAAAATTGGACTAGATTTTAATGTTGGGTCCAACTCACAGAAAAAAATGGATTTACATTCATTGACTAATGGTGTCATACTGGAGGTCTGTGACTTTGCTGGAACAGTGACTGAAAGTAAATGGCGTTTTATTACAAATATTCTGGAGAACAATTTTGACCTTCATTTGAAAAATGAGCAACAGCAGATGGAGTTTACTTCTCAAATACTGCACAAAGTCAGGAACCTGATCCAAAAACCTCCAGAAGACAAACATGACGTTTTTCCTCTCTTTGACACGGATGAAGGTGAACACAAAGACAAACTGAAATGTTTAAAGACAGAAGACATGGATGGACCACATGCTGACGACAGTGATGATGCTGATGAATCAGATAGTTCAGAGCGTCAGTCAGAAGAAGAACTGAAGGAGAATGGTCTTCCCTCTTTGTTCCCTTGTTGTGCAGAAATTGGTCTGAGCCTTGATGTTAAATCAAAACAAAGTTTAGATCCAGAATTATTAACAAAGGGCGTGATGTTGGAACTAGTGCACTTCGCCAACATACTGATTGGATCCCGCAGATCAATAATATTTGGCGTGTTGAAGCATAATTTTGAACTTCCTCTGAAAAGTCAACAGGAAAAAAAACGGCTTTGGATTGGGATAACACAACTGCTGAAAAGGAGGAAGGGACTTCTTCCCACTGGTTCCAAAGTCAATTCAGAGTTTCAAAGCGAGCCATTTTCATTTCAGAAAAAAGCATCTGCTTTGTCCACCGTTACAGCTCCATTATATACATTTAAAGAAGTTAGCAAAAGAAGGCGGTCCGATTTAAAAAGTAAACTTGAAAAAAGAGCTCTTTTAGCAACAAAAGAAAGTGTCACCAAACGACGCAGAAAAGAAAAGGCTGAAGAGGAGAAGGCGAACACACTGTCTCGTCACACCGATTTGGGTCTCTGTCAAACAGTGGAGGGTGACCACAACTACATATGTCCTTTATACCCAGACAAAGCCACAGATAAAGTTACAGATTCAGGAAATAGTGAAAAAAGATGCAACTTACAAAACCCAACTAGTCTTGACGGCCGCCATGAATCAAAAGACTGTTCACGTGCATGCAAACCTCCCTTCACCACCACAACTGATAGTTCTTCCAGTTTACCAGTTGTAAACTCAAATGTGAACTTAATATCAAGGCAACTTGGAAAAAAAAAACAACCCGAAAGAAGATTTTGTGGTGGTAAAGAGAAGACAGAGATTCTGGGACATGTGCCAAACAAATATGACATGAAGGAAGAGGAAATGGAAATGGACAGCAACATGTGGAAGTTGCGTTCAAACCGTGGACAACAAATCCTCTACTCATTAGACAAAGCATTTGCAAAGTCCAAGTCATTCGGCGTAGAATTCAATGTTGGCTTTGGCCCAAAGCAAAACTTGAGTGTTGACTCTTTAACTACCTCTGTTCTGCTGGAAGTTGCTAAGTTTGCCATGGCAATAAATTCATCCCAGCAGGATTTTATCATGGACATCCTTGAGTATAACTTTGATTTTGGCCAGTGGAGCGAAGACCAGAGGAAACGTTTTGCATCTGAACTTATGAATAAAGTCAGATGGCTTGAAAGTAGTGAAGATGCAGTCAAACTTTCAAAACAGGTTTTTGAACTTTCAGACCTTGTGTCATCAATTAGCAAGGTCAATCAGATCGTGGGCAGTGTAAACCAGTGTGATACTCCTGCCTTGTGTCCTCCTGATCCACACACCGAAACTCAAGAACACAGAGCGGACCTTTATCCCTTCTGCAAAGACATCGGTCTGAAGCTCAGTGTAATCTGCAGTCAACCAAATAGAAAACTTGACATCAACAAATTGACCAATGGAGCCATGACTGAAGTGACAAACTTTGCAGAAAAAATGTGTGGAACATTTGATCAGATTTGTCTGGATATCCTCAGACACAACTTTGATCTTGATTGGCAAAATAAAGATTCTGACCTTGCTAAAACAATTCTCACCCAAATTCCTATAATAATGGAGCAAAAAAATCTATCAACTTGCATAACTGCCTCTAAGAAAATAAAGCACACAATGAAGGATTTCTCAGCCATGGCAATGGGTTGTCAGAGAAATACAAATCTAGATGCACATTGTGTTGGCTCTTCCCAGGTTTCAATTGAAGCCCAAATTGCAGGGTGTTCCACTGACGATAATTGTGAAGATGACCTTGATTTATGGATGTGGAAATTGCGGACTAATCAAATTGAAGAGACCCTCTCAATGCCTCATGGAGAACATTGCCTATTTTATTCCTATTCCAGATGCAAGAAATTAGGTCTTGATTTCAATGTGGGGTCTGGGGTCAAACAAAGACTTAATCCAAAATTACTGACCAATGGCATCATGGTTGAAATTAACATTCTTGCTACAGCACTGCATGCAGCCCATAAGTATTTTATTACAGAGATACTGGAGTACAATTTTCCTCTGAATTTGAAGAATGAGCTGTGTCGCACTGTCTTTGCCCAACAAGTTTTTGACAAATACAGAACTCTGAGGTTAAAAAACAGCAAATCTGGAACTCTGAAAATGACTTTTGACTTCCCAGACTCAAGAAGCATAGAACACTCTTCTTATCCAAAAACGAAATACTGTCCCAAATGTCATCAAGACAGAAATTCGAAGCTTCGTCAGGATGAATCTGTCTCGGACACAGTCTCTGCAAAAGCAAACTGGTCAGCACAGAAGTCAACAAAGGATCTGCCCTCTTCTTTCCAAGCAGCAGAGGAAACAATAATGAACAATTACCCACTCTGCAAGAAGATAGGTGTAAGCCTGTGTGTGGACAATGACAAACCAAAAAACAAACTTGACCCTTGTCTTTTCACACGTGGTGCTATGATTGAAGTGGTTCATTTTGCCAAAAGATTGTGCGGAACTAAACACAAGCTCATGAATGATGTCCTAGAGCACAATTTTGACTTGGGCACCCAGAGCCGGGATCTAAATCCTGCACTGCAGTTCCACAGAATGGCAGCATTACATAATAAAGGGCCAACATGGTTCGATCAAGCTTTTGTCATTCAGCCATGTGCTTACAAACATCCTGCAGATGTGAGTAAACTGAAAGAAGTAGTTGACACACAGAAAAATGAAAGAAAGGAAACAACCAAAAAAAGAAAGCTGGCACTGAAAACAAAGGAACAAGCCCCGCTGCCAAGTGATGTGGATGTTGTAAAATCAAAGAAACCTCAAAAGTGTAAACCAGAACGCTTTCCAGTTTGCAAAGAGATAGGTTTGGACTTAGATATAACATCAAAATCAGGAAACAAGGAAAAACTGGACTTAAAGTTGTTGACTGGCGCTGTAGTTTTGGAGATCTATAGATTTGCAATCAAGCAAGTAGGGCACTATTTCCCTGGCATTTTGTATGACATCTTTGACTACAACTTTGATGTAAGTTCACAACATCACAGGCATTGGGAATTTGCCATGGCTACTGCAGCCAAAGTCAAAAGCATGGTCAAACACTACCGTAAAGATTCTGAAAAAGCAGATATGACATTTGAATTACCATTTGTGTTTGATTTAAAGGCCACACAAAGGGTCCAGACAGAGAGACAAAATGGCAGTGGTCCTGAATATGAAACTGAGTCTGGGTCTGGATCTGGATCTGGATCTGACTCTGAAACTGAAACAGCAGACGAAATTTTAGACATGACTATGAATGGAGGAGGTAGATTTGTGCGGCAAATCAGATACCATTCAGATGCTAATCGTGTATATTTTGTTGACATGAAATCTAATGAGGATTCTTGGTTTGATGAGACAACGATGCACGTGGCTCCAAGTCCAGTGAGTGGAGGTTGTCAAGATCTCCTCCAGGGAAACGTACAGGTCAAACAGGAGGAAGACTATTCACATTATAGCACTGTGAAATCAGAACCTGAAGAATATCATATACATTATGAGGATGTCATGTATGTCGTCAAAGAAGAACCTGAAGGATACACTGTAGTCATGTGTCCAAAGTCTGAAAGCCACATTAAAACAGAATCAGAAACAGAGGACGCCCTGTACTACACCCTAGCTGAACCACAATCATCTCAGGGATGTGCTATGCTAGCTGTTACAGACCCAGAGAGCATTGCGGAAACAGAATCAGACCCCGTGGATGTCAAGTATGAACTCCCAGTTGAAGCAGCATCTCAGGAATATGCCATAATAACCCTATGTCAGGACAATGAGAGTACATCAATCAAAGAGGAGGAAAACGTGCCAGTTTTCATTGTGGAGATGTTTCAAAGTGAAGGGGACGTCAAACAGGAGCAAGACATTCAATGATGCAAATCAAGGTCCTCATTAGACATGACTTTCTTTTTGGTACACCAAAAAGATAAGAGAGAATTAGCAAAGTTCAAAAAGTTTGTCCCTACGAAATTTGTTCTTTTTCTTTCATTTTAAAGGATGCATTGAACTGATTTATAATTGAAGAGCTAAATACTTCATAGATCCATAGGTGATCATGTTTAAAGCTGACTGAATGAAAAAAATTGATCCAAGATGGAAAAACTTAACATTTCTCAGCTGTCCCTGACTGTGTTCAGCTACTGCTACAGTAATACGTAAGAAGTTCATACAACCTTTTTTTTGGCATCATGTAACACAACTTTTGTCTTTTTGTCTTGTGGGTCTGACACTGTAATTTTAGGCATTTTAATCCATCTTTGAGTTTTTCTTTTCTTTTGTTCCATGTCTTTCCACTATATTGATCATTAATGTTGCCTACCTCATTAACTATTGTAATGATCATAAAGACTGTTTTATGTTTTGCCAGTTTTATCACTACTAATTGATGAAAATCATATGTAAAGATGAGAATGACTACTTTTTTCTTTGTCTTTCTTTTGCACATTTGCAGTTAAACACTAGAAACTAGAAATTAAAATGACCTCTTAACGACTGTATTGTTTGTTTTTCTTAATGTAGATTTTATATAAAGTTTTGAAACCACAAACATGACAAACATCTCGTCCGGTTCTGTGTGTTCATCTTGGATACATCAAAAGAGTGGTCTCCTGTCAGCTCCTTTTACTACATGATGATATGATTAGGATTTTTGTGTAATTTAAAATCAGTTCAGAAATATAATTTATATTCTCAGCTAATATTCTATTCAGCTGTGTCTTAAATATGATGTTCTTTAGATAAAGGCTACACGGCTGCTGGCTGAAAGGCTTCCATGATCCATACTATAGGCCTGTAATGGTTTAACTTGTGGATGTAATATCGAAACATGGCTGTAGGTGGAGCTCCTGACCAGCAGCTTTTCTATTCCTTATGAGGGCAGCAGCAAAGATAATGTTAAACCTTTGTATCCCATAAGCCAGGAGGATGCAATTCAATAGAGACAATTGCATCTCAGAAATGGTGAGATGACGTCTCTTATTAAATCCGTGACAAGGATGATACCTGTTCTGTCCACACGTTATCATTTTATCAACTACTCTTCATCAATTAAAGCCAGAAATGTCTCTCTGTTCCCTGAAGGTTTGCACACATTCTCTCTCAGTGTGGTACCCTACTGGCAGCTCTTAACCAATTAGGACACCTCTCCAAAATCTGGGAGAGTAGGAGTGATTCTTAGCCTTGAGAAGGTTGATAAAGACTAAATTTCACAAATTCTCAGCACTAAGAGTAAAATGGCACTCTATGATACTTGATAAATATGGGTCCCACAGGAATATGGCTAGACCTATGGTTGCCAGGTCTGCTGTAGCTACTAGAAACATCAACAGATTGCTTAGGACCTAGGTCAAGTGATTGTGTTTTCAAAATAAAAGTAGTCCCCTGTTTGGATAGATCTATTCTATCAATTAAATGTGGCCATACACAACTCTTCTCTTTTCTAATAGGACAGTGTAGTCATTCAGAGAGTACATCACTTTTAACTAAGTAAGTGTTCGAACAATACATAAATTCATAAGGATCTAGGCCTATATATCGATAAAATTATCGATAAAGATTGCTAAATTAGATAACTAATATTTGCTCTCATGTTGAAATGTTTGTGTGAAATGTTATTCAAAGTTACTCCTTTACTGGAACACTGAAATCATTTAATTATGTAGCCTACTTTATGAACCTGTAGTCTGTCTTAGTTTTGATAGATGTCACAGTAGGCTATAGGTCACTGAGTTGATGTTTATCTCAGATTTATAGAGGATATTCAAAGGAGAATCTTATTTCAGTTTCATCGTGTTTCCTCCCTCGTCTAGATTCAGCTGGGGTAGACTTCAACTAATGGATAAAAGATAGCTACTGCCTGTCTGCCTCAGATATAGGCCTGAATTGGTCTTATTTTGAAAGTTCGTAACCGGAAGTCATGTGTGTAACTCTGCCGGACTTGACTCTCTGGAGACGCCCATTTCCAGTCCACACACCCGCCCAGGCTGCTGGATCAGTACCTCCCTCCTCAGCAGCGAGATTGCCGGGCTGGATGTCGGATTACCGCCGCTTCACTACTGCAACAGGTAAATGACCAAATCATTAACGTTGAACGGGACAGGATTTTAAACCGGGACACATGTTGTGCAGTGGCGCTGCTGACCTTGTTTTTTAACCTGTTCTTGGAAGGTAAGTGGGATGTCCTGCTTTTTTAAACCCTACAATTAAAAAGG